>NC_079153.1:38690680-39014221 GCF_947563725.1 Argiope bruennichi | reverse complement strand
CTAATTTCAAGCAGAAAGTAGTATTCTGAAATTATTGCATGGATAATTTCCAAAACTAAATATTATTACGAATATCTGATGAGAAAATAATTAAGATTTGGGGTTTCTTTCTATTATTGTCTCTAAGTTAATTAAAATACGAAGTTTTTCCCCGAGGCAACTCATCAAAGAAGAAAAGAAGGGAAGAGTGGAAAATTAAAGCAGATAATTGAATGACAAAATTACTTATTGTTATGTCATGTATATTAAATAATGTCCTCAAATTACAATCTTCGAACTTTTTTTTAAGAAGCTTAATCTGAAGTGATTCGTAATATAATTTGGCAATTTTTACATATAGAATCATTTATTAAAGAAAATAATACTGTGATACGATATAAAAGAATTAGTTTGTTTTCTTATTTATTTTCTCTTAGGATGAACAACGCATTTAATTAAAATAAAAATTCGGGATGTCGATTAGAAAAATAATTGGAACTTCCGATTTTGAAGTTCAAAGCTCAGATACCGATCGTCTGTAGTACTACTTTCTCACAAGAAATATGTGACTGAGCAACCGCATATTCAACTTCAAATAAATCGTAAGATTAACTTTATTTTAATTTTTTGATTAAGCACTAATACAAGCTCGCTGACATTATTTGAAATAAGTAATGCGCCTTATAGTAAATAAATAATAAGTTGAAATAATGACAGTAGAAATACATTTAAAAAACACAGTTCAAAGAAGTTGCTATTTAAAATTATTTTTCATTTGAGTCAAGCATATTCAAAATATTTATTGACATGTAAGATTACAAAAAATTTCTAAGAAATAATATGATATCGAAGAGTTTTTTCTCCTCTCTATCGGATGTTTGTTTTCAAAAAAAAAAATCTTAATTGTAAAACAAAAACATTGAATGTACATGAATAAACGGCTCTACAAATTACTTTGATATTCAAAAGGCAGATATTTTTCTGTTGCATTAAACATTTATAGTGTTATCTACATTTCACGTTAGGGGGCGCTGCGACAGCTTACCGAATTCAGTACTGAAACATCTGTTCATTCATTTGTATTATACAGCTTTGAATGATAATAAATAAAAGTCTTGCTTAACTCAAACGGCTATAACAGTATATATATTTAAGAATTATTACATGCTTTGCTAACTGAGCAAATGACTGCTTAGTGATTTATATGATTATGGAATGTTTAACAGTCCAATAACCTCACCGATTGTATCAGAACAGTTAGATTAAAAAAGTTTCATTATAAAAACATATTTACGCATCACAACTAGATTTTGGGCACAATTTTTCTCTAAATTTACTGTATATAATATAGACCCCATTACACTATATGAAACCAATGTTTGTATTCCCCATTAAACAAGGCGCCAGAATCCATACTTATCAGTTATATAACATCTTTAGCCGAGATGTTGGATATTATGTAATGAAAATGCAGCTGTTGAGTGGGAGTATTAGACGAACTAACAGTTGTATCTTCTTTACATAATATCCAACAAATCGGTTTACCCATTCTCTAAATATTAATTTTATAAAAAATTTTTTTAATTATTTCTAGTGGTATTTGATTTCTGTTCTAATCATAAGTTATTATGAAATTGGATATTTTCTAATGTTTCAGCGCCATGTAAAATTATTTTAAACATCGACTAAAACTTTTATTCAGTTACATGATTTAAACCATCACACTTATCTTGACGAAATCAATGATCTCGTCTTAATTTTGAAGCGTTTTCGACTATCTCATCAGAAATATTTAAACCTGAAGCTTTTTGTGGATATAATTTGCTTCCAAATGGTATCTTTTTATAAAATGTAACATAAATGCAAAATTATTGATTGGTTGTCTTTCCTTTCTTTTTCTTTTTCAGGATTACATGGTAACGCTGTTTACCCTCTTGCGAAGAGAATATTCTGTTTGAAGAGACACAAGATTGCATATCATAAATTTATAAATTTTACATAAATAAATGCCTGACGTTCATGAACATGAAATTACTTATTTTAACTAATGGAATATATTTTTATTGTTATTCGGATAATTAATGCTAATTTACACCTTTGACCGCTTCTTGTCATAACATGAGAGGCTATCTTAAGTTTGGGATTTACATTGACATCAATTTTGTATAAAAGAGGCTTAGTTTATTTTATTTTCTAATTTTTATTTTCTTACTTTTCACTGTCTTTCTGTATCGGTTTTTACAAATCATTGCAATCAAATAAAAATTAAATAAAAAAGCTTTCTCTTCCAGAACTGATTTTAAAAAATTCTCTTGAAAAGTACAAAACGCGAAATATCTATTAAAATATTAAAATGTAATAAATTTATAGAAGTGAGTAAACTTTAAAATGGTAATTTCATGGCGGTTTCTTGCAAGTTTTAAACGAACTTTGAATAAAGAAATTATTCAGTCTTTTGTTATTCTGAAAAGTTGACTTTACATTTTTTTTTAAACATCGAATAATATTTTTTTCAATTTAAATATATGACTGGGATTTTAGAGTTTTCCTATTTTATAACCTGCCCCAATTAGATAAAATAAAATGTCTTTTTTTAATTAAAAAAATAACGGGTTTGTGAAACAGTTTTTCAGAAATGATAAAATATGAGTCTCATATCTGATGTAATTAATGAAAAATATTCCGTTACTTGGAGACTTTTATGCAGTCTTTTTTATACGATCATAATATAAAAAAGAAAATAATATTTATAAATAATAAGGAATTGCATTAAAAAACGTGGCTAATAGATGTCTGCTTTGAGTTGGGATAGAAATATTGCTAGAAAAAAAGGCAATTCATCACAATCTCCATATCGATAGACAAATAATTTGGAGCTTTTGGTGTACTAGTGCTAATTATTCTAAATGCAGAGTGGGTTTGATTGAGTTTGAATCTAAAGGTTTTATTTTTAAGAAAGCTGTAGAGAAGTTTGGGTCATTGGCTAGATTTATAAAAGAACGTGACATGAGCGGTATTTCACTATTTAGAAAAGTGATGAAGTTGCCAGCTTGTTTTGAAATTCATCTGAAAAACATGAAGGTATTTAGAATAATTTGATGGCTTTCCTTGGCATTCCATCTAATGCAACAATTTTAAATTTATGGGGGGTTTTTTCTGTTTGTAACACTGATTTTATGAAAAGAATGGTATCCGAGATCCATGAAAATTGTTTTCATTCGACTTTTCTGGTATTACTGTTATCTTAGAATTAACGAATTAATCAGAAAAAATAACCATGGATATTAATAAATACACAATAACAAATATTATAAAATACAAATCTTTTAAAAAAATAAATGAAAAATGACTTTCTGTCCAAATACTAAGCGATATTTAATAACAATTTTATTGTGACAAAAGACATTTTAACAAAACGTTATTTTGAAGCTAATTATTCATCTCAACATTTATTCAGATAAAGGGAAATATTTATCATTTTAATAAATATATCAATAACGTATTTGAAGAGACATTATAAAAAACTGTGAAAATTATTTATAGTGGTAATTTAGGATTATTAATAAGTGTATTCAAGTGCTAAAGCAAATGATGTGTCATAATTAATTATTTTTCGATAGTAGTGGTAATCAAAATTATTTGTGTATTCTATAACATGGAGAATTGTGTCGTGGGAAAAATAGGTTTTCAATCCTATTAAGGAAGATAATAATGTATGCATGAAAATGTACCGGGTGTCCCATAAATTTGTAAATACTTTAAAAATTCATAAAAATTGAAGGACTGGGTATATTTGAATGCGGTTTGCGAAACTATTATTCTCATGAAGGGGGATTTTTTTTGATCCAGAAAAAATAGTTCAAAAATTTGTCAATAGAGGGCGCTGCACACAAGCAAATCAGTGGAAATATGCAAATTAAGTCTTAGGAAAGGCAGAGTGAGCGATTGACACATCATTTCTAAAGGTTAGCATAAGGTTTGTATTAAGATGTTGACACTGGTGGATAAAGCACTATTGGTAAAGTTGTTTTATGTCAGCAACGAATCGGCGGCTGAAGCCTTACGAAAGTTTAGGACCCAGAAAAGATTGAAGAAAGGTTCAGGTCCAATCACTCCTGCTGGACTTGTTTCCCTACTACGCCGTTTCGAAGAAACTGGAAGTTTGTATCATCGGCCACGCAGTGGTGCACCTCGTATAACAACAGTCCATACCCCCGATGTCTCTTCGCAAATGGACACGCTAAGGGAACAGTCTAAAAGTGCAGTCAGTAGCGCACGAGAAGTGGCACGAATAACTGGTATACCAAAGACTTCGGTGTACCGTATCCTTCATGGTGTATTGCAATTGTACCCATACAAATTGCAATCGCTACATCAGCTCTTACCAAATGATACAGCTAAGAGATTGGAATTCTCAAATTGGGCTTTGGCGAAAATTGAAGATCCGCGATGGCTGCTGAAAATATTGTGGACAGATGAGGCTCATTTTGCTTTACATGGAGCAGTTAATACCCATAACTGTAGAATATGGGCACATGAGAATCCACATGCTTACACTGAGAAACCCCTGCATTCACCACGGGTTACTGTTTGGTGTGGTTTCGCTGCATCCATTATTGTAGGCCCTTTTTTCTTTGAAAAGCCCTGTGAAAAAGCAGGATGGAAGACATGTTCAGTTAATGGAACAAGTTACTTGGAAATGTTACAGAAGGAAGTGATACCGTCCTTATTGGAACACGATGTCCTTGACACAGTGACATTCATTTCAAGACGGGGCACCTCCTCACATCGACACCGAAGTGAAGGCATTTTTGAGAAGAACTTTTACTGAAGAACGGATAATCAGGCGTCACTTTACACATGAATGGCCCCCACGCTCACCAGATTTAACACCCCTTGATTTTTGGCTATGGGGTTACCTTAAGTCTCGGGTGTACCGCCATAGACCAACTTCGTTAGTGCAGCTAAAGGAAGCCATTAGCCACGAAATCTCATGCATTCATCCGGATATGCTGTATGATGCAGTTACCAGTGTTATCTCCCGCTTCCAAACTGTTATTTGTGGTGATGGCGGACATATAGAACAAGTACTGTAGTACTGGTGTGATACGCATGTAAACAATTGCTTGCATGCAAATAAAAGTATTTTTCCCGTAGAATTATACGTTTTGCTTGTGTTTAGCGCCCTCTATCGACAAATTTTTGAATTATTTCTTTCTTTTTTTTTTGTTTTGTTTTTTGTATGAAAAAAAAATTCCCCTTCATGAGAATAACAGTTTCGCAAACCGCATTAAAATATACTCGTTCCTTCAATTTTTATGAATTTTTAAAGTATTTACAAATTTATGGGACACCCGGTATATCGCTTTTTTTTTCAATCTCTTTATATTAAGCTTATTTATAAAAAGTAGTATCAAAGTATTACCAACTGAATTTTCAATTTAACGGTATCTTTTGAATCACTCAACAGATAATAGTATTGATTTGCTTAATTCCAATAAAACTAAATTTGTTATTTTTTTAATGATAGTAGAAAAACGGTGTTTACGAGAGAAATAACAGCTAAAGGTATTTCATAAAAGACACAAAAAGTTGTATCTACATATTGAATTTAAAGGATAAAAAGTTGTATCTACATATTGAATTTAAAGGATCACTGGAAGACCCTGGTTTTTCTGACCAGCATTTAACTTCAACAATGCAATAACCCGAATGTTTGATTCGTGGCGCCATCTATATGTCATTATTGACAGTAGATTGCGGTTTAGTGGTTTCTGCGCATTTTTATTGAAAGTTTGTTTTGAATGGAATATTCAATATACTTACAATAATACAATAATACAAAATGCCAGAAAAAAACCACCCACTTTGTAAGGAAAATTGAATCGCAATTTCTGGATTACCAGAACAATTTTAGAATCTTTCTATATGAAGATTAATACGTTTATTAAGGAATGATTCAAGACAAAATTTCATTAATTAAGAATGTTTTCATGATATTTCTACTGTTATTTATCTACAACCTCACAAAAATCTGAAAATTCCTAATTACTCAGTTTACAGAAGTAACAGATTAACTAGCCAAAGGGAAGAAAAGTTATTCCCATTCAAAATTCAAAATTTTGCTACTTCAACCGGAATAAATATATTTTGAAAACCATTTTTTCTGTTCAAACACAAAAGAATCATGCTACCATCATCTTAGACCACCGAATGCAAGATCTCCACTCAACAACTCGGTAAAACTGATTAACACCAATAATAAATGTCTTATAATAAATGACTTCAGCACAAAGCACAGTGCGCGGAGCACAGGTAGTTAGAAGGCATCGAGTGCAATAATTAATTGTACAAATAATTTCATTCAAGTACTATCTGAAGCAATTAGAATTATTTTCGAATTTAGAATAACTGGTCAGGAAATACAAATCCTACAAATACGCCATTAAACAATCAATATCAGGTCTCATTCGAAATTAATATAAATGAAAAAATCCTTGCCATCTCTAAAATTTTAAAGACTTCAAAGTCGAACAAAATCATTCAAATTATGAAGAACTTCTTATTCTGAAAACCAAGCATTAGCTCCAAATGTGAAATTGTCACTTTTCTTTCTCATTTGAATAGCATACACTTACAACAAGTAATATCGTCTAAAAAGCAATTTAAATAAATGGATTACGTATGAATGTCTCACTCAAGATTACTGATAAGATTAAATGCAGAAATTGAGCTAAAAAATAGTTACAAAGAATTTATGATCCAAAATCTGAAAGGAAAGAACTCGACAACATACCGAAATCAGAAGGAAAAGCAAAGGTTTTGATCAGAAATCATGAACTGAGTGGCTGGTATGCCTAAATTTTGAAGACGAGATTAACAGGAAATTTTCTAAGTAGTTCAAGTTTTCTTGATATTTGTGGCTTAAAATACCCGTCTCTTACCAAAGCGTCTCTCTTGCTTTTACCGATTCCCTCGGAAAAAAAAAAAGTATTTGGATAGTATTTCGAACAAAGCCCTCAAGATTATTCCAAGAATTTTCCTGATATTGGAGCGAAAGATATATTTTAATGTTCCTGAAGTATATGCAAAATGTAAAATTCTATGATAATTAAAACCCATCAGTCTTTAAAATTATCTTGGAAAAGTATACCAAAAAGTTATATCATCAAGGTTTAAAGAACCAATGTAACAATCATAATATTATTCTGTATGCACAGTTTGGATATGCACAATGTTTGTTTTTACCATGTGCTGATGACCTGCAACGTCATTGCAAAAAGTTTTAACTGTAAGCAAGTGGTCTTTTATAAAGCATTCATAAAGCCTTATATCGAATGTGGTATATTAGTCTCATCAATATATTAATCAGAAGCAGCTTGCCCAATTTATTCTTACCATGTACTGATGATCTGCAACGTCATTGCAAAAGGTTTTAATTGTAAATGAGTGGTCTTTTATAATGCATTCATAAAGCCTTATATCGAATGTGGTATATTAGTCTCATCAATATATTAATCAAAAGCAACTTGCCCAATTTATTCTTACCAGGTACTGATGATCTGCAACGTCATTGCAAAAAGTTTTAATTGTAAATGAGTGGTATTTTATTGGGCATTCATAAAGCCTTATATCGAATGTGGTATATTAGTCTCATCAATATATTAATCAAAAGCAACTTGCCCAATTTATTCTTACCAGATACTGATGATCTGCAACGTCATTGCAAAAAGTTTTAGTTGTAAATGAGTGGTATTTTATTGGGCATTTATAAAGCCTTATATCGAATGTGGCATATTAATCTCATCAATGTAATAATCAAAAGCAACTTGCCCCAATTTCACATTGAAGTTTACGATATCCCAAATAAATTTTTAATTTAATCACATTTTTTTATTATTATTCTTTTTCTCATTTTAATTTCTACATTCCACATTGCACATGTCTTCCTTTACTCAGTGGAATTTCAATCATCATAAATAACAAATCTTCCCTAACTGCAACTGGAGGCCCCGTTCGGTGGCCAATGTACTGCAATCAACCTCCAAAACGACGACGACGTTTACAAAATACTTGTAGGAGTTAAATGTTATACTATAACCAGTATATGCCTGGTTTGGAAATAGGTACTATAGCTACTCTTTACCATCTCGTGGGGAAACGATCAAAAACAAGTATATGCCTGGTTTGGAAATAGATACTAAAGTTGGTCTTTACCATCTCGTGGGAAAATAACTAAAAATTCAGTATATGCCTGGTTTGGAAATAGGTATTATAGTTTCCCTTTATCATTTCTTGGAGAAATGACTAAAAACCAGAATCTGCCTGGTTTGGAAATAGGTAGTTCTCTTTCCATCTCGTGGAGATATGACCAGAAATTCTGATTTTATAAATTAATACGATGAATTCAAATATTATATTATCGGGTAGATTTTTGCAGCGTTTTATTGTTAATCCCATCGATTTCAGGTGCTTTGTTAGGTTTTAATTTTTTAATTGCAATTTTAATTTCGTTTGGTTAGGAGGTCTTTAATTTCTTTCATTGATTTTAGTGTAATATTAACATTAGAAACCTTTAAATTCCATTGATTCTCTAGTGTTAGTTTATATCAGATATCATAATTAATGTGATTTATCAGCAAAGGGGGATGGTGCTAAAGACAAATAATTAAATGAAACTGTATAAAATTCGCCATCTTAATGGAGAAACAAATGTTAAACAAAAGAAAAGATGAATTGAGAATTTTTCTGAATTTATACGTAATTTTTGGCACATATATTTCGTTTTTATTGTTTTAAATAATAAAATTTATCAATTTGTATATGCCCAAATTCATGCATCAAAGGAAGAAAAATCGGACGAATTTTCATTTCTTAAAGGCTGATTATATCATAAAGCTACACAGATTCAATGCAGGTTACAAACACAATGAAAAAGTTAATTTTGGGAATTAAGAGATCATATAGTGTTCTGGTACTCCTTGTAGGCTGGTGCCTTGATTTGAAATGATTATCTAATGTTTTGAAGAAGCAAAATGTCAAATATCTTCCCCAAATCGTAACAGTTGTTCAATTTCTGTATGTTATGTAAAGAATTCCATTTGCAATAACATTTAACTAAATGGAAGGTTTTAAATCAACTTTGTCAATAATTCGATTTTTTTTCCTGTAGTGCTTGAATTTCCTATTACGACCATGCCAAAGCATTACATATATTTGAAAAATAGTTATTTCAGTGTTTAAATTAAAACTTATTTTAATTGCTGAATTGTAACTATTGATTAAATTTATCCGCATATAGAGTCTTCAATGATTTTAAGAGAATAATATTTAAATTTTTTATTCACTCAACGGTTTGTAAAAATATTACCTGAATGAGCTAGTTGCCGATTCTCTATTTTTTTGCATTTGGTGGACTATTTTTTTTTTTTCTTTCTTGGTGTTCTTTTATTTGGTGGATTGTTTCAGGATCTCATTGATATGGCCCTGCGCTCTTTACCAGATAGCCAACACTACGCCCCCACTATGTGCTGAATTTTTTATCATTCTTCATTTACATGATTCTTTCGCAGAAAAAATACGAATAATTGCAAAATTTTTCTTCACAGATGTAACAAATTTAATAATTTTTTTTAAAAAAAAATAGGTTAATTAAAATTATCAATGCTTGAAAATTGATGCTTTAATGAACTATATTAATGAAAAATATTATACGCAACAAATTAAATGTATCACGGCAATAAATAAATATCATTTTACATATTTTCAAAAAGTTTTTTGATTCAAGGAAATTTTCACCTAATCATAAGATATAATATCTAAGTACAGATTATAGGTATTTAATAGAGTATTAAATATAGATTATTGGGTATTTAACCTCTTAAATAATATTTCCATTTCGAAGACATCGTTTATGAAATTTCATACAACTCTGGTTTCATTTTCCGGAAAATATTAAATTTTAAGGACTGATAGAGAGGTAATGAAGATAAATATCACCTGTAATACAATGTATATTCTATAGTAGAATATTTAAACGATAATAACTAAGAAGAAATTAAAAAAAAAACCCACGAAAGAACGACAAAAAAAGAAATACTCTATTTAATAAGTGAAACGAACGACCTCCATCAAGAGAGAGAGAGAAAAAAAAAAAAAAACATTTTGATAGATACTTTCAGTGGCAGACTTCAAAATAGGCATCGACCTACGGCCATTGGGTTAACATGGGACGTAGACAGGTTGATTACAAAAATGTTATTGGCATAGTTTCACAAATAAATGAATTTATAAAAAAATATAAGGGTATGTAGTATACACTATAATGTGAACATAAACTCTCTGTCAAGTATAATTGGCAATATTTCTGTCTGCTTCACTACGTTTTATTTGTTATTACAACAGTTATAAATCCCAAGCATCTATTTAAATATATATTTGTACAAGAGTGGATGCCGAGCAATCGTGAGTCATAATAAATAAACATACCCATTTCCCATAAAATTGCTAAAGTAATAAATTAACCAAAATTAAACATTAACGTTTCGATTAAGTTTAATATGCGATAAAATGGTTACAGTAACATACCAGTTTATTTAAAAAGCAGGACTTACAATGAGCATTGCGCATGATAGTAAAATGCTTAAATTTTCTACTGAATATTTTGAAAAATGTTATGTTATATACATTTTTATTGGTGCTTACTCTTTATTTTAAGTATTATATTGCATTTCCTCCTTTTTGTAAGCTTAAACTTATCAATACTCTTTTACAATTTCTACGAGCAAAATCTTTCACTTTTTTCTCATTAATACTAAACAGATGCATTAATTTGAATAACAGAAACAAAATCTAGAAGAATTTATGAATCTTACAGCAAACAAAGAAGTTTGACCAAACGAAGAGATAAATTTTAGAAGAGCTAATTTCTGAAATCTGACCACAGAACAAAATACCCTTGAGGTATGTTTTTAAAATACATGAATTCGTTAATGCAAATAACCTATTAAAACAGGTTCTGAAACTCAATAAAGGAACACTTAATGAGAAACAAAATTAAACACATTTTAAGTAGTAAACAACAAGAAATATCGGAGACACAAATAGCTTCGTGCATGATTAAATTAAAACTTTCCTTCTCTCTCTTTGTAGCATACTTATGTTTTGTTTTAAAAAATTAAGATAAATTATGCTCGAAGTTAAAATAAATAAAATTACAATTAACATACATTTTGTCCAAATCAATATATGTCGAGATTTAAAACTTGATCATTAATTCTCATTTTTGTTATTGAAGGTAGAATTCAATTTTCAGTTTTTAATCTAATAATTTTAAAACTTGTTAATCATCATTTAAATTTTAATAACTCGTAAGGATTCAAGTGGACAAAAGAAGTATTTATGTTTTATTATTATGTTTATTTAGTATTTAGTAGTATTTAAGTATTATTATTATGTTTAGTTAAATAGTTCTGAATATAATACAGGGTAACTCAAAATGAATATAGCGATTTCAATGGCTATAACTATTTAATGAAAAAGGATTTATCGATAACACATAATGTAGACGGAATTTCAAAATTTTGTATACTGATCTACTGTCTAAGTGACTTCCCATGGTCACACGGACAATATCTAAGCAGTAGTCCATTTCACGCCATACATTCTGAAGCATGTTTGCTTCCCATGGGAGCACATACACATGCATGTGCTCCCCAAATGCTTCCCATGCCCAAAACAATTGAAGAAATCAAAGTGCGCATTTGTAATGCGCTTGCGTCGATGACTGTGGACTTGCTTCAGAATGTATGGCGTTAAATGGACTACTGTTTAGATATTGTCCGTGTGACCAAGAGAAGTCACACAGAATATCTATGATGTATCTAAACAAAATTTTGAAGTTCCGCCATAATTATGTATTAAAAGAAACTGATGTACCCTGTATTTAAAAAAAAAAAACTGATTCACATGAAATAAGTTTAATTTTAAAAATACGCAGTCAATATATCGTGTAATAAAACTCTATACTAATAAGAGTTTTTCAATTTTGGAAATATGTTTCGAAAGTGGCAAGTCGCGTAGGAATACATATAATACCATTCCCCTGTAATTCGGTATATCCCAGTTCACTAATAATTGTCGATTTGAGCTGTCATTGATTGTAAGCACCCACCTTTATGATGTTTAAAAACTGTTACATCTGATGCATATCGCATTTCATTATTATCCAAAAGTATTCCTGCTCATCATAAAGATAATTGATTTGATAATCAATTATTTTTGAATGACCGGAAATTTTGTTATTCATAACATACAGTTAAATACACTCATGTCCATAAATTAAGGATAATTCAGAGTCACTCGGAAATCGAACTCTAAAATACATATATCACCCGCAAAATAACTACACACATCTTCAAAAATCATATGCAAATTGCAGGAAGCCACCAGATGACACCGATAGTACGTCAGAATGACGAGAGTGTAAGAGAGTGATGTATAAGGAATAAAGGCAAAGAAATAAAATAGTTCGCAAGCGCTTTATAAGCCTTTCAGTGCAATAACCGCATAATTATGACACAAAGGACGCATTTAGATGATTTCTTACGTGGTAGAATTATCGGCCATCTGGAATGTGAGCGTACACAGCTGGAAGTATCCGACGAACTTGGAATCACCCAGAGAGTCATCTCCAGGCGTTGGCAACGATTCCAAGATGATGGTAATGTGAGTAGAGGTTACAGCATAGGTCGCCCCGGAGTTACGACGCCGAATGAGGACACCAGTATTTGGCAGTTACTGCCAAAAGAAACAGACGGAGCACAACATCAAACCTGTCGCGTCAGCTCTCTTCAGCCACGGGTATGATAGTTTCAAGGCAGACCGTGTACAGACGCTTAAGGCAAATTGGTCTATATGCTTGTCAGATGTGTTTCACTTACTGCAACTCACTGTCGCCTGAGGTTAGCCTGGAGTAGAGAGCATGCATTGTGGACACCTCAAAGTGGGCTTGTATGATGTTTTCCGACGGTCCAGGTTTAGCTTGCAATCTGATTCTCGCCGGAATTTCATATGGTGAGCGCCAGGTACCCGTTACCACCAAGAGAACATCATTGAACGACACCGTTAGGGTGGTGCAGGATTGCTCGTTTGGGGAGGAATTATTCTGGGTTCCAGAACTGACCTGCATGTTCAAATTGGAATCATGACAGGCCGAATCTATCGGAACGTCATTCTGAAACAACATGTACGTTTGTCTCGGGGTGCCATGGGCGCAGAATTCGTGTTTATGGATGACAATGCCCGTCCTCACCGTTCAAGCATCGTAAACGAATGCTTTCGATCGGAGGATATCACCCATATGGACTGGCCAGCATTCTCACCGGACTTGAATCCAGTAGAGCATGTGTAGGACATGCTTGGCCGACGAGTTGCAGCTGGTAAACCACCTCCTACATGTCTATTGGAACTTCGAAGAGCATTGCTTGATGAGTGGGTAATATTCCCCAAGATTAGATGTATAATTTGATACTCAGCATGCCTAGGCTTGGTTTGGTTTGGTTTGGTTATATTAACGTCCCGTTTGAAGCAACACTAGGGCAATTTTGGGACGGACCTCGTAAATTTGAACCGCGGTCAGATGACGAGGACGACACCTGAGCTGGCACCCCTCTCTCCACACCACACCACACCAGCGGGACAGCATGCCTAGGCGTTGTATGAACTATATTACATCTCTGGGAGACATACTATGTATTAACCATCATACCAAACATGTAATATTGGTTTTTGTATTTTTTTCTTTTTGTAATTTGCTTTATGGAGCAAAAAATTGCAATTTTTATTAATGATATCAAACATATAGCATCTCTTTTGCTCTTTACCTTTTGTTTAATAAATTGGCTTCACAAATAAGTCACATTTGTTTTGCTTCTGACTCTTTCTTTTCCTGAACTTGAATTATCCTTAATTTATGGACATGAGTGTATATTAACTATGTATGGAGTAAAAATTAATTTGATACATGCACTGGAATTTGCTATAGAATATTTGGAGCGAACATCGTATAGCAATTTTAACTAAAATTTAGCAGAAAACTGCTCGTGACTTTGAAGTTAATAAAATTTTCATTAAAATTTCACTGGAATTTTTATTTTTAACAACCATTATAATACAAAATTGTTTTATTAAAATTTTATAAATTGAAAACGGTAATCAATATCTAAATAAAGCTAATGACATCAACATTGAACGAATTTTATGGTCAAGAACAAAGGTTCCTTTTCTTTAATACATTCAGTGGTTCATATTGCAATTGAAAAATAAACAAGTAAAAATTTACTCATTACTTTTTTTTTTTTTTAATCTTCTAACTTCAGCGATTCATTATTTTTATGTTCTCGAATATAAAATAAATAAGTAAACAGTTATAATTACTTTCTGATTAATTCTCTAACTTCGCGATAGATTATTTTTTTATTCTCAAATTTAAAATTATTAAGGGTATTTATTATCAAATCAAATTACCCTTTGATTACATTCATATTCAATATTTTTCTCCGTTTTTTTTTTTTTTTTTTTTTGCTAAAAGACTTAACACAAACACACCATATTGTTTAAGGTTAAGGTTACCTGAGAAAGAGGATAAAAGAACTTCCAGCTGTTTCTTATTTTTAAAAGGGTATTATTTTTTAATCCTTATTTCAGTGGAACAAATCTCTATTTGTAGGCAAATTTATACCAATTTATTATTTTTTTTAAGTTTCCTGGTGAAAAAAGATTAATTATCTTACGATTTTCCACAGAATTTCATCAGTGTTTCTGCATAAAAAAAACATGCGATGAAATATATAATATCACAGCATGATAAGATTTATACGCTAACATATTATCAGTAAATTGGAATGTGAAAGACGAAAAAAGTCGTTCAACATTCTTTGCAACGCCAGACCATAGGGCATATAGAGTTGTCAAATTTAGCATGCTGCTGTTTTTGGATACTATGTTTTCACTAAAAGAAAAAAAAGAGTTAATTTTTTTTAAAAATTAGATGTTTAGTTAAAAATTAATTTAAAAATATAACAATTTTTTTAAATAACTTCAGAACACATTATTGAATAAAATCATTTTTTATACCAATTTAAAATTTAAATCATAAGCTTTTTAATACTATCAATTTTAGTTCAATATAATTTTACTCCTAATTTTAAAAAATAATTCAAAATATTTTTAAGTATATTTTACAATAATGCTTTCCACTGCTTTATTCAATGGGTTTATCCTCACAAGAGTGCAAAAGTATTAAATCTTTAAATTAATTTATTATTAAAAATATAAATAAATATATTTGATAATATTAATACTTTGTTTCTGTAAGTTATCGCCGCTATAGGAGTTAATTTTGAAAAATATGTTATAAAGAGGAGGAGTCAAGCCTGAAATCTTAAAAAGCTAAAATGTGTCGGATTAGAGGTTTGAATTTTATTAAAAAAAAAAAAATTCTGCGTTCTGTTTAGTTAAAAAAAAAACAAAAAAAAACCCGCTAAATGACAAAGCAGGTCATTAGTATTTTCTTCATCGCGCGTAAAAGCAATTTATCGTACATTAAAAAAAAAAAAAAAACATTTGGTGTCGTTAAAGGCTATGGACCGGTTCTAATGAAACCTTTGTTTCATTTTAACGCACGCATAAATGGTCAGCAGTACATCACTTTCTAAAGCTGTCATAAAAGTTTACTAGTAAAACAAAACAATTATATAACGTCTAAAATTGTGGTGAAGAAAATAAATTTAGGTTATAAAGAAAAACAAAAATATTTTTGTGGAATTAAAATACTTGGCTAATTGTTTGAATTGAAAAATTTAAATTATTTTAACGAAATATTTTGAATTAAAACTCTTAATTATATGGCATTGCTTTATAAATTTTCAGAAAATACAAACGAGAAAAGTTTTTGTTTTCCCTTAAGTCCTTTTTAACAGGTATGTAAAAAAGTTAAAAATGAATTGTGAAACGACTTCTGTTTTATTCCATTAATTTAAACATTGCAAATCTTAAGGATTTTTGAACTTTATTTTAACAACAAAATTCATCAGAGTATAATAATTTAAGAATTTTGACTCAATCGCCATCCATTTAATGAGTTTGCTTTCATTCATTAACCAAACATCATTTTTTTTGTGATAATTAGTTATTTGGGCGAAATTCCTCGAACCATTTCGTATTTATCTTATTTAAAGTTGGTCAAGATAATGCTTAGGGTATATAAAAGACGAAGAATTTTCTAGTTCAACTTCAACAGTTTTCACTATGCATTTCTTGTTACGTGTAGAAAAATATTGTTATGTCTCCATTGCGAGAATTATAGTATGATTAAAAAATATATAATAATTATATCCATAAATATTAATAATTATAAAAATTATAATATATTTTCATTTGTAGAAATATGAATTCTATATTTAAAATCTTAAATGTTTAATTAAATTATAACAGATCATCAGAATTAAATAAATTAATCAAAATTTCTAAAATAGACTATATATTTGAAATCAATTGTGATTGGTGGCACTTATCCTGATATTCCGAAAATTCAGGTTCAAACCTTTGAGATATTTGAAAAATATCATACAGCTTATTTCTACGATCAAACTTTTTTGACATAGTCATGTGACAAAGTAACTAAACATGGTATCTATTATCAAGATGTGAATTGTCATACATTATACAATTAAGATGAGTGTTTTTTTGTGGGGGGGGGGGCGTAAACAATGAGCTCGCCACCAAAATTATATTATTTAAAGGTGGAGAGAGTGATAACAATGGAAGTTTTAGTTTCAAGGGTTTTCTATCTTCCATTTCTAACTTGAATAAATGATTAACAACAAAACAAACGCATTATGTCTATATAAGAATCAAATTGGTTTGACGCATTTAATGCTTAATAAAAGAGCACAAATTACCTTTAATGTAACTAACTATTTGACCCTATAACCTTCGTTAGTGGTTAATATTATGATTTCCTTATAAATGATGATATTTATGAAATGATAAATGATATATTTTACCTAAACCTACAGCAACCAACGCTTGAACTTACTACTTTTAAATAGCAAATTCTCCCTGAAAAAAAAAGAATTTTTTACGTTTTTAATTAGATTTTTAATGAAAATTAATAAAAGCTTTATTGTTTCTTGTCAATTACTACGGAACATATTACTGCACAAAAACGTTTTTTAACATTATTTGAATGTAATTTTAACCATTTATTAGATAATACAGTCATTCAACCTTTTTTAGCGCAAAAAATTAGTTGAATAAAAATAGGACTCTATTCATTTAGGATCTAAAATTCGCTATTCTCTTATTTCTTGTGAAACGAAGATTATTTGTTTCAATGACTGAGAATTAGTGCTTTTTACATTTTAAAAGATGCTTTTTTTTATAAGAGACTTTGACAATAAAAAATTATTGTAAAAATAATTTAAATTTTTGATGAGAAACTCAAGTTGCCTCTTTCTTCAATCTATAAAAATATGGAAAAATAAAATTCAAAGAATAAAAAGTTTGAAAATATAGAATAAAATGTACTTCCTTGTCAAAATTTATCTCCTTAAGATCTTTGCCAAACATTTCCGAATAAATCGGTTTGTTTACAATACAGATATAAATAGGCCGGCTTATACATTTTCGTCCTGCTTCCAATGCATTTAGCATTGATAATAAAAGCCAATTATAACAGGAAGTCAAAAATAAACTTCTAATTTATTTACAGATTTATTATGTCCCGTTTTGGAACAACATGAGGTCTGCTGAGGGACGAACATCATTAGTTTAAGCCATGGCCCGATGGCGAGTACGGCACCTATGTTTCCCCTACGCCGTCTCTAAATTTAAGATACACCAGGGGAAGGCGTTTGACCCATGGTGTAAGAGCATTGATAATAAAAGCAAATTATAACAGGAAATCAAAAATAAACATCTTCTAATTTATAATGTCCCGTTTTGGAACAACATGAGGTCTGCTGAGGGACGAACCTCATTATTTTGAGCCATGGCCCGATGGCGAGTACGGCACCTATGTTTCCCCTCCAGCGTCTCTAAATTTAAGATACATCAGGGGAAGGCGTTTGACCCATGGTCTAAGAGCATTGATAATAAAAGCAAATTATAACAGGAAGTCAAAAATAAACATCTTCTAATTTATTATGTTCCGTTTTGGAACAACATGAGGTCTGCTGAGGGACGAACCTCATTATTTTGAGCCGTGGCCCGATGGCGAGTACGGCACCTATGTTTCCCCTCCAGCGTCTCTAAATTTAAGATACATAAGGGGAAGGCGTTTGACCCATGGTGTAAGAGCATTGATAATAAAAGCAAATTATAACAGGAAGTCAAAAATAAACATCTTCTAATTTATTATGTTCCGTTTTGGAACAACATGAGGTCTGCTGAGGGACGAACCTCATTATTTTGAGCCGTGGCCCGATGGCGAGTACGGCACCTATGTTTCCCCTCCAGCGTCTCTAAATTTAAGATACATAAGGGGAAGGCGTTTGACCCATGGTGTAAGAGCACTGATAATAAAAGCAAATTATAACAGGAAGTCAAAAATAAACATCTTCTAATTTATTATGTCCCGTTTTGGAACAACATGAGGTCTGCTGAGGGACGAACCTCATTATTTTGAGCCGTGGCCCGATGGCGAGTACGGCACCTATGTTTCCCCTCCAGCGTCTCTAAATTTAAGATACATAAGGGGAAGGCGTTTGACCCATGGTGTAAGAGCATTGATAATAAAAGCAAATTATAACAGGAAGTCAAAAATAAACATCTTCTAATTTATTATGTTCCGTTTTGGAACAACATGAGGTCTGCTGAGGGACGAACCTCATTATTTTGAGCCGTGGCCCGATGGCGAGTACGGCACCTATGTTTCCCCTCCAGCGTCTCTAAATTTAAGATACATAAGGGGAAGGCGTTTGACCCATGGTGTAAGAGCATTGATAATAAAAGCAAATTATAACAGGAAGTCAAAAATAAACATCTTCTAATTTATTATGTCCCGTTTTGGAACAACATGAGGTCTGCTGAGGGACGAACCTCATTATTTTGAGCCGTGGCCCGATGGCGAGTACGGCACCTATGTTTCCCCTCCAGCGTCTCTAAATTTAAGATACATCAGGGGAAGGCGTTTGACCCATGGTGTAAGAGCATTGATAATAAAAGCAAATTATAACAGGAAGTCAAAAATAAACATCTTCTAATTTATTATGTCCCGTTTTGGAACAACATGAGGTCTGCTGAGGGACGAACCTCATTATTTTGAGCCGTGGCCCGATGGCGAGTACGGCACCTATGTTTCCCCTCCAGCGTCTCTAAATTTAAGATACATAAGGGGAAGGCGTTTGACCCATGGTGTAAGAGCATTGATAATAAAAGCAAATTATAACAGGAAGTCAAAAATAAACATCTTCTAATTTATTATGTTCCGTTTTGGAACAACATGAGGTCTGCTGAGGGACGAACCTCATTATTTTGAGCCGTGGCCCGATGGCGAGTACGGCACCTATGTTTCCCCTCCAGCGTCTCTAAATTTAAGATACATAAGGGGAAGGCGTTTGACCCATGGTGTAAGAGCATTGATAATAAAAGCAAATTATAACAGGAAGTCAAAAATAAACATCTTCTAATTTATTATGTTCCGTTTTGGAACAACATGAGGTCTGCTGAGGGACGAACCTCATTATTTTGAGCCGTGGCCCGATGGCGAGTACGGCACCTATGTTTCCCCTCCAGCGTCTCTAAATTTAAGATACATAAGGGGAAGGCGTTTGACCCATGGTGTAAGAGCATTGATAATAAAAGCAAATTATAACAGGAAGTCAAAAATAAACATCTTCTAATTTATTATGTTCCGTTTTGGAACAACATGAGGTCTGCTGAGGGACGAACCTCATTATTTTGAGCCGTGGCCCGATGGCGAGTACGGCACCTATGTTTCCCCTCCAGCGTCTCTAAATTTAAGATACATAAGGGGAAGGCGTTTGACCCATGGTGTAAGAGCACTGATAATAAAAGCAAATTATAACAGGAAGTCAAAAATAAACATCTTCTAATTTATTATGTCCCGTTTTGGAACAACATGAGGTTTACCGAGGAACGGACCTCATTGTTTTGAGCCATGTACGTCACCTATGATGCCCGTCCGCCATCTCTAAATTTCAGACACACTAGGTTTGATCCATGGCCTCAGATTTGGCATGCAATAGGTCCATATACATGATGGATATTTAGTGAAATCTGGTTTCGAATTGGGGCATTTTTAGGACATGAAACCGAGACTTCTATTGTGATTATTGTGAAATAGCAAGTCAATGTTATTTTTATTCGAATAGGTTTTTTTATAAGATAGCAATATTATATAAAAATATATAATATTGTTTTATATAAAAATTTGCAAAATAAACTTTGAACAGGTGAGGGGGGATTCAATTAAAATTAATTGAAATATCTTTAGAACTGCTGTATCAAAAACACTTCCTACACATTTCTACCCGGAATTTGTCTTATCTTTTTCAAAATATGGACACGAAGCATAAATTAAAACTATTTTTAACAATATTCAAATCAACACCCATCATCTGTGAACTAAAATTTATTCGAGGAAGCAAATCAAAGGTACATGACAGGTCAGATAAAGATCACGCCTTACTGGATACAAGATACTATTACTAAATTTTTTAAAAGAAATTCTTTTCCCCAAGTTAATGTATAACGACCTCTCACTCGAATACTATTTCCAACGACGCCCATTCAGTTTCGCCAAAAGGAACCAAGACGCTTGTCGTCCGCATTGTTTGTGTTTAAGAATTTTTCATAGTTCATGCTTACAATCCGCACTGCTTCGAAGTAGGCCACAATATTGAGAGAGAAAAAATTCCGCAATAAAAAAAAAAGTGAATGCAAGTCGAATTAAATCGAATACCGGTTTACACCCCGGTTCACAAAAAAGTTAGACAAAGAAAAATCAACCTTTCGTTGCCCCTGACCAGATCAACCAGTCTCTGAGGAGGAGAGAGAGACCTGAATGGTTCCTTCGTTCGATTTCCATTTCAGTAGAGTAGAGTTGAGCGACACGAGAGGATTAACGAAAAATCGTCGTCTAGTTTTCACGTTATCTAGGGAACGGTGCTGTTTGGATTTCGTTTCTTTGAGAAGCGTTGATGGATATAGACATGGTGTGATTTATTAACATCATGGAAGAGATTATTTGACCTGTGATATGTGTGGTTCCTTTGAATGATACATTTTTTTAATTGAAAGGTAAGTAGGTGTCTGTTTTGTTAAATTATTTATTGTATATATTATAATTTCCATTCTTATTGGTATTAATTGTTTATAGGCATTGATGAATTCATTATGATGATACTTAAAAATAACTGCTAATATTTGAATTTTTAATAACAATGATTATAAAGTAACTTAGAATCGAAATGTGGGTCAATGACTTTGTGATTAAAATTTGAATTTAATGTTTTTGGAATCGATTGTAATAATAATTAGCATTAATAAATTGTGTTTGATATTATATTAATGTATTAGAAATTTTTAAAATTTTAATAAGATTGCATAAATTTTTATTTTGACTTTTTTTAAAAAATAGGTGAATGACTGACCGAATGAATTTTGAATTCGGCATTATATCGTCGCCTCATTTGTTTATGTTGTATTATTTCTATGTATATGTTTAAACACAATTTAAGTTTTCTGTTTGTATTTTAAATCGTAAAATTTGTTTAATAATATGGCAGGTGTATAGTTTTGCAAGTTTGTCATTAAGCGTATCGGTTCACTTTTAACTCAATTTTCAGCAGAATTTTACAAAGAAATATTTCATACAAACTCCATATTTTTGTAGAAGATACTAAAAAAATCATAATATTTTGCCAAATTATTTTTAAAAAAATATTTTTTTTAATACATCTTCCATGTACTACTTATTAAATAGTAAATATTTTATTTATTATGACTCGGTTATAACCTAGTTTTGCGATATTTTAAACAAATTCAATTGTGTATAAGAAGACTGTGAAACAAACATTACAGAATTGAACAATTATTTTCAAAATATTGTTAAAAAATCGGTAATATATAGGCGTCATTTTTTAGAATAATTTTTATTATTCATTAATCAAAAATATTCTGAAATATTTTGCTGTTACATAGAAATATTAAAACAAGTTTTAATTTGATATATGTAAATTTTATTATTCTCAAAATGATTTATTTTCTTAACCAAATATTTGTGGAAAAATATTTCCTCTTATGGTCTATAATACTATTTGCTAACCAGTTTATTAGTTATTTATATTTTTATATAAAATCATGAAGTTAGTTATTATGCAACTGAGCGATGTGGACCTTTTTATTAACAATAAAAATTCAATTAAACTATTATTTTTATGCTTTAATTTAATAGAAAGATGCTATAAAATTCAAAGATTTTTTTAAAAAAGGATTATTTTAACAGTTATATCTTCTGCTTAAATATTTTAAAGAAAAAAATCTATCCATTGAAAATATTTTAATTTATATGTGATAATTCATTTTTAATTAATATGTGATGCTATTAATAAGTAATATTTTAAATAGATTTTCATTGTTAACATTAACATTATTTCAATGTGATGAACTAATCCAAATATCATTTCTATTAATTTGTATTATAGTAAGTAAAATTTCAATACCAAATAGAATAATTCTAATAACAAAATAAATTTATACATTAAACGCGATATACTGAAGGAATTAGTACAGTTTATCATTATTGTTGGAATTTTTAGAAGCGTACATAAAAGTTTGGAACCCATCCCCTGAATTAAAATATTGTATGATATTCTGATATAATTTTATTTTCAAATTCAAAATATATTTTTTTCTAAAATATAAAATCACAGAACGTGCCATTAAAAAGTACTAAAAATAGAGTTTAATAACAAAGAGGATCATTAAAATGCACTGAAAATAGAGAGAATGTTATTAAAAGAAATGTCATTCCAAGCAATCATTCCATTTAGCAATCACTGTATTAAGCCTAGTATAAACAGTTAAGAAGGAAATGATTGCAATTCTACATAATAAAAGGAAAATTTATGTGAAAGCTTGGGTAGATTTGCAGCTTACTGACCGCAGAATAGCAAAATCAACAAAATTAAAGGGGGGAAAATGAGTTTATTAACACCTTGCAATATTAATTATCCTAGAGCAAGGGTCGGCAACCTGTTGAAACGGAAGAGCCAAAAGCAACAATTTACAAAAGTTTCCACTTTTTAAAGAGTCACTAAAACTTTCGATTTAATTTTATAGTATTTGCTTATATATATTCGATTTTTGATTTAAAATAAACGGCTTGAAATACGGAATAATCTTTATTCATATAAAAACACAAATGTAGATAGTTGCATCAATGAGACCATTGGCTTTGCATGCCTTTTGAAAGTTTGATAAAATCTGGCTTATAGCTTACTGTTTTAAGTTTCAAGCACGACTCTAGATTTTTATTTGTTAGTTGACTTCTAAATTTACTTTTCATTATATTCATGCGGTGTGGTCTGGTGTGTAGAGGGGACTGACAGTTCAGGTGTCGTCCTCGTCATCTGACAGTGGTTCAAAATTACGAGGTCTTTCCCAAAATAGCCCTAGTGTTGCTTCAAAACGGGACGTTTATATATAACTAAACTAAACTTAAACTAAACATTATATTCATGCAAGAGAATGCTTGCTCACATTAATATGTCGACCCGAAGATCGTCAGCACACCATATGCCAACTTCTTCACCTCACTGTAGCGTTATGGAAGACTATTCCATGCGTCAAATATGAGGGCCTTAACTCGCAGAATTTCTTTTACAACTGTCCACTTGTGTGGCGCGATGTGAGTGCCTTTCTGGACCTCCAACTCTTCCAACTTGCTCTTGAGTTCTGTGAACTTGTCACTCCACAAGTCTTTGGTTTTCAAATCTAGCAACTGCATTTGAAGCGATCCAGCATCAATTCCAAAGGCTTCAATGTTGATTTCATTTGTGTTTGTGTTGAGAGAATTTGCTATGAACGCGAGAGTACTTTTGTCTGTGTTGAATTGCTCGAATCTCTCAGCGAATCGGTCCTTCTTGTTTTTAAAGTTATGTTTAATGTAAAATTATATGTAATCCGATTCTATTACTGATTTTATTATATTATACGCGTTCATATCTTTGAAAAGATAATTCGCTTCTAAATCGTATTCTTGAAACAACAAGCGAACAGACACGCACAAACCGCAAGCGATTACATTAACACACATTAACTTACACACAATGTAAGGTCAACCTCGTCTATTGATTGACAACACGTCTAGAGTCTAGACATGTCTACTCTAGACGGTGGCTGTTTGGGTGAGACAGAAATGAAATGCAATTTGCTGAAAGATAAGCATGGTCACGGAGTCTCATCTCTAAGAACAAAACAATTGTTCAAATTTGTCTCATTACGATCATGTTAAGCATAGGGATTTGTAATTAACGATTATGTTAATAGAAGCTGTTGAGATATTAAGTATTTAAAAATATATTTTCTTATTTTTAAGGGTTTTGATAATACATTATTATTTTTTGTATGGAACAGGAGAGCCGCAATTTTACATCAAAAGAGCCACATGCGGCTAGGGAGCCACAAGTTGCCGACCCCTGTCCTAGAGTCATGCAAATTATATTAAAGTATTGTAAAAAGGTTTCATAATTGGGGTTTTGTAGCTGCTCTAGATTTTCTGAAACAAAATATGTGATTTATGAGAAATGGGATAATTTAATTTCAAATTAATAAATAATTTCTGCATTAAGTTTAAAATTATTTATGTGACAACTATTGCGTAACATTAGAAGAGAAATTAAAATTTTTTATTGATTAGATATCTGCAATTATCCAAATTATTATCAGTTGAATTAAATAATTTTCGTCCTCCTAAATTAAAAAAAAACATGACGATAAGTGAAATAAATAAAATTAAGAACTTCAAAAATATTAGCTCAAAAAAAAAATTTTCAAGTAATGAAATATACAGAAGTAAAGGAAATTAACGATTCTTTGAAATTATCTAGATTATACTGTGTTCATTCATTATTTGAATTTCAAATTTTAAATACATTATCCAATAATTTCAATGGAATATAATAGTTTCAAAACACAAATTTTTAACTAGGAAAAAATTAAATTGGTGCTTATCTTATGATAAATATCGATGAAATTTCAATTTTTTTTTTTTTTTTTTTTTTTTTTTTTTTTTTTTTTGTTGAAAGTTAAAAAGACGATAGATGACCTACCCTATAAGTTGATATAAAAAATAATCTTTAATTTTTAAAAACGTTGTAAAATTTGAAAAACTTTATTTAACTAACTAATTGTTCAACTTCTCACGTAGCATCCGTTTCAGGTATTTTTATATGTCTCAGAATTTCATTTTTTATAATGAAGATTGTTACTAACATTTAAGAGAATATAGTTATATTACGTAGATTTAGGCCGACAAATAGATTTTCGATTAAGAATTTTTAATTTAATTTTTAAATTTTAAAGAAATAATTTATTAAATTTCTTACATTTATGATATGTTTCTTAAAATTGAACAAATTATTACAAAAAAAAATTGTAAATTTTGGGGGAAAAAATACTATTGTTATTAAATATTATAAAACATTGATTAAAATTTCATATTTATCTATTTCGTAAGATATAATTTGGATGGTTTATTATTTGTTTTACCTATTTCATTTTTTTTAAATAATAAGAATAGAAAAAATAAAATATGCAATAACATATTGCAAGTTTTTAGCTTACAACAGAAGTTAATATTATTCAAAGAAGTTAAATTTGATTTGTTGCTCCACACCAGGAATGCATCAACTAAAATCACTCTGAAGATATCGAAAGAAATGGACAGTAATAAATAAAAAAAAACTTCATGAAAATACCCTTTTTGAAGTTCATACTTTTATAAAATAAATTTTAAATTCGGGATATTAATGTGGAAACAAATAAAAATAACTGAAGGCTTAATTTTCGGAGGCTACAAATCCAAATTTAAAATTAACAACCAAAAGGGCACAAAAATTATTTTAAAAAAATGGTCACGCTATTACATGTTTTAAAATAATTTTGGAAAAAACAGAACTGATTTTTTGTTCTTCTTTTGCGAGAATTTTTTTTATTGAAAACCTACGCCAAAATGAACTATTAGTCATCAAATTAAGATAAACATATATGTATACATATATATTACTCAAAAGATAAGTGTAGTTTCTAATCATTTGCTTCTTCCGTAGGCGTTAGCTTTGAGTTAACAAAATACTACCCGTTACACCCAGTTGTAAAAATAATCGCTCTTAATTTATTTTTTTTATTTATAATATCCTTGTATATACAATATTTAATTGATTTAAGATAAGTGTGAGTTCAGAGACATGGGATAAAAATAGAAACTGAAAGTCATATTTATTATTACTTTCTTTTCATATGAATATGTAAAAAACTGAAGTTAAATACGATTTTAAATAAAAATTAGAATTTTCAATTAACAGCACTTTTACGCATTTATACAATTTAAAAAAAATTGGCGTTTAATTAACTTTTTATATTTATCATTGAACTTAAATTCTTTGTTTATATTCATTATTTGGATGTATCAATCAGATTTCATTTGCCAAACGATTTAAAGTATTTTCGGAAATTTCTTTAGCTTTCATATTTATGAATAAAACGAAAACAACTCCGCAATCTGAATAAATTAAATATCTTTTGCTTTTTTTCAGTATATTAATTCAGTATAATTGCTTTAAAACAATTGAACGACTTCCCGAATTTAAAGGAATTAAGTAATACAAATTCAACCCAATTCTATTCATAAAAATTTATCAAAAAATTTTGAAGGATCGTTTCAAATCAAAATGATTTTCTTTGACTTTTTTGCTTTTTTGAAAGCAAAAGAATTTTTCAAATTACTTTAATTATACTAATAAATATAAATTTATTTTTCATCATAATTTTATAAAAATAAGAAATTTAATTAATTCACTAGATTGTTGTATCTATTATAAATCTATTTCTTACAATCGTGAATACGTATTCCCGAAAAATGGAAAAAGAACTATATCATTTGCTATTATAATGATTTTGTTGGCATCAGATGGTAAATAAATTAGGAGAAATAGTTTCATAATTAAAATAAATGTAAATTAATAGGGAAAATATTGCGAAATAATAGTTATTATTAGTTAAATTTTTACCATTTTATGCACCCACTTTCTTTTTCAGTAATAAAAGCTTCAAAAATATTCGTTCTTGTTCTCGGTTATTTAAATCTCTTTTGAGGTCATTAATGAAAAATTAATCAAATATTTTTATATTTTATTTGATTTTCGATTCTTATTCAAATCAACATCTGTAGGTACAGTTTTAATAATTTTAATAGGTACTTTAATTTTAATAGGTTAATTTTTAATTTTTCAATAGTTACAATTAATAATTTTAATAATAATTTAATCGTAGTCAAAGGTGTTTTGTTTCAGATGCAAATCTTCATTTCGATGGATGGTATAATTCTTAATTTGTTTGTCGGGTTTTTAAAAAAACTTAAAAATGTATTTATTCTTTATTTCAAAGAATCCGGACCAATAATATGTAGCAAAAAAAAGTTGGTATTTTTTTGTATATGCCGCAATTGCATTTTATTAATGTAAAGGACAAAATCATCTTATAAAAGAATAAAAAAAATTTTGTTGAAAAATTACCAAATAAATATTATCTTTAACAAAAAACAAACTCAAAATTTTATTTTTTATTTCATTTTGATAAACTAGTTTACTGATAAAATTAATTAACAACATAATTTGTTTTACTAGAAAAAGTAATATCGCTTCTCAGATAACAAACAACCCTTTAAATGTTAATCTAATATCTTTATCATTATATAATTAAAGACATTAAGAAAAAATTTATATCAAAGATAAAATAGTATTATGGCATTTCATATAATTGGACAGAATTCTTAGAATGAGTTCGTGAAAAGCATCACTGTTTTTTTTTTTTATTACAAACATTTTCTGTCATGATACTATGAAAAAAATTTAACTTCAAAATGTATTAACTACAACTGTCTCTTCTTTAAGGATGGACTGCCTATGATGCCATTACCCATCAAGTATATTTCATATACAAACATATCTTGATTTCATATTATTAATTTAAACTGCTTCCATAAAATTAGATATAAAGAAAAGAACTATTTTTAATTATAATTTACATAATTAACTTTTTTAAGTTTCCATTAATGAAATTAAATATAAATTTAAAATAAAATGAAGGCATGTAAAAGATGAAATGTATCTGTCCGCCTCTAATAATAGTTCAATTAAATGCATGATATGGTATAGAATTCTAAAAATTCGATTTATTTAAAAAAGTTGTACAGTCATATAAGTAAAATAAAACATACGAAGACAAAAACAAAATATTGCCTTATTGGTCTATTTTGCAGATAAAATGCAAACATAAAACTACTAGAAAATAGGACTAGACAAAAAGCTCTTACAAAAGTTTAAAAATATCATCGATTAAAAATCAGCATCCAAAAATATACTTGAATTAGCTTCAAAGTCCTATTTTCCGTTCCTTATTTTAATCAGCATGAAAAAGAAAACATTGTTTATTCAAAACTCAATAAAGGAAATAAAAAAATCACTTTCCAGCTCATCAGCTCTGTAACAGATTTCGATTCACGCAAAAAAACAAGACCTCTGAAGCATGGCGATCGAAATACACAATCGGAAGTTTTGCTAGGTTAATTTCTGAATACATTTGCAGCACATTATTGTAGAGAATGTGCGGAAGTTCTTGTCGGTGAACTACTTTCTTCACTATCTCGACCATATTATCGGTCCGTGTGGTTGTCTGTTATCAGAGCGAGAGATTTCAGATGAAAGACTCCTTTTTTTATATATAAAATAGACTCTATTTTCAATAAATTGAACAAATGCAATAGTTAAAAAATATGAGAAATATAAAGCATAAATTTACTAACTAGCAACAAAGAAATGCATTTATAAAATGTTTAGGTAACTGTACTCTAACGTGTATAGAAAGATAGGTCATGCCATTTTTCTTCAAATTATATAAAAATAAATTTTTAAATAATATAAAAAGAGCAACGCATATATTAGAGAAATATAAATTATATATCTATATATTTGTATCAATACTTTTGGAATTTCAAAAGTTAGCCCTTCAGAGTTCTCGAAATAAAATTTGTCTTCTGAAGATAATACTTAATAACGTGGTTATTGGATGGAACCTCTTTTTCTATCAGTGTTATTTAAAGGCAAACATTTAAGAAGTTAAATAGTAGTTTTTAAAATATGCCTTAGGTATTTTAATTCATTATTTTAAATCAAAATAAAGCTAGATAAAAACATGCAGCTTATTCTCTTTTGTAAACAAATTTTCACTTCGATAATAAATATTACAATGAATGTTGCCAAACTATTGTATGAAAAAA
The DNA here is from genome assembly GCF_947563725.1 of Argiope bruennichi. Lineage (NCBI taxonomy): Eukaryota > Metazoa > Arthropoda > Arachnida > Araneae > Araneidae > Argiope > Argiope bruennichi. The sequence goes on along the minus strand of NC_079153.1, from coordinate 38,984,658 downwards.
ATTCATGAATTAGTTGAATTTGGCAAAAATTGCTCAAGCCATTCATGTATTTTTCAACTTGAGGTGTTGCATTTAAATAAAGAAAGGCAGGCCTCACATAACGGAAAAAAATTATTTTTTTAATCACACTACAACTCATTTACTACAACAGTCATCCCTTATGTTTGCGATCTCTAGTTTTATTGTAAAAATATATTGTTTCTGTGTTCTTTAGCTATCCTTAAAATTTGCCCAATGATTTTAGAAATATACTTTATTTGGTTTTCGCATCTGGAATATTTAACAATAAATCCTGAATGCTAAATACTTAAAATCACCAAGTGAAAACTAATTTATCAATTAACTGAAAACTTTTCTCTACTGTTTTAAACTAATTTGTAAATTGAATAACTATTTTTCTTGTCACAGACTAGGATTTGAGGATTTTTTTTCTATTAAGAGTTTTTTTACATGGTCTTATGATTTTCCACATACTTTTTTACATTTTCTTATATTTTATATAAAATTTACTCTTTTCTGTCATTTTATATATATGACACCAAAAATTTAATATACATGATACAAAAATACTATTTCATGAACTTTCCCCGAATCAGGATCTACCTGTTAAATAAAACCAATTCTATCATAGACCAAATATACTGAGATTCGTTTAATAAATATGCTAATTTAGCTTCAAATGGTTTTCAGTATCGGTAAATAAAAATTATTTGTCAGTTAGATTTTCAGTTATTTAAAAATATTATTTTATTTTCGAAATGATTCTCTTTTTTCATGTTAAGCACTTTATTAAACATTATTAAATTATTAAAATATCTAAAAACACACCTTTTTCGTGAAACATTTCAGAGTTTTTCTGCTTCACTGAAGAAAATTATAATGTTATCAATAGAATACATAATTTATAAAGCATATTTCCTAAAGTTTTGAAAATATTTTCTGTTTTGAAATGCAAATATCTAAATTCTATACAAATGCAAATGATATAGAAATCAAAAGAAGCATATTAACATCAAATGTTTAGTAAATAGCAGTTCACCTTCAAAATTCAATAAACCTTGGATTCAATAAACCTTGCTATAATTAACTATTGAGAAACCAGTATTATTGGTATTTAGGAAACTCGCTAAGGTCAAAGAGTTTCATACGTGGGTAATCAGGCATCAAATGTTTAGTATGTAAAAATATCATTTGATTTCAAAATCAAAAAAATAATGTAAAAACCTTAGATTTTAAAGAAATATTATTCCACGAAAAAATAAATTTCTGAAATGATTCGTAAGTTGCATTTAATTAGAGAGGTATGAAAAAAAGGTACAATAACTTAATATTTTTAAGAACTTTGTTATTTTATCTATGGATTTATTCAAAATACTGGCCTATGAAACAAAATATATCTGTATTTCATGGAGCAGATGAATTTAAATTCTTTTCAAAGTGTAATTTAAGCATTTTTTTGTCTAATACAGTCTACATATTTATCAATTTCAAGATATTATTTTATAAAAAGAGTTTTAGTTGTGAATGAAAATATCGTTTGGCTGTTGATAAATCTGATCATGAAATGATTTGAATGGCTGATTTGAAAATATCGTTTTTCCTGTTGTAAGCCAACGTTTTGTGACATTGGAATAGGAAATATCTAAGTTCATGAAAAGTTCTTTCAAAAGTAAACATATACTAACATTTTTTAAATAAAAGAAGATGCAATTTTTTTATAGAACCTACTACCTGCATTTGTATTTAAAAAGCCTTAGTTTCCTATAAGAAGCATAGAGAAATCAAGAACAATAAAGCCTCTTAGATGTAAAATGATTCAATAGTTTACAGTTTTGAATTATTCATAAAGCAGTTTCATGTATTTTTAAGCAAAAATATACGTTTTATTTCGTGATGAATTAATACAGGTTAGCGAAATAAAATAAATTAATTAAATATAATTTTTTATTTTAAAGTTTTTCTAAAATTTCGAAAACCTAAATCATACATATCTTTTTAGCTATAATATAGGTATAAATTCTTCTCTTTTCTAAAGTTCTATTTAAAAACCCAAATGTGATTTATTTTATAGATTAAATCTTGTCACTTTATTGTTAGGAAAATGCAAATTTATTTAAGAGTAGCCTTACTGCAAACTTTATATGACAACAACGACTAAAAATTAAATTTAATAAAATTATATTTAATGCTTCGTTTTCCTTAAATCAAAGAAAGCTGTATTATGTCAGGTTTTAAAAGATTAAAAGTAGGAATTCTGAATTTTAATTTATAATTAATCAACTATTTCATGACAACAGAAAGCTATCTTATTTATAAATGATGGTCAAAAGAATATTAAAAGCTGAGTTTTCCTTTCTTAATAAATTAACGAAAAGCATAATTTAAAATAGAATGCACTTACTTTTTATGATTGGAAAATGAAAAAAAAAAAACAGTCAGAAATAATGGAAATAAGTATAAGCAGTATGCAAATTATTAACTTATTCACCATTTTGTAAAAACAATAAGTGTTTTAATTTTTCTTCCATCGTAATAAAAAAAACAGATTACGCTCTTTTGATTATTACATATTCTTATTTATATGAAATCTGGAATTTAATGCAATCAGTTTATTGCAATTAAATGCAATAAATGGAATTAAAGATTGATTTAAATAAAGGATTCATATAAATCCAGAATTCATAAGAACAATAAGAAAGCTCTAAAAGTTCTTTATTAGACAAGAAGAGAAGTATAAAAAGCTCTAAATTAAGATATTTGATTTACTGGAACAAAATAGTTATTTACATATTTCAGTAATATGATTTATTTAATATTTAATTAATTATACAGGAATAACATCTCAATATATATATAAATTGGATATATATATATATATATATATATATATATACATACATGTGTATATATACATACATACATACTTGTGGATACATATACATACATGTATATGCGTGTGTGTCACATAGCTTTTAAATAGCTGACGAATGCAATCGAATCTTGATACTTATATAGGATATGAAAAAGAATACGGTTCACTTTTCAAAGTACAAAAATTAATCAAGTATTTATTTAATTAGAATGTCTTTAAATTGTCTTTTCTTTAAAAAAACACTTGCTGTTTTTTTTTAATATCTTTTCTTATACTTTTAACTGCTCCACCTCAATTTTTTAAAATTTCTCCTTTATTTTAATATGCCTTTAAGTAATACTTTTATTGGTCTTAAAATAATGATTTATCCGTGCATAAAACTACGCGTAAGTTAATCGCTGAAACGAAGTCGATTTTCTTCATAACTCAGTATCTGTGAGCAGAATTTATCGTATTAGAATAATTAATATATATTAAGCACTCGTGGGGAAAATTAGCTGTCGGTGATTTTTAAAAATCGTCTGGAACAAGTGACATCCTATTTTTAGTCAAAAGCAGACGATAAAAATTTTAAATGATGAAAGGACTTTAAAGGTATATTATAATATTTAGTACAAATAATTTTTGCGTTAAAATTATTATATATGAAACGATTTTAATCCCCGGTTATGCCGAATATATCATATAAAATATACAAATGTTACCTTATAATTTTAAACGAGCAATTCTTATATATTTATAAATTTATTTCGTGTATCCCGGAAACGGCTCGAACGATTTGGATCAAATTTTATATTTAGATGAGGTTTTGCTTTTTAAGTTTATCTATATAGATGTCTTTCCTGAAAAAATGAATACTGTAATATAGAGATTGTTTCCAATAACATGTTAAACTAAATGCATTCATGATTTTTTTTATTTAAATTACCAGTTAATATGTAGGTAAGATTGAAAAATATTCATATGTAGCCAGCATATGATTCGCATCTAAATATTTTCTCAGAAAAAACAGAATTTTACAGAACAAAAAATCTCAATGAAGCTTAGTTTTCAGGTCCTTTTATATAAATTTAAGAAAAAAAATTTTAAGATAAAATAATTATTTAAATCAAGGAAACAGATTTTTAATTAAGATAATACTATACTTGCTTATACGAAATATTTCCTACCAATTTAATTTTTTGTAAAAAAATTAGAATGATAGTACTTTAAACTTTCTAAAATGCAGAATTAATGAATTTTAAATTAGCTTTTCATTTTTTTCATATTTAATCTTTATCATTTATTCTTCCTCCTTCCCCGATCAATTGTTTCATCTTCTCGATCCACGAAATCACTGATGTTCTAGTCGAATGGTTTTTAGATTTCTATCATCTTTTGCATTTGACCCAGTTGGTTAGTGGTATAACGACTGATCAATCCGATTTCAATCACGGCCCATTATGCGACGAACAACCTAATTTTTAGCTATTTTTGAGCATTATTCGACCAGTTATTCATAGTAATGCCTTCTGATTTTATCACAGATGCTTACAATTCGAGTTATTTCAATTTATTCAAAGGGATATTTTGAAATAAATAAGCTTTATTTTTTTTCTCACAGATTTGGTATTCTTTGAATAATCTGTTTGATCGTTAAGCTTTGATCTAGTTGAATAAGATTCTAAGAATACCAACTTAGGTCCAAAATTCTTCTTATGGTAAAGAGAAAACAATTAGAAATGAATCCGACGTGATAGATACATATTTCATATTCATTTATCAAATAAAAGAGACAAATCTCTTTAAATATTCATCATTGAAAAAGATAATTTTTTCATATATTTTCTCCAATTATAATCACTAAAAACTGATAGAATGGCACAAATTATGTATATGTTTGATTGAGATCTACTATGACATTTCAGTAGTATGAGGACTGTATAAAAAAGTATCCGACATTCGACTTCTTTTCTTCTTACATGAAGAGAATGGGTCCTCATCTCCTTCAAAGTTCACACACTTAGTTCACCTATTCTTCCATTACTAAAAGATGGAACCCTTGGAAGGTTTCTTTAGGAGTGGTGTTCATCTTGGTTGTCATTTCTGCATTATCTTTTCACCACTCTCAAAACGGGATCCTTTTAATGTCGTCTTCAATTTGAGGGACAATAAGAAGTAGCAAGGTGCCATGTGTGGTGATTAGAGGAGCTGGCATTGGACTGAAAATACATGTTTTGCCAATAAATTTTAGATCTTATGAGATGAATGTGCTGAAGTTTTGTTATGATGCAACTGCCAGTTTTTCGCCGTCAAGAAGTATGCTCTTTTTTCACCGAACTGCTTGTTGATAGTACTCTTGTGTCTATGTGTTTTTCTATCAGAATTCCACTCTCACAACAACAGGTACATTTAGAACGGTTGTGGCTTCTAATGCTGATCACTTTCCTCCTCTGTGAGGCCATTTTCAAACGGATTGTATTACTCCTTAATTTGTGTTATCCTCATAATATCGTTCTCCAATACCTGCAGGATCGTACGAATTGTGTCGTTTTGAGGATCATCAAGATTTTGGCAGAATTTGATTCGTCAAATTCAATTCGTTCAGTCGTAGCGACAAAATTTTTTTTTAAAAAAATCGACGAATACATATGAAAGTAACTTACTCGTCAGCTGACATGTAGCGATTGGTACTTTCGAATGTGGAGAAAAAAATTCGTATCTTTTGCTGTGAATAATGGTACCACTCTAGCATTACTAGTGACCGCTGGAAAATTCGAAGTCGGATTCTTTTTATACAACCCACGTATTCTATAACTTCTGTTACGATTTTGTGTAGTCCAATTTTTCAGCTAATACAGTCAATTCATTATAATTTGAAACCCATGAAATATTTTTGATTCCATAAAGTATCTTGAAGATGATATCGAAGTATAGCTACAACGTGCTGTTAATGTTGGATATATGCAATCATATACAAACATACTTTGGAATTTAAAATGAAACAAACGAACAAAAATATTGCAGTAAAACATCAAAACTTTTACAATAACAATCCTTTTTTTTCATGGTAAAGAAATTTAAATATTTATTTTTTTCTCAGGTTGATTTAAATTTTTGATGCTTTACCGTAAACAAGCATTTTATAATAATATTTCAATAGTAATATATAATATTCAATAGTATAAATAATATTTCAATAATAATATTTGATCATTCAGAGATATTCCATTCAGAGACTTAGCGATAATTTTATTTTAATAGTTAGCAGAATAGTTTCAATAGTTTAATAATTAACAATTACCAGAATGAGAGGGTGAGAAAACAAGGTGTAGTATGGAATTAGTAATATTATATTTGCTAATATGCAAAAACTATTAAAGCCATGATAAATAGAAAGCCCATAAAGACGTCTGCTATTCATATCAAATTGTTATAGTATTAATCTTGAATGCAATTGAATTTGATATTAATAGTAACATTTCACATTTGATTCTCCTTTGGTGTGTTACAGAATTATGAAATAGGTGGATGCCAGCTCATGTGTCGTCCTCGTCATCAGGCAATAATTTAAAATTACGAGGTTCGCCCCAAAATACCACTAGCTTTGCTTTTAAATGGGACATTAATATAAAGAAATTAAATTTCGTCTTTGATTTATGCTTCATGCTATTAAAATGAGCTTCATTCTCAACCTTTTTAATCTTTCATTCTTACTTCTTAAAAATGTTTAAATATTATTAATTCAGATAGGTTTCCGCAAATAATAAATATTTTTTTCAAATAGCCTTTATTGTTTTTAGTTGTCGTGTTTACTTTTACTCACAAATACAGACAGGCAGATGTCCTTCAAATTGCTTTCGTTCAAAATTTGAAAGAAATCCTCATATTTGATGTAAAGGAGTCATACATCTGTCTGTTCTAATTGTTAGGTTATTGTGTTAACAAACAAGTGTTTTTGGACAAAAGGCTAATTAGCGATGTCTGGTCATCTTATATTAATGCAATATAAAATGATGTCTTAAAAACCTAGATATCTTATTAAGAAAGAAAATGAATAACATTAATTTATTATTTCATCGACAACTTTACTTTTGATATTTCTTAATCGAAAGTTATTGCCACCGGTTTTGATCAAGGCACTTTGCATATTTGTTCTCATTAAAAAGAAACTCATCGGCAGAAAATCTGGTTTAAAAGTCGCACAGCAAACAGGGTTAGTTGAAAAAAAGGAAAGCAACTTTTACCTCAGGTCACTGGAACTTGTTTCATGTCCTTTAACTCGTAGGTTCAACTTTCTCTGTTGAAAGTTATATCATAGAATGACATCTGACACCCCCGCGTAGTTCAAGAGACCCTTCCAAATTCTGAGTCATTCTATGAAACTATTCAATTTTATTTTAGTAACATATTGTCTTTCATGAATAAATTACTTTTTTTAAAATAAGAATTGTTGGCTTTTATACAACTATAATAAAAAATATCTAAAATATAGATTTTTAAAATAGCCTTCAATTTATAGAATATATCTGATTTAGTATGAATAATATAAATCAAGTGATGGCAAGCTTTATGATAGTATTTACATAACGAATATGTTAATATTTCCACATGTAATAATAAATGAAAACTTTCTAATTCAGTTCTTCTTCTTTTGAGAAAACAATTAATAGATATGCTGAGTGCTTCATTAAATACTGACAGCTACTCGGAAACGTTTAATGAAAATGCTCAGGTTTTCATAAAAAATAAATAAATAAAAAAGCATAGAAATTTGAGTTTGTTTTTCTATTGTGGATACTTTGATTAGTAATTACAGCAACGACAAATTCGTGATGCTTCAGAGTTCCGCGGTGTGGCAAAGTGTTCAAGAGCACCTCCACATCATAATTTGGAATAGTAATTATAATTTGCAACTTTAGGGGAAAAAATTAAAATTAATTGAACTAGTTTAGACGAGAGCATAAAGCTCTAACGTATTTCTAATCCTCCTCGGTATAGTTATTTATTTATTTGTTATGATAAAATTATTAATAAAAAATAATATTTTAATTATTTATGGGGTAAAGAGAATTTTGATGGATTTTCATTGTACGTGTCTTACTATGGGGACTGATTTAATTAACTATTTAATTAATTATTTTCGAAAAAAAATCTGGAAAAATATTACGCTTGTAGCTCATTGTAACCATCAAAGGCCGAATCAGAAATAATCCTGAGATTGTAGATACTTCGATTCTTCTTTGAAATTGAATCAATTCTTATTTCATTAATGAATTTTTTAAAACTTCTGAATTCAATCCTCACATTGAGAAAATATGTATTTGAAATACTAAGTGCTCCATGAAATACTGACAACTTTTCGGAAGTATTTAATGGAAATGCACAGCTTTTTATAAAAAGAAACTAAAAATCCATTTTTCTTTTCGATCGTAAATAATTTGAATCGAAGTTAGAGTGCGATTTTCGATTCTTCTTTAAAACTGAATGAATTTTAAGGAATTTTTTTTCTTCTTTTTCCTTTTTTAAAATTATTTATTAGATAAAAAAAACAATACAATTTAATATAACAGAATATTTTAAATGAAATTAGAATCGGTATAAATATGCATTTAAGATGAAATTAAAGATACAATTATAGTATTTATCACCTTTAGAGTAAAATTAATTTTTATTATTAAATTTAATATTAAGATTCTAGCATTATATTATTTGTATAAATAGAAAAAATGAAATACAAAAGTATTATTATAAACTTTGAATGTATTATTTATTTTTATTTGAAAAGAATGTAGTATTTGAATTTACCATTATTTACTTTTGAATGTAGTATTTGAGTATGTACTGTTCAAGTTATTTATAGAAATAAAGAATCAATCAATCAAAAAGTTCGAAAGCCTTCATGAATGTAATTTGTCATCATCTTTCATTTCAGCAATCTGTGATATTTTGCTCAGTAATAAATTAAAATGCCGCCCGTGACTAGAAACGATCTGCAGTTGTCAGATGAAGACTCAGACGATGACAATGATGAGAAGGCACCTTTAGTTGAAAATCCTTATGATAAGTAAGTATTTCAATAAATGCAAGACCTCTTTTTTATTTAAAAAACGATTCTAAAGTATCACAGATGAATTGTTTAAAAAAAAAAACTGAATACAAATGAAAATAAAGGAAGTGTTGCTTTTTCTTTTTATATTAAATTTAATTAATTGATACAAAAAGTTTGTTTTTAAAAATAAAACAATGTAGAATTTGTCGACAAAATAGCAAACAGCAACTAACGACAAGTTTTCAAACTTATTGACGTTATGACGAGTAAATATTTCAATAAATGCGAGATCGCTTTTTCTATCGAAAAAAAACTCTGTAATGTCAAAAATAAGCTTCTTAAAAAAACTTAACAGAATATAGATAAAAAAAATCAAATAAATGCTACCTTTTGGGCTTATACTAAAATTAATTAATTGATACAGAAAATTTAATTATTTCTAAAAATAAAACAATGTCAAATTTATTTTAAACGGCATAAATAATAACTAACGACAAGTATTGGAACTTACGAACACAGAAATATGTGTTCTTAAGCATTGTTCTTAATTTGGGAATATACTATCTCACATTTTTTTACTAAATTTTAATTTCTAAAAAAAATATTCTGTAAGAGTCTTTTTAGTATACAAACTTTAAATTTTATCTTGACAATTTCTTATTAGGATTGATTACAATTACAATTTATTATTAAGATTGATAGTTTTAAATAATGCTCCTTTTCAAAATTAAGTGGAGGTTATTTGAATGAGTACTTTTAATAACCTGGCATCAAATGTAAAGAACCTTTCCCCACTTTTTAATTTTTTGTACAACACACCAGCACCAGAATCATTTCGCATACAATATTCTCTCTAAATTACATGACGCATATGTATATTGCAACTCTTTGGTGGAATAGGATCCGAAAACTATGATCTTTTTCTTTCATAACTGAGATTCTAAGTAGCTTTTAGATAAAGTTGCCCAAACAAACAACGGAAAAACCTATTAAAACTGAGAATCTAAGTGGCTTTTAGATAAAGTTGCCTAAATAAACTATGGAAAAACATTAATTTTGGGGTTATTTATCTCTTTTGATAAAAAAAAAATTTCGTGTATCGTTAATTTCGTGTATCTTATAATGATATTTTCACATCTTCGAGAAAATAATTATTTTTATATTCATTAAAAATACTAGATTAATCATGCATTGTTCTTAATGAATTCCATCATTTTCATTCAGGAGTCGTAAAGAAGACCTGAAAGGATGGGATGTGTTCATCGTCACTCCACCAGAGGAAGAGGACGAGACGGCGACCTCCAAAGCCATCGACATCACCCTCAAGCTTATGAAAGTGTTTGTGTATATTGTTACATTCAGTGTAGTAATCGTGTCTGCAGTGATTGCAAAAGGGACTTTCTTTTTCATGACATCCCACATACGAGAATCGAAAACCATACCCGTCTGCAGGAGAGGACTAGGTGAGTCAAATTCTTTCAATGTTTTGTGGTTACTTAACTATATATATTAGGCAAGGGTTCTTAATTATTCCTGGATCAAGAGAAAAATAATAACTAACTATTTCAAGAAATTTTGAAAGTGTTAACTAATAGTAATTAAGAATGTGAAGCATGGGACTGTTTGCTTAGTTCCAAATTTATCTTAGTATTTGCGTATGAAAATGGTAAGGTTAAAGTTGCAAGCATCGTACTTGAAAACAATGTAGATTGTCAATAATACGGCGTACATCGAATCAAATAATTGTCGGATAAAGAAAGGTCCTGGATTATTGGAGTTTCATTAAATCAAGGATTTAAATTGGAAAGCACGTTTCTTGAATAAAATATTCAGAAATTTTTACTATGCATAACTAGGGGGCTTCGCCCCATGCTTGCTTTTGCTCACCAAACCCGATGTTGTTCTGGAATCATGTATATCTTCAGATTTGAAGTTTCTTGAGGGATTGATTCTTTCCCCTGAGACAACAAAAGTAAATGGAAACAAATAGTTTTAAAAATGTCATGAACAAAAAACTTAATTATAAATAGAAAAAGAAGTATTTTAGAATTAGTTAAAATTCAGAAGAAATCGCATCATGATTTTAACTTTTACAGCAAGAATAACGAATTAAAGCATTAAATTAAAAACAAATGAAATAAAACTTTCTTGAAACCGTTAAGTTTTCCTTTGCATTTTTTCTTCGTCTGATATTGCTGAATACCCTATAACTACTTTAAAAAACAATGACGAATTTATAAATGTGTTGCTTAGTTATTCAGATGATTGCTGGTCAGAGACAAAAAATTTCCGCTATTCAGAAACGGTAAACAATCAGGAAAACTATACTGTTGCCACAAACGGTGTGTCTAAAAGTAGAATTAACAAATGATATTTTTTTTAAACTCATTTCTTTCCTTTTTAGCTACCATACCATTGTCAAGTGCAATATAAAAACTTAACTACGATTTAATAAAAACTTTCATTAAATATTTCGAACATTACTGGTAAAACAAACCTCGAATGTTATGAGTCAGGTAACTCGCTATCTACCAATCACAAAGTGAATAAAACGCACTATTTACATTAAAAAATTAGCTATATTTAAAGCATTATATCTACAAATAAAATTTGTAGATATTGGTGTGAAGGATTTGATTATCCTTCACTGTTCGTCCCCTGTCCTTCTAAAAATACCGAATTATAAAACCGGATTAACGACAGTCTACTATATTTGCTAGTTAAAATTCAAGCTAATAACGCATGTTATAGAAGTTTTATATGCAAATGTGTACTTTATTGAGATTTTTCTTCTTTATGCCAGTATATAGAAGGACAGGAAAAAAATTGCTTAATTTTTTTAGTAACAAAGGGTATTCAGAATTAGTTATTAATATTGTTAACAAAATCATCAATGCTAAATAACTTAAAAAACACTTTGTTTTCTTCTTTCCATTTTATTTAAAAATCCATATGGAGGTATTATTTTTAAATTTTTCCTTTTGCTGTTGCGTCTTGATTATTTCAAACTTAAATGTATTCTGCTTATTTAGTAGTCAGAAGAATAAAGGGATTTAGAAAAATATGAGCCTAGTTCAGGCTTTTGGATATTATGAACTATGTAAATAATGACGTTATGCCAAACAATGCACTGAATAATCTTTCAAAAAACTAAATTTCCCAGATATAAAAAAATGCTATGAATATATGCTGAACAGATTAGTGCTTTATTGTATTAAGCTTTACTGTTTTTCCTTTGTAAAGCAGAAAAACCAAAACACTTAGTCACGAATAAACAGACTTAGAGCTAGCTAATGCGGCTTTTTATTTTAAGAATTTAGTAACTAGCTTGAAACTTGCAGTCTTTTCTTTCAAAGTAATATGTTTAATTTTTTTTTTAATTTTAAGTTTTTTCTTTCGGTGAAGAGAAAGGAAGGGGGGAAAAGAAGAAGAAGAAAAAAAACCCCTCCAAGAAAAGAAAAATGATTCTCGGCTTAACCTCTTTCTCTTCTGTGCAATTCATTCACCGACTTGAGTAAACTTTTTTTATGCAGTATTATAAGATTAAAAGAAGCAGTTTTGTTTACTGAATATTCTCACAATTTACTACAATTTTGTTAGAAAATAATCTAGCCACCTAGAAGAAATGCAGGTGTAACATCAGATAATAATGCTAATATACACACTATTAACAAATGCATAGAATCTTTCAAATATATTGCATGTATTAAATAGATCCGTTCTGTTAACTTCATTTCAAATAAAATGTTATTAATATTTCAAGCTAGAAATGCTTAGGATTCTTAAAATTGTTTCCTGGAAAATTATAAAATTATCATTGTTACTCTTTCAGCTTCAACTAAAAGAAAATAAAAACTCTAATTGTACAGATTTTTAAAAATCATAAACGAATGAAAAAATATTAATTTTGTTTATTTAACATAACTCAACATATACATTACTCAAAATAAAAAAAAATAATGATATTACAATAAATGATTCTTTACTGCATGGGATATAATATACCATCATTTCACAGCTTCAAAACTAGTATAAAATATCAAATAACATTTTCTTTATTATAAAACAGTTTATTCACTCATAATAAAACAACATAAACCGTTGCAGACGATGAAAATACACTGCATCACACCATGCGCCAACCTGAATCACAGCAGCACTCCCAACTTAACTGATGCTTTTTGATTTCTATAATTTTTTTTTCAGTTATTTAGGCATTTATGGTTCAGTTATTTAGGCATTATCAGCGCCATGACCATTCGGCCATGGATAGTCGACAGACTCTTTTCAATGCAGCATTATTGCTCGAAATGCGCGGGAATTAGTGACTCCTTGAGATCGAAATCTAAGAAACAAATATGAAAAAAAGAAAGAAAAAAAATCACAAATAATTTGTGCGTAGAATTTTTGATAAGCATTTCTCTTTAGTAATGTTTATGATGATTGCTCAAAAGTGCGTTCATCGACCCTTATGCCTTCTTAATAGGTCCAATGGAATAAATTGGCTTCCACTTACAAAAATACTATGTTTTCTTCGCCCACTACAGTCATAATAATAGGAAACAGAATGATGTCTGTTTTGAACAAAATCCATTTGAAATTATATTTAGCTACGAAAAATGCTTGGCCAACAATGTTTCCTTTCATAGTAGGTTCGTTTTCTCATTTTACATCTAATATATATGTATATATATATATATTAACTTGTCAATGCATTCCAATAGAAAAATTTGCATATTATTTTTCTAATCATTCAATTTAATACATATCAGTATTCAATTTAAAACGTAAAAGTATTTTTATATTGAAGTGCATAAATTTTAACTAAAAGCAGTTGTCAAATTTACCACCTCCATACATAAATACTTGTCCCTGTGGAAAATCCTCATTGTACTTCTTTTTAATGTCCATGAACAATGCCAATATCAATTTAACTTTTTATCATCCCAATCCAGCCAGACAAATGTGGGCACTCTTGATTTCCTCATAATTCTCAGCCGCCCCCTTCCTTAGTGGGGTTCGTGACCGACACTGAAGAAAATATAAAAATCCCATTCCATCACATTCAGATAAAACGCCCACGAGCCTCAGGTGGGAGTGGCTGAAAGGAATCTGCCGACCTCCTATTCACCTCTTGATAGCTGCTGAGAACTAGTTTAGATGGATTTTGCAACAAACAGCCGTCTGGTCATTGTTCGCGAATGGTCATGTCTGAATGGACGATCTGGTTTCACTTTTACCCGATTGTTTCTGTACATAATATCGATCGGTAGATCACGGTTTTGTCATTTTCCGCTCTCTATTGTGCAGCAGTGACCCTGCTTTCAAAAAGTCAGTGTGTTACTCTTTGCAAACAAAAGTAGGGAAGTGATTTGCAGATAGTGAGTCGTATAGAGTTTATTAGACGATGATTTTCTAAGACATAACGAGTAGCACACTTGCTACTGTTCATTCTTTCTGGAGACCTTAATACTTACTTTTTTTCTGGTTTGTAGATGTTTACTCAGTAAAAATAATTGACTATCTTATACTTCCAAATAAGCATCGATTATATGGAGAGATGTTGGCGATTATGGAATGAAAACTCTAAAAATAGACGTAAATAAAACTAAATAGTTGTCACTAGTAAAATTTATTAAGTATGGCAGTAAATTTTAATTAATTTTACTTTTAAAAACTCGTAATCTTTATAAAATTCGATAAAATAAACGCGATAGACAAATATAACTTTTAGAATATTTGCATTTAATTCTTCTTTTTTTTTAGTTGAAAAAATTTTTAAATAACTGTACATAAGTGTATAAGGAAAATAAGTTCTGGAAAATTATTTTTGAGACTAAAATTTATTCATTGTAGTTGTTTAAAGAAATTTAATTTTCTTATTTCGTTAAATGTATAACAAGTAATTTTTTTTATTGTAAGTAATCAAAGTATTGAAAATCAACCAAACAGGTAAAAACATGCAAATGCAGATTTAAATGATAATTTTGGAATAAAAACAAAATAAAACGGTTTTTCACGAATTTTACCAATTACATAAATTCAACTCTTTTCCATTTATATTTGGTGTGGATATCCACATCAATGGTATTAAGTAGTTGAATTTCCAGCTAAAAAGATCTTGCCTATCTCTCTGAGTTGTTCCAATATCAGATACAGACAATAAGCAATTAATATCGTTTGCAAGAATTCTACTGCCACGAAAAGTCAAAATTACTTTCAGGAATAGTATCATTCCATCTTTCCCTTCATGTTCTTTTAAGAAGCAATAAAAAGAAATGTAAAATAAGAAGTAATTACAAATTTTTCTTATAAATTCTTTAACACTAAGTTCTGCAAGTTCTGCAATCATCCATGGTTCAAACTAAATTTTCCTTTTTTTTTCTTTTTACTAGAATAGATATTAATTATCTGAAAGATTCGCAATGGAGAAAATAATTGAAAATTCTTGTTAATTTACATTTCACTTGAAATTAAATTCAAATGAGTTTTTTTTTGTTGTTGTTTCATACACTATTTTTAGAAAAAGAACTAAAACGGAAAATCAAATAACTTATTTCGGATTTATATAGGTAAATTTTTGCAAGTATATTACGATATAAAATGGGAATAATTATTTCCTTTGCTCTTTAAGTAGCTGCATTTCATAGAAGTTCAGATATTCATTGCTTCACCAGTTGCTTTGTTCCCGCTCAAATGTCAAACAAAAAGAATTCGTTCGGAACACTCGGCAGGTGTTTTTTTCGTAGCTCTTCTCTGACAAGGTCGAACATTTTTCTCCCCGCTAATAATTAAATCTGCCCATTTTTAGAAAGAGCATACAATAATAGTGGCTATTATTTGTTTTTCCAAGAGATATTCAGGAAGGAATCGAGCTTTTCTTCAGGTTATTAAAATTATATACTAAGGTGTAAAAAATCGTAGTAATCACAGAATTACGTATTTTGAGCATTTTCCAGCTGTTTAATCAGTATTATTGGAAAAATACGAAACAAAATATCGGACTAACATGAGAAAAGAAAAAAAATATTTCGAATCGTGAGTTTGTTTTTTAGAAACTTTTTGTTCTTCACAGTTATTTATTAATTTGATAGCTTGCTTATGTGAAAGGAAACTTTTCAAATGATCAATTTTGTAAACTTAGTTGAATAATTTCATTACTTTTTTGTTTTCTTCGAAATTTTATTTGCAAAATCAGAATTTTATTATTTTTTTTCTTAAACTATACTCACCAGCGATACTTTTATCATGCACTTTTCCTACGGTTTGAAATTTATTTTATTTGATTGAAAGTTGTCAGCTTCTTTTTTTTCCTATTTAAATCAAAATTATTTCTACTTGAAAATGATACATAAAACTAATACAATAAAAAAGAATAAGTACTTAATCCAAATTGAATCTTCAGCCAACGAAAAAAATATTTTAGTGCAATTTACCAGCAATTGCTGAAAGAATGCTTCGGCAAAATAATTCCTAACATATTAGAGATCTCTTTGTGTGGCACATTTCAATTCAGTATCAATACAAAATGTTTTTGTCACCGATTTTAAATATTTAATGTTTTATGAAGAAATGAAGACTAAATAATGTATCTAGATCTTTAATAAGAATTGCAGATACAACAGCTCTATTCTATATTTCTACAATTGGAATGTCCAGTTCAAGACTTGTTTTCTTGATGTTTACTTGTATGATTTAATCTAATTAATAAATTCATTGTGTTTATAACATACATATTGGTTTTTTTATATTTTATTCAGATAATAATATAATACTTGTTTTAGAACTCAGGGAATATAGTGATTTACTATTAAATTATGTACTGATAAAAAGAAATATTAAAACTGAAATAACGCGAATCTGCAATGCTAAGATAATAGAGAAAAATAATATTTACTTCGAAAATAAGTGTTGCTGAGCAATTTATTAGAGCTGTAATTGTTTTTATAAGTAGCAAGGCTGCATTTTACAACGTTCAACCGCGCTAATATTTTACAATTGACAATAGGATCTTTGTTTATTCTAAAAACTAATAATATAATCATTCCTTTATAATCGTCGTAATGATGCAGTATGTATTTAGAATTTTCATAAAATGGAAAGTTTATTTATACTCTTCATTTGAAGAGAGCTCGAATCACAGAATAAGATATTTCTTATTACACCTTTCGAAATGAGGCGATGATATAACAAATCTAAGCTTATTTATCGACTGATAGGGTTATTGCTACAAACAATAATAATAACCGAAATTTCGATTTAAGAATATTAAAATAGAAAAACAATTTTTCATCCTTTAGAACAGCTTTTGAAAAGAGATAAATAAACTAATTTATTTTTTCCCCCAAATTCCAGCTTCTTGGAAAACTTTGTATACATTGCAAATATTATCCCATTAAATGGAGAGAACGATTAAGGTCAAATTAAAATGAAATTATGGTCAAATTAAGTCACGAAATTATTTATTAAAAGAAAAGTAGTGGTAAGAGTTTTTTATTAGTTTATGAGAAGTTATTATTTTAAATTAAAAGGATTTTCCTTTGAGAGTTAGTATTTTTAAAGCATTACTTAATTCTAAAAGAATAATGGGGAATATTTAAATCAGATACAGTTTTTTTTAAATAAGACTTTAATAGTTTCATAATTTTATTCCTTCATTTGAGTAATTAATGTTCTAGGTCATTCATTATAATTTTGACTTGAAGTTGGAAAGAAATTTAAACAAAAAATTTCCAATTTAATAGCTTTATCTTTTAATTAAAACCATTTACTTAAATTCTTTTAATTATTTATATAGATTTTCCCCAAATATTATTGAAAAAACATGAAAAAAAAGCATATATATGCTTAAAAAGTGGTGCCTCTTGTAAAATGATAAATTGTATTGTTATCTCTGGTGAATTATGTATGATCTTATTAAGTTTGATTTTATGAAATTAAGATAGAGTGATTAATTACAAATTAATCCTTGACTATTTCCAGGACCTCTGGTGAGAGAAATCCATATAAATTAAATAGGATAAAATTATATCTATAAATTAAATAAAACCTATAGATTAAATAAACTTTTTTCGAATGCTTCTAAATCGAGAAAAGTATATATTTTCTCTTCCTTGATTATTCCAGGCTTGGATCGTGATAGAGATTATGAAGTCATTTTGCCTTCCATACAGAGGGTGGCATGGATTTGGGGTATCTTTTTTGTTTTAACCATTCCCGAATTCTTCACATTATTTCGAAGTTTTCGAATATGTGTTTTCAAGTCATACAAGAAGCCAAAACTTCTCTCCTTCATCTCGGTAAGTGTCTTATTTTTCACTGAAAGATTTCTTTCAAAATAAGAAAAAGAAGTACATTAGCAAATCATTAAGACATTATATCATGAATAAGGCATCGCTAAATATTCTTCCTAAAATATATCCCTAAAGAATAAGAAATTCAGGCTTAGCAAAACATGAGAACTTACAAAATAATTAAATTTATATATAAAGGGTGACCCAAAATTCACTCAAGGTTTGAATTTGCCATCATTCGTGCAGTAAAGTGTTCGCAACCCTATTAAAAAACCATTTGACAGCTGATAGTTTATGGCTAGTAAAAATGGAGCGTTACTCGATAGAACAACGTGTTTTCATTGCTGAACAATGTTTCAAAAATAATGAAAGTCTGGTGGCCACAGTTCGAAAATTTGAGAATTGGCCCCTTAGATCGTGCGATTTAATACCATTAGATTTCTTTTTATGGGGTAATTTGAAGTCAAAAGTCTATGACAAAAAGCTCACAAGCACTGAAAAAGGAAATTCAACACTGAATCAACGTAATTCAGCCATATTTAAGCAAAATTGTCAGGGAAAATTTCTTCATAATATTGTGTATGTGCCAGCAATACCATGGAGACCATTGCCCTATGTGTTATTCCATACATGACCATAACCTGTGTACCTTATGATTCAATAAAAATATAACAATTAACAACTGTTTTTTTTATTTAATTCAAATCTTGCGCTAGCACGTTGTTCTATCAGGTAACGCTATATTTTTACCAGCTCTAACTATCAGTTGTCAAATGGTTTTTTAATATCGTTGCCAACACTTTACTGCACTGTTGCTGACAAATTCAAATCATGCGTTAATTTTGGGACACCCTTTATATATCTAGTTATTAGATAGTCAAGTTTTAAGCTTAAGTTGCAAATTTTGTCAAATTGTAAATTCTCTAAAAATAAATTTGATTTCAATATTTATTATATTATAGTCTTCTAATTTTGAAACTCCCAAACTAAGCTGATTATATTTATAATAATATTATTCAGTATAAAAGTTAGAAGAATATATCAAACATGAATTAAAATAATAATTATAAAATTGTTACATATTATATTTAAATAATTGTGCCCATAAAAATTATATCTTTCATCACACTTTAGATTAGAATTTAGAATTAATTTATTTTATCTAGCTATTTTCCTATTATCAAAACTGAAATAATAATTTCTAATTAAATTACCTTGTAAAATATTCTACATGCAAATAATTCATGGAAATTTTACATTCCACATGTATTTATATATGATTTTTTTAATGTATTCCACAGATATTTATTGTAGAAACTCTTAGCACAATTGGATTGTGCCTTCTTGTCTTTGTCGTCTTGCCAGACTTAGATGTGATCAAGGCTGCCATGCTTACGAACTGCGTCTGCTTCGTTCCAGCAGTCATGAGCCTCCTTGCTCGCAATTCCGAAGAAGCAAAACGGCCGCTCAAAATAGTGTTCGATATGATGGCCATAGTGTTTCAAGGAAGTGCTCTGGCAGTGTGGCCGGTCACAGAAAGTGGTCCAAACACTTGGTGCATACCACTTTCAGTGGTTTTGGTGTCCATGCGATGGTGGGAGAACTATCTGGACAAGAAATCCCCCATATCTTTGATCCGCAAGCTCAGCGTCATAAAAGATGATCTAAGAAAGAGTCGCTATTTTACTTATGTGTTTATGTCTATGTATAAAATGGTTTTAATCCTATGTGCCATGTTTGGATTCTTGCACTTGACGATGGAAAACGCAACACTAATCTTCAAAGGATTTTCGCTCAGTTTCCGCAGTCATCCTATTCAAGTCCAGCAAATAAGGAGGACAATTCTGCTTGCAAACATGCCTGATGTACCGACTGCCAGTCCTCTTGATGAGCAAGTATTCATCACTTCTGAAGCCATGGCTCCCATCCATGTGGCATTGATTCAAATCAGTGCAGCTCTGATATGTTATGTATTTGCCAAATTTGCATGCAAAATTTGTATACAAGGATTCAGTTTTGCATTTCCCATCAGTTTGACGATTCCCGTTTCCATATCGATGTTGATTGCTGCTTGTGGGATAAGAACGGAGGATGAATGCTTTTTCGAATCTTTTATTCCCAAGTATTTGTTTTGGACCTGTCCACAAGGAAATTTTCTTCAGGAATTTGTCTCGGATAAATTTGCATGGATCTGGTTGCTTTGGCTTCTCTCACAAACTTGGATAGCTGTACATATATGGACACCTAAATGCGAACGTCTGGCAAGTACTGAAAAGTAAGTTTGTTTTGTTTCTTCGTATAATTTCAAAGAGGTATTACTTAAAAATCAATGTAAAGTAATTTCTCAGAATCCTCTAAGAAAATATTTTGACACTGGCTGGTACCCGGCGCGTTGCTGCCGCAGAAGAAATAATTTTGGAAATATCGTTTAAAATTTGAACTAGCTATCTTGTTTACTTAGGAATGACAGAAAGAATGATATTTATTTTCTTATCGACAGTTAATACATTCATTGAAACTGAATAATATATAAAAGAGTATAAATTATATTTATTGATTTTTTTTTTTTACTTTATAATTCAAATATATTTTAGGGTAGACAATATTTTTTTATTTTTCCTTCTTCAGAAAAAATAAATAAATTTCGTGGTTGTTGGACTCGTGAGCATCCAACATACAACTGGCCATATGAAAAAAATGGATTTTCTAGGTTCAAAGCAATAAATTGGCAAAGTTTTATCGTCATCGGATGAACGGTACAGCAGCGTAATGTACGAGCAAATAAAAATTCATTTTTATATATTGGATTATCCAATAAAATTTTAAAATATTATTATTAAGGTTAACTTTCAAATCTAAGTAACAAAAGATATACGAGAATGTTATGAAATGTTATGAATGAACAAGAAATGTTATGAAAAATATAGATATAAGCATCTTCACTGAATTTCATTTTTGGAAAAAAATGTCTTTCTAAGTAATTTTGCTCTTTTAATATGATTGTTGTTGTTGTTGTCGTGCCTATGCATACAGTGCTAGTGCAAAAGATTAGAGTCCTCCAAAAGCCTTGGTGACAAGATCTGCAAGTTCTGGAGCCCGATGGCTATGGAGGATTTCGATTGGGCCTGCTCCAAGTTGAAAGAGGGAACCAATAATGGCCTAGCAGTCAAAAACATGATCTGGAGTTAGTTGCGAATGGGGACAGTACTAGCAGGTGGGATGGGATTTTATATTGGTTCGTGAGATCTTCATGCCTTTGAAATGTCCAGTACGTAACCTAGCTATTGTAGAGGTAAGATTTCTTGGGCAGTTTAGGTCGGAAATTGTTGCCTTGCTAAGATGCTGGTTGTAGAAGAGGGGTGTCATTGCCTAAGGAAAGGTTGGATTTCTGACTGTTGGTTCGCAGGAGCTATTTAATTTCACTCCTACCACCCAATGGTAAACCAAAGGAGGCATTCCCCTATCCGCTGCCTGGGGACGCGCGCTCTAGGGGTTACAGGCACAATCATCTCATATGTGGAAGTTCAAACATTTTTTTTTTTTTTTGAAATAGCATACAGTTGAATCAAAGCTGTATAAAAATAAATAAATATGATCAAAAGCACTCTGGCTTCGTTTTTCATTTGTTTCCACATTATGTTGAGGTATATAATTAGCTTCGATGGACAGTACAGAAAATCAAACATGCGTTTTGGAAATGGTGTCTTTTCTCATACACTAATTTATTCTAAAACCGAATTCTATTTGTTTAATTTTTGTAGTATCGATACTACGTATCATGTAGATGGATAGACAGTTCTTTCTTTGACGAATGTGATACAAGATTAGATTCTGGGGCTCATCCAATTTTGTCTATTTTTCCGTTTTTGAATTATCGTGTTTTCGATTACAAGTGAAAGCAAACAATTCTAAAAATATTAGTTTTGACTTATAAAAGCCTAAGGCGTGAAGGTCTTTATCTTTAGACGTTAGAATTTAAATTTCGAACTTTTCGACGATTCCAATATTTGTTCATTGTTATGCTTCATACGTATGAAAGTATAAAAAGATTTTTTTAAAACTCTGTCCAAGAGAGTAATTTTCATATTTCCGACACTTTTTATAAATTGAAACTAAAAATCTACTTTTTTTAGGTTGTTTGTTAATCCTATGTACTGTGGTGCCCTGATAGATCAGTCATTAGCTATGAATAGAAGGAGAGATGATGAAGGCGAAATAAAAAGTGAAGTAAGTTGGAATTTTATTATGTTATATTATTAGGTTATTTAACAACGTGAATTAATTAAGACATTATTATACTTATTTCACTAATATAATTATTCATCTTTTCAGACTTTTAAAGCAGAATTAGATGATTTACTTCCACGTCTTGTTGGAATTAGAATGAATTAAAACGATAAATCTTAAAATTTTATTATTATTTTAAAATCTCAATGTAAAAAAAATAATCTGGATTTATATTCTAGCATTTAATAAGTAATATCACCTAATACAATTTTAATGAATTTGGTTATTAACTTTGACTTCTTGTTGGAATCTTCTGAAGTTGTTTTTTTTAAACTACGAAAAATAAATCTTAAAATTTTTATCATTATTTTAAAGTTTCAATGTCAGAAAAAAAATCTGAATTTATGTCCTGTCACTTAATAAGTAATACCAACTATTTCAATTTTAATGAATTTGATGATTAACTTTGACTTCTTGTTGGAATGAACTGAAGTTTTTTTTAACTAAAAAGATAAATCTTAAAATTTCATCATTCTTCTAAAATTTCAATGGGGAAAAAAACCCTAGATCTTTTTTTATGTTCTTTCATCTAATAAGTAATGACAACTATTTCTATTTTCCAAATTTTGCATGAGAAAGAAAAAAAATTAATATTTTTGCAACCAATAATGAATATTTCATATAATTTTTTTTTATTTTTTATATCTGATACGAAAATGATCAGAAACTCGCACCAAATGTGAAATAAAAATCAGGAAACTCGTTAATTATTGTTAAAAATTCAGTTTTGATTCCTCTTATAAAAATTGAAATATTGTTTACAGAGCGATGATTTTAAAATCAATATTTGTTTTTCAAATTTTTTAATGTCTTCAATCAAGTGGATCTGTACTTTCTATATTTTTGAAAACAACTTGTCTTCAAACAAAATTTTTTGACTCTGAATACAAATTTCGCGCAACTTTTCATTCCAGGAATTGGATCTAGAAAACAAAGACGACAACGACATTTCGCAATATTACGAAACGATTTCCATCCGAAGCGAGGCATCAAGCAGCCCATCCGGAAAGAACGTCCCTGTCAAAGGGTCAGACCACATCACAAGGATCTATGCTTGCGCTACCATGTGGCATGAAACGGCCGAAGAAATGTTGCAGATGTTGAAATCCGTTCTGAGGTAAATGATGGCTTGTAAATTTCACAAGCAACGGTTTTACGCGAGTCAGTGGACTCTATAAGGAAGAGTGGATTTTAAAAGATGACTTTTCTGACAGCCGTTTAAAGCTTGTCATCTGCAAGATCACTGAGTCCAGTTGATTTGTTCCTTGTATCGTGAAAAAAAAATGTACAAAAATCATTTATGATATTCAGGAAGCTGTCAGAAAAATGTGTAAAAAAATTGTACGCACGATATTGAAGGAATCTATAAATCAAAACCACATTTTTTTTAAAAAAAATCTTATACTAAACTAGTGTTTTTTCTTAATTTATTTTTCAAGCAATAATAGTGATGATATGCATAAGTAGGTTACGCATTGAAATGTTTAGAAAAAATATTATATATACTGTGTGAAAAGTAGATTAAATTTTTTATTTACGTTTTCAAATATCAAATTATGAGGATTTTTCATCTATTGTTCGAAGAAATATGGCTTTAATCTTTTCTTGAAAAACCTCTTTACTATTTGAGAATATGTATATTTTTTTAAATGGACGTAAAATAAATATCGAAATTAAATATCATATTTTTGAATATGTATGTAATTTGCTTCATAAACTTAATTCCGAACAAAATTTCATAAACTTAATTCCGAACAAAAGAACAAAATCGCCGTGTCTTGTATAATTAAGTATCTTAAAAATAATTTTAATTAAATAAAGGAAATGAGTTTATTGCTTAATATATATATTATTTATTTTATCTTTCTAATTTTTATTTAAAAAAAAGGAAAGATCTCTAAGATTTAAAATAATAGATGAAAATGTTTAACTCTTCCGCTGATAATTCAAACCATTCAAATAAGTAGGAAAAGAGAAAAAGTGTTTACATTTTTCAATCTGAAAAATAAGATATTTTAAATAAAGTAGAATTTTCAACTGGGAGAAAGATTTTTGGTGCAGCACGTATAGGCTTAAAACTCTTCTTTAGAAATAGACATGAACAAAACATGATTTGAATTCATTGTTCAGGAAACTTCTAGACATTCTAAATTACACAGTTGATAGTTCTCTCTGGACTGGACATGATTTCAGAATTAGCACTTTTTTTTTCCAAATGTACACCACATTGTCTCACAAGGCTCAGGAAATATGCGATGACAAAAACTGAATTTTAGTTATTATTTTTTTCTTAATAAGAAAATAGATAGTTTAACTATATTTAAGTAAATGTGAATTTATCAAAATTTTTATAGCGGTCCTTGAAAATAATCTGAAATGTAAACAAAGATATAATCTACCATGACAAAAATTTTAGCATTCTCGTTATTCTTCTATTATCCTCAACCCCCCCCCTGCCTCCAATAGATTTTTTAGCAAGGTGCAGATATGACGCTAATTTTAATTCCATTTGGTCATGTAAATCAATCCAATTTCATGAATCGAGGACATATAAATGGAGTACGTAGCATTTTCTATTCGTTAAAACACTTGAATTTTATATAAGGCAAAAGTTTAATTTAGCTCTAATATATAGGTCTAAATTGCATTTCTGTAAGACTACAATAGAACTTGGTTCCTATTTCCGTAACATTTTGGAGGAAAATAGTAAAGTCTTTAACAGCAAAACCTCTATCAGGGAAAAATTTGTTTTTGAGACTTCCGTCTTTATAGCAGTTTTTGAATAATGCTGATAGAAGGACAATCAGAGGATAGAATTCGTAACCTTCGTCTGATTCATGTCTTTCAGCTATGCCGTGAGTTAGACCACAAGGTCGCTGATATAAAATCGATGATATGAATAAGGAGTATATTATTTTCTTAATTGAAAGATATGCACTTTCTTAAAAGTTTGAATTATGAGCAGTAGGTTAAAGAAAGTGTTTGTGCTTGTACAATTCCTTTGGTTTCGTCTATACGAATTTAAATTCAGATAAATAGTTCTCCTCATCAACGTACAAGTTTAAGGTTAGCTAAAATGAATGTCAAGATCTCATATTCATGACATTTTACAGGAATGTGAACGTGATGATACCATTGACGTGCTTCGTCTTTCGGGAAAATTCGAAAAATCTACAGAAAAGGCGATAAGGACTGGCGAGAGGTCCGTGTTTTGAATAAAAGAAATAACTCTCGCTCTGACCTTGATAACTTAACGATGCTTTTCCAGTTCGCTTAACTTTTACTCCACATCCGCAATTCCCTACATTTATGTTCTACTTTAGCGATAGAGGAAATTTTCTTGCAATACTTCTTTGCTGTTTAGTGCTCTGATAGATCCATTTTTTTTCTCCCAAATTCTCAGCTACGCTAAATAAATAAATAAAAATAAAAAATAATAAAACAAAGCTTTCGCTTCGATGGAATTTGGGCAAGGAAACCAGACAAAACACTGCGAGGAAAATCAAGGCCATTTTTCTCACAATTAAGAATGCATGAAGCGTTGCTCGCAAAGTTATATAGTTTGATTGCGAATTTCAATCCAATTTCATTTTTTTTCAACCACATTCTTTACCTCCTTATGCATTTTATTAGGAAGATTGCCTTGAAAATGAGGAAGAAAAGGAACTGAGCTAATAAATATATCGATATTCAAGGTCTAATTAAATAGGTTTCAGAAATGGATTGAAATTTTTTAATTCAATAATTTTGCAAGCAAGTGAGATAAAATTTCACTAAACTAAGATTATAAGACATTCATGAATTTTCATTTGTAATATTCAGAATAATTTGATTTTAAAACCACACTATATTTGTATGCGACATACCAGTTACAACTCAACTCAACATAGAATAATTCAATTCAGATTTGTTTTGTCAATACAAATACGCTTTCAAAATTTTCTACAATTAAAGTGTTCTCTCTTATTACATCCATAATAATTATTATACCTTTTTTTTTTTTTACAATACTGAATTTAAGTTGTTATTTGGCACAGAACAGCCAAAATTGACTATTGTGCCATTAAATTAAAATCAGCCGAACAAACAATCTTGAGATTTAAAAATAAAATCACAAATAAAATTTCTTCAGTAGGAAAAAAATTTTAACTGTTTAATTTTCAAAGATCTTGAAAACAAGCTTGAATTTAAGACGCTTTTTCAATTAGATTAAAGATACTGCTTATTTTTAAAGGCTTCTAGCATTTTTAGAATATTACCAGCGCACTAATAGATCTTGTAGCGGATTTAAGCGTTTTGTGGTATTTGGCGGAGCAGGATATGAGGCATTTCTTTTAATGATTATACATTTCAGTGCATTTTCAACTGAGTTTAATGACTTTTAGGCTAATATTTTAGTTTAAGAATTTCTCAAAGATATGCTTTCTATAAATTTATTTCTTAAGGCTGGTTGCGCGTGGTTACATTGTGTTCACATTTGTATATATCATAATTTAAGCAGATGCGCGATGTTAATAAATATTATAATAACAAAGTGAATGCAATGAAACAGATAGGAATCTGATCAATCAGTCTTACCAAAGAATTCATATTATCCTAATATTTATAGTTCCTAGAATCTATATTTTTTACAAATTTATTTATTCGATAATTACTTAATAACATAATGAACTATCTGCTACCTCGGCCCTAGGCAGCTGCCTAATCAGAAATTTGTCTCAGATTAGATCATAGTTCTATTTCAGACTACAATCACTTTCAAAGAGTTACAGATAATATTTGCTATGATCATATTAGACCAAATTTTCTATATTTTAACTGGATAAAACGTAGAACATTTTCAAGAAACATATCAGTGATTTTTATTAATTTATATCGCGTAATAAAGCAATAAGGCTCTAAGTTTTGACATCACAATAAATTCTAATCCAGCTTGAAAAATCCTTACATCTGATGTTATAGAAAAGTTTAAAAAAATAAATATTTACACTAGAAAATTAGTTTAGCTAAACGGTCATTAAATGAACACTTGCTTTTTCTAAGGTCTTCCTATACAACTTTCTTAATATCTTTACATTTTGATGGCTAAATCATTGGTAAAATAATAAATGATAATGATAATAATTAGTTTATGTAAAGAATATACTGATGTTGTTGCTTAATTATAGATTCTTTATATGGTCTTTATTTATTTAATGGCTAGAAAATTATCATTCCAGCATTTTTACTAAAAAAAAATGCCTTAATAATATTTACGTTAAAAAGAAGAAAAGTAACAAGATGCAATTCTAAATTTATTCTGGAAATTTTTGCAAATATAAAATTTATTTCTAGGATGGATGAAGACCAGTGTGCTCGAAGGAATGCTCAAAAATATCTCAGAATTGTGGATCCAGATTACTATGAATTTGAGGGTAAGTATCTATGCATATGATTTTTTCTGGTGAAAAATAAATGACAGGCATAACATTTCAGTAAATTTTTTTTCGAAATATCTGTTTAATTTTTATTTCTTTCCAGTCCATGTTTTCTTCGATGATGCATTCGAACTCTGCGATGGCGATGATGAAGAAATGGTGGTCAACAGATTCGTCAAGCTGCTTATCCAGATTATGGACACAGCTGCCAGGTCAGTACTTGAAATGTTCTTTTGATTATTTCAAAATTGCAAGCGAGATAGATACAGTGATGAAATATAAAATCTCAATATTTGCAATAATAGAGAATTGAAAAGAGTATTAATTTTTTTGTTTAGAAAATTTGCATTTATATTTTTATTAATATAAATTTTTCTATTCCTTAGTATGTCAATAAGACAGAAAAATCATTAAATTGAGGTTTTAAAATAATCTCAAAATATTTAAATTTCTTTTAAATCTTTATTAGAAATCATTCATTGCAATTATAATTATTTATTGCAAAATAGTGGATAAAAAGTATTCTTTTAGAACATTTAATATCAGTTAGATTTTGACAATTCATTAAAAATACGAAAAAATAATCCGGTGTTAAAATTCTCTTATATATTGAAAATATGCCAGCTAAAAATAAAGAAAATCGTTTAATATGCAATAATTATTGAAAATCATTATGCTATTGATTTTTCATCATCAAAGATATTGCTTTTCTGTTATAATTTAACTGTATACTGTTATGTATTTTCAAAAATGACTAAACTACGCGATTTAAACCTCATTTCAGAGTTTTTATGCAATTTGATTATGTTTTCAACTGAAAAATTGAAATGATAAAATCGTAGCGAAGATTTCAGTTATTTATTTTATCGATAACATAATAAAAACTATAGCATAAATGAAAATGTTTGCACACATTTAAAAAAGCATAAATAATTCTTTCATAACAACAAATGTTATCCTTTAAAGTTGTTTTAATATAGTACCTCTTGGGAGAAACATTTATTATTATTATTATTTTATAAAATTCTCGTATAAAACTATACTCATCATAATATAAATAAAATGATAATTTTTAATTTATTGATTGTGATAAGTCAATAAATCAGTGATTGATCACAATCACTGACTGTGATCAATCAGTGATTTTATTTCAATAATGGTAATCATTGTAATTGTGATACCTCTCAAAAATGATTCTTTCGTATCAAATATTAATAAGCTTATTTAATAAACAAAATTAATTAATACATTACTTACTACTTACTTTTTAAGTATAGCCAATTATAAATTAGCTGTAACAAATTTCATGACTTAAAGAGAGCGTAATTGTAAAAAAAAAAAAAGCAAATCTCCTTAACTTTGTTACTGCGGATTATAAACCGCCCCTTTTTAAAGCTGTAATCTAGATTCATTATAACGACAGAACCGGCCATCCAAGGATTTGAGTGGGAAAGAACTATTTTTTTTTTTTTAGTCAAAGTTTTCAACAATCAAGATTTAAAAAGTAATCTCAAAAACATTATAATGATATTATTACTCGAATCGGCTGCCTACACAAATATTTTACTTTGTAATGGTGATATTTTCAATTCATGGCATCTATTAATGACTTAAAAATAAAACTGGAATCCTTACTATTTAATTGAAAAGTTCTCAATTTTACTCAAAAGCAATTTATAAGCGTTTTGCTATCCTTGTATGTGAAATTAGACTCTGGATATCTGTAATAGAAGATGCTAGCCAAGCGGAAAAAGGCAGTTGTGGTGAAGTCACCTAATCGTTAAGAAGGCACTAAAATAATAATTTAAAAAATAAAATAAAATAATAAAAATAAAAAACAACAAGGCACCAAAGGACAAAACCAAAGATTGGCAGCCGGCTCATACCTACTATGGTTCTCTGTTATGTCAAGCAGTAAAATCACAGTGGAGCAGCTATAAAAATATTAATATTTTTTCTTGTTAAAACAATGACAAAATTATGAATTAAACGACTCAATTATTTTGCATCAAAGACATATGCCAAAAGTAATTTTCATATGTCATTCGATGATATGTTATCTTATTTTCCCCTTTAACAAGATGCTCAATATTTCCAAAATTCAATTGGCATTGTGCAGTTGACATATTAAACATATGTATGAATTGATTCTTGAAGACAGAGGCAAGAAATGTCGTTGTAAATCCAGCTAATCCTATTCTTTTAATTTGGGACATATTCGTGCTTAATTACAATGGGATAAATATGAGGTAGGAAGCTTTACAACAATTGGTTACTATTTAGAATGGAATCGATTACGGTGGAGGTCATGATTGCATGATATCGCATATATCTGTTAACAATTTATTTTATCCTGCCTTTCTTTCTTACTTTCTCAGATACGTAATATAGAGAAATTATAATAATTGTCAAAAAATTTAAGTTCTAGAGTTGGAAGAATCTCCGCGTTTTAGGTCTCCTTGTGTTCGAAAAACACATTTTTGGAAAATGTCTGTTTGTGGCAAAGATAACTCAAAAACGTTTTGAGCTAGATGGTTGAAATTTGGCATACAATCTTTACACCAAATTTGCAGATTATCAAATTAAGAAAAAGTTTAGAGAAAGTCCGTCTGTCCCGCTGGAAGTTATCACGATAATTACAAAACTAAGAGAGCTAAATGGATAAAACTCGGTGCACAGAGTTAACATCTATAATATAGACACTCATCAAATTTTGAGCCAAATCCAACTGAGGATTGACTGTTTGTTGGTTTGTACTTTCAGAAACATGGAAATGTTATAATTCAAAAACACAGTGATTTCATTACGCCAAATATGATACGATATTTTGAGACTACAAATGCAGTTTTGTGTCAAAATATTTTGTTTCAATCGGTTGATTAAAACACCTCCAAACACAAATTCGATTTTTGGATAATATTAACGCTTGCTGGTGATAACTTACCAAAAAACTCGCCAAGAATGGCGCAATCGATTCAGTAAACTCACGCCAGAAGTCAACATTCGTAACTCTCGAACGCCAATGCCATGTTAGGAGTTCTCTGGCATGACACGTTTATTAGAGAGTATGCGAGAACGTTTTGAGGAGACCCCTCCCACTAGTTTCTTGTATGTTTAGCAATGTTAGATAAAATCAAATCAAATCAATGAGTCAAATAAGTCATTTGATTGTTTTTGCTGCGAGCATAAGTTTATTAGAGAGTATGCGAGAACGTTTTGAGGAGATCACTCTCACTAGTTTCTTGTATGTTTAGCAATGTTAGACAAAATCAAATCAAATCAATGAATCAAATAAGTCATTTGATTGTTTTTGCTGCTAGCATAAGTTTATTAGAGAGTATGCGAGAACGTTTTGAGGAGATCACTCTCACTAGTTTCTTGTATGTTTAGCAATGTTAGACAAAATCAAATCAAATCAATGAATCAAATAAGTCATTTGATTGTTTTTGCTGCGAGCATAAGTTTATTAGAGAGTATGCGAGAACGTTTTGAGGGGACCACTCTCACTAGTTTCTTGTATGTTTAGCAATGTTAGATAAAATAAAGTCAAATCAATGAGTCAAATAAGTCATTTGATTGTTTTTGCTGCGAGCATAAGTTTATTAGAGAGTATGCGAGAACGTTTTGAGGAGACCACTCTCACTAGTTTCTTGTATGTTTAGCAATGTTAGATAAAATCAAATCAAATCAATGAGTCAAATAAGTCATTTGAATGTTTTTGCTGCGAGCATAAATCGACTTTAAAAAATAATCAATTCTTATAGTATAAAGCGTCTTTTTTCATTTCCTGCATTAATGCATTAATATTTCCATAACATACATTTTGCCACTGTGATTTATTGCATGCCTAGATGCTTTTATTTTTTTCTTAAAGTGCGAAATGAAATGTTGAAATAATTTTGGATAAAAAAAAAGTCTAATATATCATTCATAACCAAGAAAACATAAATCAGTGATGATCGTGAAATATTAGCGTGCTCAGTTCAATAAAATTCCGCAATGTGGCCTCCAACAAAATGCGCTTTGTTTCGCAAATCGAACCGTGAAATTGTCATACCATATCTTTCATTCCACCTCTTTGACATTTACAACCAAACATCAGCCAAGCATGTGAATTGAAACTAAACCAATTTCACCACTTTTGAAGAAAACAGGTTACTCTCATAATGTGTAACACACCATGAGAAATTACCATTAAAATATCGTGAGTCCGCTTCCGTAATAATGCAATGTTGTGGAATTCATAAAAGGTTTAATCCTATTTAATAACAGAAATAAATTGTTTGCGATGGCCTTTTTTCGCTTATTTTACATATCATTGCTTGAAAAGGTTTTTCATTCTGTGTTCAAGTTTAATTCAAACATTTTTGTTACGCTTGAGGAATTCGCTAATATAAATTGGTCGTAATTTTGCAAATCTATGGCTCAAAAATTAAATAGAAATAGCTAACGGAGTTTATCTGGTTAGATAATTTTGACAAAGGCAATTCCTTTTACCTCCTTTCACTATGCATTTATTTTTTGGCGTTTTGCCTGTGTTGCTATCAGGATTTTAATATGAACTTTAAAATAATGCATGCCGTTAATTGGCAAGTTTAGAGAATATTTTTCAATCTTAGATGTTAAAGCATTGCACGAATCATTAAACATATTGTTACTTATTCTGCGCTCGGTAAAACAATCTTCAGTCTTCAAAATTGTCATCTGAAGCATTTTTTTTCATTTAATTTTTTTTAAACTGGATAAAATTGTCAACATTTAAGAATCTACGCAGAAAATCTTAGTGAGATTAATTCTATGAATAACAAGTAGATTTAAAAATATAGAGAAATAAAAGTTTTCTAATAAACGATTTAGAAATGTCGATCACGCGTTAATGTCTTGTCTTGTCTTTCATGTTTTTGTGTATATTTTGTGTAAAATGTGATCATTAAAGAAATGTTCCTGAAAACATACGCCCTCTTGCTTCCATTGCATAGGTCATAATGATTTTCATTCCACCACAAACTGTTATTTTGCCTGGTAAAATTATTCACTAGATTGTATTAATCGAACATTGCTTACTTTTCGATTGAAATATACTGATTCGATTCAATGTTGTTTCATTTATTTCTTTTACTTCAAAGTTGTTATCTCTACTAAAACATGCAGATTTTCAGGTACAATAAGGCGTTCATTAGTAACTGTATATTAAGATACAGATGAAATATATAATAAAATAGAGATAGTTGCAGCCTAATCAGGACTATCATTAACTGAGTGAATGTAATGATTAAACTCTGAAAAATTACATAAAAATCCCACACAGACATGTTCAGTGTCTCGAAAGATAGATATTTCCTGAGGTGAATCTCTCCTCTTATTATTGGTACTAATCGAGCCATCAATAATCGAGGTAAAATAACTGCAATAGAAATCATTATTGAAATTATAATATCTGCATTAACCTACGCAGTATATTTATTATTATAAAAGTTTATAAACAATGTAGTGTCAGAGAATTTCGGAGAAAGAATACATTGTAATAAAAAAGAAATCGCGCAACATCTCCAATCAACGAAGTGAAATGAAATAGCTAACAATTAGCTTTCGTTGGGGCAAAAGTAGGAAAAAAAATTTTCGAAATTCTGCTTCGAAATATCGTAGCATAATAACATTATAGGTTGGATTCGCTCGATTTACTATTACATTATTCATAATGTTACGTGCTAAGATCGCGTTTAATATTGCCTCAATAAAATAGTTTAACATTAAGCTACAAAAGAAAGATAACTAAGCAATAAGAGAAAAAATATTGTATTGTGCAAATAATATGAAGTATTTGTATGTCAAATAAAAATATGATAAAAAATTTTTAAAAATTAAATCAAACGAAATTGATATCTGTAAAAGATTTATCTTCTTAAAGTAATGCAATATTGGATTTTATGTAATAATTTTCTCCGAAATTAATAAGAAATAACGCTAATCTTTTGATTGATTTTTGATTAAAATTCTAATTAAAATAGTAAAAATATTCTTTCTTGATGATAGCCTACTATATAAGCAACTACCTTTCGAATTAAGTAGTCAGAAACCTTATGATCTTCCTGAGAGCTTTTTAAATGATTTTCACAGCAGAATGTCATATGATGCAAAATGCATATTACAGATACCCAACCTATAAGCATTAGGATTATAAAATAAAAGAAAAAATGAGTAGAAGATAATAAAAAAAAAACTTAGAAAATAACGTATTCACTTATAAGAGGAAATGGCTTTGCAAGTTTTAATAAATTCAGAAAACTTGCGTGGTTTTATAAAATTGGAAAGGAAAATGTTTTTTTTTTCTTCTAAATTTCATATCTTTTGTTATGAATCGCCAAGTTTATTCTAAATCAGTGGGTTAACCCATGCTTGGTTAAACTGTCAGTGCTTAACTCATACTGGGTCAGGGGAATAAATATAGAATGACCCCATACTGGGTCAGTTGAATAAATACAGAATGATTGCATACTGGGTTAGGGAAAGATGGTAATACTGGGATGCCAAGATCTTCAATACTGGAAGGCAAAAATAATTCAAATAATTATTAATTACCCTATGGGCCTAACAAGAATTTATTAAAATTTTTAAATAAGAGTATTTGTTTAAATTTCCAACCTTAGAATATTCTAATGAGTCTTAAAAATGATCGTAATAACAAGAAACTATTTTATTATTTAAAAAAAATGAGAAAACGAGAGACGATATGAAGGCACTAATGCAAAAATGCAAAGAGAAACCGGAATTGTAACTAAGCAAAATATTAAGCTAGTTTTCTCGAAACACAAAGTTTATTTACTTCTTTTTCAATACGATTCACTTCCCACCGAAGGCCTGTTTTCGTCATTTCTTTTCACAAAACGGCTGATTAACCGACATGACATCAGACAAAGATCCGCCTTTGTTCAAAAACTCTTTTCTAACTTTTCGTCCTCAACTTCTGGCAGAGGAAAATGCGTATTTCCTTCTAGCAGAGAGAGAGTGAACAAGTCGTGGAATGCGATCAGGATTTCTACTTGGCCGAGTGGTTTTTCATGACCCACTTTACAAAACCACTCACAGAAGCAGAAAAAAAAAAAAGTCGTCACCGGCTGACTTCACTTTTTTAAATCTTTTTATCCTTTCTTTTCCCCAAACTTTCCCCAGCTTTCGCCTATATTATTAACTGCATCGGAATTAGGTCAGTGGTTGGAAAAGTGGTTTGTGACTTGCTCCAGCCTGTCGAGCAACTTTACAGAACCCTTCATT
Source organism: Argiope bruennichi (assembly GCF_947563725.1). Taxonomy (NCBI): domain Eukaryota; kingdom Metazoa; phylum Arthropoda; class Arachnida; order Araneae; family Araneidae; genus Argiope; species Argiope bruennichi. The sequence continues at coordinate 38,949,486 of NC_079153.1, read as the reverse complement.
TTTGAATTAGTTATGACGTTTCAGAACTATGGTGAGGTAAAAATGTACACAAAACAATCCTGTCTTGAGTTTGACCAACGCCCCATCAGAGACTCAAAAAGTCCTTGAGATTAAAATGGTTTAAAAACTGTAACAAAAGCAAAACTCCACCCTAGTTTAATCTTGATAGAGGAATCCGCCTTTGTTTCGACTCGATTGCACTTTCTAATAACCACATTCCCGGAAGCTGTTTTTATTTGAGATTGAGTTTCACAGAGTAGTGAACATTTGTTAGCATTGTCTTTCAGTGAATTACAACAAATGTCCTTCTTAGAAGATGCTTTAAGATCCTCCACAGAATCCTTACTCAAGGGGAAAAATAACGTACTATTGTTCTTTCTCTCGGATACTAGTGTTTGATAAGCTACATTAATATTTATTTGTTCTTAGTGGGAAATGTCATGTAAGGATAGATTTACTATCCATAAGATGCTAATATTCAGTGACGTTACAAGGATAAACAACATTTGATGCATTTTTTGTTACTGATGCTCCCTTCACTCTATCTGGCTCCAAAAATTAAAATAACCGCGTTATAATATTTCAAATAAATTTTATGGTGAGAAATCTTCTCCAAAATACATATTTAAAAAATATTAAATATTGAGTGCAAAATCCATAAAATAGTATTTGGTTCTCTTTTGCATAATGTACCCATTTTGCTTTCTCTGCGGTTTTACATACATGCTTTCCCACAAAAATCGTACGCCTATGATATCTTTGTCACTTCTAAACCACATTTCTCTTATCTGTGTAGCTTATTTTAAGGAGGCACAGGGGAATTCTAAGTCAGTAAACTACTTTTTTGTAATTACTAATATAACATTCCCGGCATCATAAAATAAAATATTTGCCAAATCTTTTATTTAATTTCCAAAACTGAGCGACAATTAATTAAGTGTATAATGAAATTATTTTTGTTTCTAAACTTATATCTGATACAAAAATATCCACTTGCATGTATAATTTCATCAATTCAGTTCGTAATTAATATTACTATCGAAATAAAAATTTAGAAATTAAAAAAATATTGAAATTCCATAACTTTTACCATAAAGCGTTTTTCTACCGCAAAATAAATGAATGACTCTCGGTGTCAGCAGTAAAACTTTAACTTTTACATCAGTAATCTAACACTCGAACTCATTCTTTCTACGATTTGGCGTGAAAGGTATTTCCGCTTTCATTATTTACTCATAGGTCTAAATTAGGCGATTGGTCCAAAATAACCGCCATGCTGCATCAAAATTATTGACCAACATATAGTGGCGAATTGATATGAGCGAGGATAGAACCTGGAACCCTGTGGTTTGCAGCCCAGTAACATGATCACAATACAAAAGCAATTGCTCGGGTAGCGTAGCTGTTAACTGGCTTATAAGCTTTCACCACAATATCTAAAGAAAACTATATTAACAATTGAATCTCTTTTTTAGTATATTAAAATATTTAAATAAATTCGATTATTAAAATGTTTCATTTAGCAGGTGAAAAAATTATTATAAATTATCCTACTGATAATTACATTCATCCTTTTTAAGTAGAAAATATGAGCATAGTTATATTTCGGGAAGAAAAATTCATAAAAAATTTTTCTATGAGGGAATAATATCTTTTTCCCTGCAATATTACCAATTCTAAAAGTACTGACGACTCATCTGAACAGTATTAGGAAAAATAATCTCGAAATATTATTTTCCATAGTTAAATAGTTCATATTTTTATCCCGATATGCTTAAATATAAATCATATATTTCAAAAGAATTTAAACATTAATAAGAGATAGCGTGTGATATAAAAAACATTCAAAATAAAAATTATTTAATTTCACGAAGTTCATAACACATTCCTGTATGCTTTCTACTTTAGTTATCGTGGGTTCTATTGGAATCTACTTTCATTTATAATATTTATTTTATTAATAATATATTTAAATAGATAATATGTTTCAAGAAACATTCTATAATGACAGTTTTGGATAAAATTATTGCAATTTAAAGTATGGTAGTCAGTTTTTTTTCATTTCACAAATCCTTTTTTTTTTTAATCATTGCATTGATCACATTTTGGAATAAATTAATTTTAATTTAAAAGTTCTTTTTATATTTTTTAAGTGGACTGTTAGCTCTATTTTGGCATTTTTGCGAAATGCACTTAGAGTTATAATTTTTTAGCATATCTGTTAAAATATAAATATGTCAAATTTCTTTAAAAACTTTTTAAAGTGAAATATTTTATTTTTAAAAAATTAAAAGATATATAATTAAAAAAACATTTAAAATATTGCAGACGATTTAATTTTTCATTTTTTTCTATTATTTTTCCTTATTACCCATTATAAATTTATTTGGAACAAGATTATATACGGTTTTGTAATTCCAATTAAATGCTAACTTTTTATAAATATTCTTACGCACACTTACTGAATTTTATGTTTTTCTAAATTAAAATTGATTTTTAATCATCTAAAAAACCTCGAAATATAAAATGCATACCCTATTTTCTTTTAATGTTTAACCGAAATATTTATAATCAGTTTTATTTAATTTCTTAAAAAATTAAGACACCTCGAACATTTTAAAGATATTTAAATATAATTAAAATATTATTTTAAGATGAGTTATTAAAATACACTTTTTTTCTATAAACCCTTCAAATAATTATTTTATTGAACAATATACATTTTACAACAACATTTTAGTTGAATATAAATATATATTCTGGTGATAAAATAATAAAAAATAAATTTCAGGTTTTCGTCCATTTCTGCTTATTTCAAAGTAAAAAAAAAAAAACTGTAGGTAGCTCTGGTTTAGTTAAGTTAAATTAATGTTCCGTTTTAAAGCAACACTGGGACTATTTGAGGACGTACCTCGTAATTTTCTAGCTCCTAATTTTTCTCGTAATGAGCTAGCACCCCCTCTCCAAATTTCCATACCACACCAGTAGCTCTGCGAACAGCCAAATTTCAAAGAAAATGCACAAATTTAATGATTTAATATCGAATAATTTCTACAATATAAAATAATTAAATGCTTATTTCAAACTGGAATTCACAAGTTCAGAAGCGATAGTTATAATAAAAATATTTGTGGTGAAAATACTAATATGTTTTGTTATTGTTTTTTTTTTGTTTTGTTTTTTTTTCTTTCTTACAAGAATGGTGAATTATATATGAAATAGGACTAAATTTAGTATGCAATTTGCGCAATTCTATTCAGGACGCCCCAAGAACATTTTTAAAGCCAAAAAAAGGAGAAAAAAAATCAAGTTCTAAACAATGCGACACCGCGCCCTCAACCCATTATTATCTTCGCGTTGTTTACGGGCGTGTTTTCTGTTTTGTTCGGCACGATTCTGTTTGTTTGCAAGGGCAAGAAGTGATTCCTCCAGGCATTTTACTCCACCTTTAGGAAATAGGCACCGTGTTCTTATTCTTAAACTTTGTGCGAAATGGACCATAAAGTGAAAAATGTAATCCCTTAGAAAGGATCGATTGTTTCCAAAACAAGAAAACTTTGAAAAAAGATATGCAACTACACTTATTACATATATTAATCTCTTTTGATCGATTTTCTTTAAATAGTTTTTTCCCTTTTTGAAAATAAGTTATTTTATAATCCAGATTTATAACTTTATATTTAGTCAAATGTCTTTTTGAAGCATATAATGAAAACGGAATTAATCGAAGAAAAATCGTAAAAGTTGTACCGTTTTGAATTTTATCTTGAAATCATTCGATCATATGAATCATCACACGACGCGGTTACTTGGTAGCTTTCATGAAAATTTTAATTGTTTAAGAAAATCTAGAATACAAGCTTTTCTTGAAATCATAATTTTATCTTGAGTGCTTTCAATATTGGAGATTTTATTTTACCATTTGTGGCTAGATTGGAGAAAGCCATAAGCTTCTTCAATCTAGGAATTCAATTTAGTAAGGGAATTGAATCTGGCAATATGTTTCAGTAAAAACTTGTTATACGAGATTAATAATATTAAATATGTGGTAAATAGTATTATATAATAAATCTAAAGTCAATTAAACGGAATAATAACTGGCTCCTTAGTATAACAGCATGCACTATTATACTAAGAATTCTTCAATCTAGAATAAGAGAACATAATTTTATCTTGAAACCATCCAATCACATATTCTAAATCATCATATGATGTGGTTACTTGATAGTTATCACGGAAATCTTAATCTTTAGGGGCAACTTTAAATCTTTTAATAATAACAATCAATAATTAAGATGAAGCAATCACATTTTTATACCGTTCCTACTTCCTTTTTATATCCAGATTCAGGTAATAATTTGAACTTTATCTGTATATGCATGGCTGCTAAGATAATGATGAAAAGATAATTGGTACAAAATGATACAAAAGGATAAAGCTTAAAAGTTTGTACGCTTGGATGATGAGCGAACGTGCTAATGATATAACTGATTTTTCCATTTTTTTTTAATTTGCTTCCTTTATATTTACAAGATTGACACTCATATAATATATCTTCAAACTATATTCGTTTTAATAATTAATGTAACTATTTTTTAAGGAAATTTCTTTTTTATTTCATATTTCTGATTTAACTGTATGCTTAGAAGTTCTGTAATTTATAAACGATAGAAATTAACTAAATATTTTTTCATCTATAAATGAATTTATAAGATATACTAGTTAAATTATTTATATATCTCATTAATTTATAAAATTAATTTATAAGATATATGAATATCATATTAGGTTGCTTTTGAAAACAAGCCTTTTTTAGCCCGTTCAAACATCAATAAAATTTAAAAATATAGTTGATTTTGTGAAAACACAATGAATATAAAATCTCAGTATATATAAAAGCTCTATTTCTAAAAACATAGACAAATGAAATTCGACTTTGAAAAAAATACGATGTGGCAATTAAACAAAAATATATATATTTTCAAATATTCTCAAGATTCGAATGAAGTCTAAATTGTTTCGTAAAACTGTTTAAAGCTACTTCGTTCACATTTCTTTAATCAAATTATTTTTTTTTTCTTTAAATTTGCTAAATGACATTAAACTGAATCTTGAAAAAATAAAAAAACACGATTAAAATTTAAAGGAAACATCTTTCAATGATTGCAAAAAACTGGGGGTTGTTTTCATTTAACTCCTATTTTTATTTCCTTTTGTGTTTGCTGAAATAATGAATAGCAATTCAACAAACCTACAATTAACTAATTTGGTGGGTGAAAAAACGTTTGAGTAAACATGAAAAAAAAATGTTTTAAAAACATAATTCTTCAACCGAAAAGATTATTTTTGCGAGTATCAATTCGTTATTCAAATTTACCATTCCGTCAGAATGTATCTCTACTGATAATAAAAATGAAAGTGTTTGTGTTAATGTGAGGATGTGCGTGAGTGTGCATACATACATTTGTTTGTGTGTATCAAACTTGGCCATATTACTTGACTTAGAGCTCTCAAACTTGGCGTATACATGTACTTTGGAGGAAGTAAATGTGTATTTTGGAGTCATTTTTCTTTTGAAATTTTAATTAATTAAATATTAAGCGAAATTTTGACATTTCCCATAATAACTTTGATAAATATTTTTGTCTAAAAGTAAATTTTGCGCCATTTCAAAATTTAAAATACTGTCTTTTTAATGATATCAATTTAAAGTCATGCAAAATTTTGATAAATTAAAAAAAAAAATCTGAATTCCAATAATAGATTGTAGTGTTGTTTTGAAATTCAAACCGTTTCCATTCTTCCATCAAATATTTAATCGTGTCTTTTAATTCTATTGTTGAAAGTTAAAGAACAAGAATTCTGTTTAATATTTGAGTAGTTTACAAGACAAATAAAAAAGTGTAGTTACAGTACAGCGAAATTTAAAAGCAAGATGAATCGGGCATTAAATTTTTAATAGCGCTTTGATGTTATAGCCCTGCTTACATTAAAAAGGTTTATGTACACAATGAATAAAATTCAAATCAGATATTTAAAATATCAAGGCATTAATGCCAGAGCATTTGGCGACAGCATAGATATGAAACTATATCAAAACGATTTATCTGAAATCAAATACAACCAATATTCTCTCCGAACCAGCTAGTAGCTCGAGGTGATTAGTTTGTAATATATAAATATTTTGGGAGAGAAATCATTATAGTTTTCATTTATTATGCTCTTTCTTTTGAGTTTAATTACAAACCTTGTTTCTAAAAATTCTACAAATTAGATAGAAGTTAATTTACAGAAACGTATTTATTTTTAACAATATCCCCGACTTTCATGGGCTCGAAGAAATTTTGACTTGCATATAGATATGGTATTGCAATATAAGTTTCAAAATACTGCAAGGTAGTTCAAGTTAAATGAGATTTAAAGTAATTTTCAAAGTTTTGATACAATTATCTTAGAAAAGTCACTGATAAATATCGAAGAATCCATGAAGTTTGATAGAAAAATTTCCTTGATATTCAATAATTAAAAAGCAAAAATTTAAACTTAGGGTGTTTTTTTTTTAAAAATAAGCAGTTACTCTTTTGAACACTGATTTGTCTTGAAATATGATTTAAATATTTGTAAAAGTGTGCATTTTCATTCTACTGAGCGAAAATACTGAAAAATTTATAAGTATAAAACAAAAAATAATTAGATAAAACTCAAAATAATGAAAATTAACAGTAAATTATAAAGCAATTATAAATAAACAAACTTCATCTATACTTGCAATAAAGTTCAATGTGTGTGTGTGTGTGTACTTATAATAATGTGTGTGTGTGTACTTATAATAATGTGTGTGTGTACTTATAATAATGTGTGTGTGTGTGTGTGTGCTTATAATAAAACTCAATGTGTGTGTGTGTGTGTGTGCTTATAATAAAACTCAATGTGTGTGTGTGTTGGCTCTCTACAGGCCAGACCGTTTGACCTACAGCTACCAAATTTGGTACATGTATACCTTGGAGGTCGGAAATGTGTGTACCCTTCCCTTGAATTTTTAATTATAATTTTGATTATTAATTAAAAACTAACTTTCCCGCCAAAATATCTTCATTTTTCCCACCGCCAAATGAGTAAGGCTTCAGTTTTTTTTTTTTTCGCACGCTAATGAGGAATATATCTAAATGTATATAAACAAAAAATAAATAATTAATTAGTAAGCGTGATCTAAGAAAATAATATTTATTTTATCGTTCAATTCCAAATACATTACAGCTGAAGGAAAAAAAGGCAACAAAGAATTCTTACTTTGAAAGCACCTTTCAATAAAACAGTTATCAGTTTGGAAAAAGAAGTCAAGAGGATTGATCTAACCTTTGAAGGTCAGATAGTAGTCCCGTTGCGTGAATTTTCTTTCATTGACTAAGTGCATTGATTTACAGATATCTTAACCGTTTATCGATGCGCAGTCAAGCGCGTCCTTTGCCCTTCACAGTTTTTAAAACTACCTGCTATGTACAGTTTGCTGCTTTTCTATTTTTATTTTGTGATTACTTTTCTCATGTAATATTGTGTCTTCAGAGTTCTTGTTACCAATATATTTCAGTAAAATTTTGTATCACACAAGAGCATTCCAGCCTCACAACCCTCTCCCCCGCTGATCGATTTCCTTAAATTTCTTATATTAAACAATTGAATTTCGACGCTTATAAATTGACGAGAGGTATTACTCTCAGGGGGTGTGATTTGTCTTCCATTTTTTGTGGAATCACTTCCACTGCTTAAATAACCTTAAGGTTACAGTTGCATGGATTTGGAATGGCGTTATGTTATATAACGTTACTGGAATTTTGGGTACTCTAAGTAAATTTTTTTTAATGATTTGTATATCAATTATAGCAATTTTAAATTAATGAAATATATTTTTTGTCTTCGATTAGAAAGCTGCAATTGGCGGAAAACGCCATCAGATGAGCGAATTTTATCACAATGAAATATAAAATTACAGTTTTTGAATTTATGGTTAAAAATAACAGTGAGTGCTTAAATTTAACAGCAGAAAATGTCAAATGATTTGAAAATGGAATTTATAATAGAGACATGCAATATCTTCTGGTACACTATGCTTTTTATATTTCCTGTTATCTGCTAACTGTAACTTTCTTTCTATCAAAATAATGTGCCCATATTTTTTATTACATGAATAGAAAGTACTGTATTGTAAAATGTAAAATAAATATGTGCTCAGATACTATTATGACCACATACTGTAGTTGGTTTTGGGAAAATCTTTTCAGCCACATTAAACTCAGTACCAATAGTCATTATTTCTATCTCGACAGCATACCATTGCCAAAAAAAAGGCATTGTTTTATCTTTCAGATGGAACATTTCCTTTTTTTCCCCTATGTCTTGCTATTTTCTGAATTTCATAGTTGCCCGATTTTGTTTTTTCGCACCAAATAATTATACAGATAGTTGTAGTGCTTTTTGATAGTCTCGTTACTGTAAAAATTGACAAACGATATTTTTGAGATTTAATAAAAATCTTATTTTGAATATATATTTTGAGATATTAGCATATTGTTGTCAATTTATCAACAAGATGAAGCTCAGAAAAAAAGCAAAAAATATTTGATCTCTTAAAACTCAAATAATTTATTATGAAAGAAGCAGACGCTAATATTAGTATTATCTAGTGATGTTAGAACTCTTTCAAAATTAGTTTGAAATTAATATTCACACAATTCTTTTGTGAAATTTATTAATTCGGTGGGGGGGGGGGGGGTGACGAGTTAATCTATTTTCAGTTTACGAAATGTTAACAAGAAAGATTTTTTTTTTTTCGCTTTTGAATGTCCTCTAATTTTTAGTAATCATTCATAATTAGATGAACAAATATTGAAAATAGTTGTTGATGTGTAAATATTTCCCAAAGTGGAAACTTGTTCCGTGTATATTATGAGTACTATTAATTATTGTAGAATTAGTACATAGCAAGTTTTAGGCATAATAATGCAACTATTTTAATACAAACGAACTTTATAACTTTAAAAATGCAACTATATTTTATTCGATTTTTTTTATTGACAACTTTGTAGACAAAGTTTGCTCATATAAATTTCGTTTTTAAAAGTTAAAAACTATTGAAATCGCATCTATTAAATAAGTTCATGAGATTACAGATTTGTGTATTAAAGGACATGTCAGTTTTAGTGTTATAAGTGTTATGACATTGGCCTCTTATATCCGAGCTTATGATTTCTATCCCAAATGAATTATTAATATATTGAGTATGGAAGCAAAGTTAACTTTTTTTATTATAAAGATGATGGCATCTTTTTAATCATTCATCTAAATTTGAAAACATTCATCTAAATGAGAACACATTCATCTTATTCTGCGGAAGATAGCTGTAATATAGTTCTGATACCTCTCTCGCTTGATGTATTAGTGGGTGAGGAATCAGGATCATATCACGCCGGGCTTAATATTATCCGGCCCTATAATGTCAACTGGCATCACAGGAGTAATGTGTTTTTCTATGAATTTCAACTTTTAATTTCAGTTGAAAGGGTTTAACAGGGAATAAATAACAGTTAATTAATTAACTGACTAATTAATTAATTTAGGATAAATTATTTCGATTTTTTAAAACATTTTTTTTTAATAACTAATATATTGAACCTCAAAGATTTGATGTGTCAACGATTATCAATGTTCATATCATACGATTGTGTTTCATTTTAAAGATTTCTTGAGTGTTTACTTTGATATTCGGTACTCTCAGCAAAATTAAATTAATTGTTCAGTTTGAGCATTGTAAAAGTGCAACTCACTTTGTATAGTGAGCAATTAATGAGCCAACGATAATGATAATTAGCAATAAGTTCGTTTACCACTATATCGTTATAATACTAAAAAAAAAATGTCGTCTTTGACGAATATCAAAAAGTAAAGGCATCTCACAAAAATCACAAGTAAAAATTTAATGCTAATTTCAAAGTCGTGTGAATTCTGAATTATAGAGTATGAAGATAAATGATACACGTATTCGCACTACTAGAATTAAATTTAAAAAAAATCGTAATTTGTTTATTTTTTTTAAATATCTCACCAATTTTCTTTTGTGGCAATTGTTTTATTGAATTCATTTATATTCATTGCAGTAACGTTCATCAATGTAACATCAAACTGAAGCCCCCGAAGAAGATCCCAACACCGTACGGAGGCAAGCTTATCTGGACGATGCCTGGCAAAAACAAGCTCATTGCCCATCTCAAGGACAAAATGAAAATCAGGCATAGGAAACGGTGGAGTCAGGTAAACTCAGACACTCTAAGAATACTGATGAGATGTTTTTCGTTACTCAGCTGCGGTTTCGAGGAAAGGTGGACGAAATGGGCGCATGAAGTTGAACCGTGAGTCAGAAGGGTATTATTTAGGTTGCGGATTCGCAGCACCGGCTGTATGGGACTACATAACGCAATACCTAATAATGAAATCATAGTTAATAATAAATAATATAAACCAATAACGGTTATTTCAGTAAGAAATGGGAAACCTATGGAAGTTTATAATAAAATTCACTGACAAAGCTTGATGATGATGATGTCATGTCCTCGTTACAACGGGAAAAGGGGAGGGGAGCAGTAGCTTCTGAGGGTAAAGACCACTGAGTACCCGAGGGCAGAAATTTGACTTCTAGCTCATATGAAGATGATACTCATACACTCGCTTACACAACCCCTTTTTACAAGGGGGTACCTTCACACACTTCACAGATAGAACACACTGATAAAGCTTGGTATAGATATATATTCGACAATAGAAGCAACAATTAAATTAAACTAATATTTGTTTATATGTATATCATAATTTGCTTAAAAGAAATATTATGAATGATCTTCGATTACAGAAATATTTAACAGATTTTGAAAATGTTTAGGATGCAGAATTATTTTTCCAAAATTGTGGTACATCACCTTATAAGGTTTATCATGTTAATACAAATAACAATGCTTCGTTTTTCATTATTTTAATTAATTGGACTTTTCTTTGTAAATTAATTCATGTGAACTTTAATAAACAATTTGTATTTTATTAAGATAATACTAAATAAATTCAAGAAATATGCTCAAATAATAAACGCAAATGCTAGGTTCATCATAATAAAATATTCCCACATGTCACTTCCAAATTAACTATTCTTTAATATACAAATCCTTCAAAACGCATTTTATTTTATTCGCATTTAATGAGCTCTGCACAATAACTTACACTGATGTAGTTTATTTGTTACTTATAACCTTCTGATTTCAAACATTTTTGCAGTTTGTAAACAAATTCATTTATAAAACAAAATAAATGAGCATAGAATTCATAAATTAGGACATTTTCAAAGTTAGTAGATTAAATTTGAATCAAGATCCGACAGTCTCTGCTTTTCAAGATTCATGTATTTAGATTTTTACATTTCCATTGTTTTGCAGTCTTTATTTAAGCAGAAAAAGTGTTTATACAACAATGACAATTCGAAAATTGACAATTCGAAACGCATCGAAAAAGGCAATAAATTGAACTGATTCGAAGCTGTAATTGGATCGAGTTTTACATTACCAACAGTGGCGAATGTCCAATTAAGTAAACTAGGCAGCTGTCTGAGGTCACTAGACTCAGGAGAAAGCTCGCAGGCAAAATTAAAAATGCTATTAGCTTGATTGCCAAATAAACAAATTTGAAGAATATTCAGAAAGTATTAATAATTTGCCAATTATAATTCATCAAGTTCTTATTTGTAAAATTAAGTTCATTTTGATTCTAAAGTATTTAAATCAACGACAGTTTGTATAATTAATGTAATAATATAATTGTAATTGTTAATGTAATGTTTGTTAATAATGTTTAAAGAATGTATTATATGCAAACGTGAATACTATGTAATTTTGAGTTATAATAAATAATAACATTTTTACAAAACTTTTGAGATAAAAGGTCACCTAAAATAAATCAATAATATGCCTTTAAGCTCAATCATTATTATGTTAAGAAATCTGAAACTCAGTTGATCTACTCATTATAACCTTACCGCCAAAAAGCACAAAATTCTAAAATCTGCTATTGATTTTTTAGACTCAAAATATTTGAAATAAGATACATTTATTTCCGGTACCAATCATTTTCAATGGATGACAGTCAAGTGATTATTTTTAATGACCTAGTGATTAATGAAGTGTATATGCTTCTGCTGAGTTAATCAAAATTTAAAAGCTGAAAATAATGTATAGAAACCTGTTTATAACAGCAGGTTCTAAATTCTGGTTTTTCCAATTATCAATTTTTTTTTTTTTAATCTTGTCTTCAAAAAAGGAATATATGGTTCGAATCGTTTGTGAATATCATGTCTACATAATAATTACAAACGATATTGACTGTTTGCATCCAGTTTAATCAGGTTCAAAATAGATGCAGTTAGAATAGCAAACCATATCCAAGATGCATATTTTATCGCATAGCTGTATACACATAATATCACAGAAAGAATTTCTATGCTTCAGTTTTTCAGAATCATTGTTGCTGTATTAATAGTTTATTATAAATCTTATTTGAACTGGCTCATTTCTGCGTAACACACATTTGAATGCACTATGCAATAGCGAAGAAGAAACACATATCTAATTGCGACTAAATAATTACTTCCAAATTTGAAGTAGCTTTCACCCACTGATTACTAGGAATAAAATCTTTAACAGATGATAACAGCTGAGTGCTTATTTTGCAGGTGATGTACATGTACTATCTCCTGGGCCATCGCCTCATGGAATTGCCTGTGGACGTGAACCGGAAGGCAACCATGGCCGAGAACACATTCGTACTGGCTCTGGACGGGGACATCAACTTCAGACCCCACGCAGTTCAACTGCTGGTAGATTTGATGAAGAAGAACAGGAACCTGGGAGCAGCCTGCGGAAGGATACACCCCGTGGGCTCAGGTGAGGAAATCACACAGAGGGGCCAACGCACTCGACAATCCATGGGAATTATTCCAAACATACCGCCTGCGAAATTTGTCCGTTTCGTTCTTTTTTTCATGCTGGCATTATAAACAAGCTTGATGAATGTCATTGCACTTAAGTTAATTCAACTCAAACAACTCACGTAGTTTTAAATAAGAAATGAGTTCAGAGCTATGACTTTTTTTTTGCCTCAAAAATAAAGATGTTTGTGTTGATCAATAATTAAATAAGATCTATGACACATTTTGCAGACCTATTGCCATTTTTTTTTCTGTTTGTAAGGATTAATCGTCCAAATGCATTATTTTTAAAGAGTTGGCAATTGTAACAATTTTAATATTTTTGAATAGCAGAATTCAAGAGAAAGTAAAATATATATTCATCACTGCGAAAACTGATAGTAAAAAATGCAGCCAAAGGTTTTTTTTTTCTCAAATTTTGAATAAATAATGCGAATTAAAATAATATTATATCCTGATGTAATTATTTCTACAATTCAGTTACAGTTCATTATATTCATTCAGTTAAATGAATATAATGAGCTGAATGAACGAATGAAATGAATACATCGTCCAGTCATATTAATGTGACCACCTGTCAAAATCAAGAATAACCACCTTTCTCAGAGCGGATAGCTGCGATACGTGCAGAATGAGAGTCAATTAGGTTCCTGAAGGTGTTCACTAGGATATTAAGCCATGCCAACTCCAGAGCCATCAGCCGAGCTGTCAACTGTATCTTTAACGTGTTGAAACAATAAAAGTTACTATGCTTGGCATCCTGATTAGTAGGATAATAAAGCTTATTCTCATTTATTTAATACTATGTATAAAATACACTTTTATTGATTAAATGCAATAAATAGGACTGCTTGATAAATCATTTGATAATTATTATTTAATGACTTTTAAATTGTTTTTTTAGGTCCCATGGTATGGTATCAGAAATTCGAATACGCTATCGGCCATTGGCTGCAAAAGGCAACTGAACACATGATCGGATGTGTACTCTGTAGCCCGGGTTGTTTCTCCCTTTTCAGGGCAAAATCACTCATGGACGATAATGTTATGAAAAGATACACAACGACATCTGATGAAGCTAGGCATTATGTGCAGTACGATCAAGGTAAATTCTTCTTCTTCTTCTTTCTTTCATTTCTTTTTCTTTTTTTCTAATCTAGTTTAAAAAAAGGATTTAATTTTCGAAATTCAAAGGACAAGAATACCTAAATCTATTATTCTATAAAAAAAAGTTTTAGAATCCTATTTCAGTTAATGTTTTCCAAAATAAAATATATAAATAGCTTATAGGCTAGTTTAGAATTTTAAAATAGACAAGAAAATTTTATAAAAGAGATTATTAGATGCTTTCAATTGAAAATAATATATAGAAACTGTATTGTGCAAATTTCAACTCAACTGACCAAAGTAACAAAATTTATGCCATGAAGTAATCATTTTTAAAATATCAACTATATCTTGAATATGTACAAACAGCCGAATGAAAAACAATTATTAATATATGAAAACAACAAAAACAGATTTCGTTTCCCTATCTAAACCTTAGAAAAAGTTTTTGGGTAATATTCATTGTCCGCAGTCGTATAGCGTCCTATAAAACATATTTTGTACCGAAACTTGATGATTTTAACTTAGCTGATTTCTTTAAATTAGTTATATGGATTCTAAATAATTGAATGCTGATTTTCATCCGACTATAGTCTGTGTCACATACTAATGATTTCTTCAGATACAGCATATAAGCCAAGTTTATTTAAACTTTTAAAAATTGTATCACTCTACAGTATATAGTGTAGCTATTATGCAGCGCGTCTTTATTTCTATTCATAAACTTCACGTGACTGTTTCAAAGGGTAACAATGAGTGTTTGGAAATCCGTTTTTAAATGCTTTTTGATAAACATTTGTAGAAAAGACCGATATATAACTATAAGATATTAAAATTAGATTTAAACTGCACATTTGGAAATATGCCAAGATGGCTGCTGTATGAATAGTTCTATCCTTAAAAATACTATCAAAATATTTAATTCTGCATTGTAACAATTATATTGGTAAAAAAATGACTTTCATTTTTATCGCAAAATTGTTATAATGTGGCTTATGTCACTGGGATATTGTTTAATTCATAATGCAATCATTTGGCACATTATAATTTTTTTTTTTTTTTTACATTTCTCGAAAAAACAATTTAAACATTGATTATATAATTTTCCTAAATTATATGCAGCTATTTAAAACACATATATTGTTTTGATTAAAAGAATAAAAAGTCATGGATTCTAGGATTAAAATTTTATATGAAGCTAATAACGAATTCTTTTAAATGCCGTAAAATGAAACGCCATCATTAATAAATTCAATTTTTTTATACTTTTTTGCTTAGTTTTACAACCAAAATCTTTCTAGTTTCTACATTTTGAGTCATTATTACTCAAATTTCTACATTATGATAATGATAAATTCAATCATTTTAATACCACTTATTTAACATTAAATTATTTTCTATTCTGCATTCTCCTAGGGGAAGATCGATGGTTATGTACTTTGCTACTTCAGAGAGGATACCGAGTCGAATACAGCGCAGCCTCAGACGCATACACCCACTGTCCTGAAGGATTCGGAGAGTTCTATACCCAAAGAAGAAGATGGGCTCCATCCACTATGGCCAATATCATGGACTTGTTGCAAGACTATAAGGCGACCATTGCCATCAATGACAACATCTCCTTCCCTTACATCATCTATCAGGGAATGTTGATGGTCGGTACTGTCCTGGGTCCTGGAACAATTTTCCTTATGTTGGTGGGTGCTATGGTGGCCGCCTTCAAAATCTCCAATTGGTATTCTTTCTACTACAACATCATTCCAATCCTGATCTTCATGTGCGTGTGTTTCATTTTCAAGAATGACATACAGGTGAGATGGAATTTTGTGAAAGAGTATAGCCTTTTAAAACTTTACTTTAAGAAATTCATTTTGCTTATCATAATAACAAATGTTTCATTTTTACTATTTTTTATTTAAAAAGAATCTGTTGAAATGAATGAAAAAAATTACTTTTAAGTATTTGTATTGTTCTGTATTTGTAATACAGTAAAGACAATCTAGTAATCAGACAGAGAGTAAAACAGAGTAAAGATAATCTGATGAAAAGAAATTGAGAGCTCTCTCGGGAAAGATTTAATAATTATCATTAACAGGTTATTTTAAATATTTTCTTTTAAAAATTAAATTTTAAATAATTTTGTACATAACTTATTCAGTACAATGGGAAATATGTTATATGATTAGATTTACGTAGGCAAAACATAAGCTATGGAAGTATCAGACATTTTAAAAATATATATCATCCAGAATTTTTAAAAAAACAAAAAAAAGATTATAGCAAATTCTTTTTAAGAAATTTCAAGGAATTAATAATCTCTATTACTTTTTGGTATCAAAGGATATGTTCATTGCTTCATTTTTCCTAAGTCAAAGGGTGTTAATCATAATTATTGTGTCTTAATGAACAGTTATTAATGTATTCAAAAACATTATTTTTCTTATTTTTTTTAATTTAACCTCGTTTACTTCTATCAGATTTATATAATAGTTTTGGTTCAATGAATATTACTTTAAACTCTGTTTCCATGTCTTAATTTTCAGGTGTTTAATAAGAAACCGCTGTACTAAAGAAATATTAAGATTAGCCTTTCTAACATATTTAATATTCGAAATATTAATCTGAAGATTTCCTTTCTTTCATCACTTTGTGATAAGTATTTGGTCGTATGAAATTGCTCAAACCTTCATTATAGGGTTAAACGATTCGAAATTTTGATTTCGTGTTCATTCAAAATAAATGAACATTTCATACAACTTTCTTCCTACTCTATACATCATTTCCAATAACATCATCCCTTTCCTACGGTTGTTTATAAATTTTATTTAATTCCTTTTCTAGATTTTAGTGGCTCAAGTGATGAGCGCTGCCTATGCGCTTTTCATGATGGCTGTCCTGGTAGGTACATCCATCCAGCTGTCGGAAGACGGTATCGGATCGCCATCAGCTATTTTTCTTATAGCGTTGTCGGGCAGTTTCTTCATAGCGGCCGTGCTTCATCCGCAGGTATATATATGATTATTTATTATTATCATTATTTTCATGGCTGCATTGACGCACTCATTTCTGCAGAGCTTTTATTCTCAATATTTTCTTTTTCCAGGAGTCAAAAATTAATTTTATTGGTAATTTATTACTGTAGTACCATACTATGCATCACATTTCGTGCTTTAAACAATTACTTTTGCAGTAACTTGTTACCTTATCCTCTATGTTTTATTTTGTAAACATTTGGCAATGTTTTCGTCCGTTCAATTTTTCTAAAGACTTTATGTATTAAATTATAAAAAAATAAATCAAATTAATGCCGTGCATATTATTGGAAACCGGCCGTAATTTTCTGCATTTCATATAGTTTGAATGGCATTTTTGTTGAAAGGGAGTAAAATAACGAATATACCAGTTTCAAATCCTTTTAGAAAATATTAAAAACTCAAAATGGTAGTTTAAATGAGCTGCTGGAAATTTAATTTTGAAATTCTTTATATATTTTATAGAAACAGAGAGGACATGCCATCATAGCATTACATAAGACAACATGCATTTATACAAATGTTTAATGGCAAGGGCCTTAAAGTCATTATGATGTCGTATGAAATAACTTTCTTCTATAAGAATCAAAGTATAAATTATTTAAAAAGAATCAAATACAAATTATATAAATAATGTCTGTTTAATAAAACATTTCACAGAACGATCTGGTAAATGATATATTATTATTGCTGTTGTCTAAATAAAAGCATTGGTATGCCTAAAAAGGATTTTCTACAATATAAAAGTTGCCAAATTTCGTAACTTAATATTCTGTTTTAAATAATAAATAAATCATAAATTAGCAATGATTTCAAAATTCAGAGTATTTGTCATCTGGTCACATTAAAAACATTTGTAACTAAATATAATTGTAATATAATTAGAGCATTTTTTTTAATTTATAAGACACCTTTCTTATTTGTCCTGTATATACATATATTGATTTAGTTATTTAATATGGATTGTTTTTTAATATTTTAGTCATTATTTATCTATGTGTGTGACTGCTTCATTTTGAGATTTGCTCACATTTTCTTTTCCAAACAGTTTGGCTGCATGAGAGGCTGAATCTCTAAAATCTAAGCTTCACGCAGAATCTGAGCCTCTAGAGTAGGCAGTTATCTTTTCTCATATCTATCTTAGCTCATATTTTTCACTCTTAATTTTTCTGATATATGCAAAAGAGAAAGGAAATTGAATGAATTATTGCTCACTTCTTGTATCTGTAATCATTTCTATTTTATGGGATCTGGAAATATTAATTAATTATAATTTACATATGTTTTCCTAATTTATAATGATGTTGTTTTAAGTGTAGATACTTTCATTATTATTTAAAATAGAATTGGAATTTTCAGCTCATACTTGTGTATTGATTTTTATACGTTTTGTTTTACATGTTTTCTATTGTATATAACAGCTCATTATAATCTGATGTATTATTTCCATTTTTAGGAATTCTGGTGTGTGGTACCTGGCTTATTATACTTTTTAAGCATCCCGTCTATGTACTTGTTGCTTATCATCTATTCCTTAATAAACTTGAACGTTGTCACTTGGGGAACAAGAGAAGTACAGGCGAAGAAAACGAAGAAAGAATTGGAAGAAGAAAGGAAAGAACAAGAGGAACTCTTAAAAAAGAAGAAGAATCCTGATTTGTTATCATTCTTAGGTAAGTGACAAAAGAAAAATCGGGAATGATTTTCCATCGATTTCACCATAACATAAGATTGTTATTTAAAGCTCTATGGTCATAATTAACTGTGAATATGCATTATACAATCTATAATGTGAATTGGAATGAAAATTATATAAAATTATCTCCTTAAGGATGTCTTAGAAATAAATTTGAAAAAAAAAAAACATTATTTTGTGGTGCAATAGAGGTGTTACCCTCGTTGTCTTACCATGTTCTTTCAATAATGCGCATCCTCCAATTCAAAAATGTGCATCCTTCGATTCAAAAATGTGCATCCTCCAATTAAAAACGTGTATCCTCCAATTCAATAACGTTAATCTTCCATTTTAGTAATGTGCATCCTCTATTTCAATAATGTACATCCTCACTTTTAACGATGATTCTCTTTTTTAGGACTCGGTGGCGGAGACAATGAAGAAGGCAGCATCACTCTAAGCTTAGCAAATCTCTTCACCTGCAAATTCTTCACGTACCCCAAATCGAATGAAGACAAAGTGCACCTCTTGCAGATCAGTGAGCAGCTGGAGCAGGTGAACAAGAAAATTTCCGGGCTCGAAAGATCATTGGAATTGGCTCGTGTTGTACCTCCTCGGCATAGAAAGACATCCATTGGTGGCAGAGGATCCGTGAAATCGGAAGCTGGGCTCGATGCTGTCAATGAAAACGATAACGATGAGGAATTCAATTCCGATTCAGATGCAGATCACAGTGAAAGATTGGGTATGTTCAAGCATAAAATGAACGTTGTCATAATGCTGTAGAAGTGTGCCAAAGATGTAAATAATATTCATTTTTTAAAGTTCTCCATCCTATTATATCTTTAAAACATAAAAAAAAAAATCGTTTGGCAGCAACTCAAAAGATAGCACTTTAGCCATCTATACCTTTTATAACCACTTGAAACCTCTCTATAATGCTACCTTACATATAAAAAGTATTTTATAAGCTTCATTAAAACATAAAAATAAAATATGCACTAATAAAATATGCAAATTAAATTTAATATAAAATATTAAAAAGGTTTAATGGAAATTGAAATACTGTATTTTTAATGGGAAAAAATCAAATGTAAGAGATAAGGAAACGTATTTTGTAGAATTAGATTATTTATAATCAATTAGAAAAATCCAAAATATACTAAACTTTAATTTTCCTAACAATAAAAAAGTAATTAAGTTTGAGTAGCATAAAAATTTATCATAATAAAGTTTTTGTATAAATGTTCTATAGATTGCAAAATTAACTGAATTATATGCTTCAGCGCCCACAACATTTCACTGATGCTATTAGACCATTTTTTTTAGATACAAATATAAACTCCTGAACGATTGATTAATATAATCGAGAAAATCGATTCAATCTACATTTTATAAATTCATAGTATATTAGGAAAAAATATTTTATGCAAAATTAAATTTGTCTTATACTGTTTGTTCATACATAATCCTGTTGTTGTTACTTATGGCACTTGCCACGGACAAGCCCACTGTACGAAGACAGCCGATTTAAGCCTAAGGGGGAGCGCTTCTTGTTTTTATCGTAGAGCCACCAAAGGCCAAGAGTACAACTTAGCTACACACACCTCACAACTCCTCTTACGGGACGGACTTCATTCCCGCATTTCATTCACTCATCCACAGATCGTAATTTAGACCTGAATCAGAGAACGATCACCCCTGATCCAGTACCCCCAGTGGTATTACTCTCGACATAGAGGACTTTGTGACCACGACAGATTTATGCGCGCGTCAGCCACCAAGCACGCGGGGAAATCTTCGGCCGGCGGGGTTCGAACTCGCAACCTAAGGGACGCAAATCCAACGCTGTACCAACCAGGCGATCCCGACCTATATACATAATCTTTTCGAATACATGGAACATTCATACATTCATACCTGTTCAACACATTATAGAACGTCGCTGAACGGTATATTGGCGAACAAATATAAAAAATATAAAAAAATTTGCTTGAAAATTTTTGAATTATGAATTTTTATGACTATGCCCTGATCAATAACAGCTTATATGCTATTAAAATATTGAAATTTTAATTTCTTTCGTGTGGTTTCCACTTATAAAATTACTATCTTTTTTCAGAACCTAAACAAGAAAGAGACGATCTCATCAACCCTTACTGGATCGAAGATAAAGATCTCAGACGAGGCGAAGTGGAATACTTGGCACCAGCAGAAATGCAATTCTGGAAGGATCTCATTGAGAAATATCTTTTCCCTCTGGATGAAAACAAAGAACAGAAAGCTCGTGTGGCATCGGAATTGAAAGAACTCAGGAACAAAGTGGTATTCGGGTTCTTTATGTTCAACGCTCTCTTCATTCTTATCGTGTTCCTTATGCAACTGAATAAGGATCTCTTGCATTGGGACTGGCCATTGGGGGTGAAGACCAATATCACTTATAACCCAGAAACAAGTGAAGTAAGAATTGACAAAGAATTTCTACAGCTGGAACCAATCGGTTTGGTATTTGCTGTCTTCTTCGCTCTTATTTTGATCATCCAGTTCACTGCTATGTTGTTCCATCGATTTGGTACGTTGTCCCATATCATGGCGTCTATAGAGCTTAGTTGCTTTAATCAAAAGGTGAGTCCCATGAGTTTATGCTGCATATATTTGCTAATTGAAAATTTTTGATTTTACCTTATGTAACTTTGAAGAGACTCAATTTTAACACGAGACAAAAAGGATTAGAGTCATGCATAATTTAATTTCAATTATGAAAACAGTTTTCAAAACCATATGTTGCCAAAGAAATTCCTAAAGGAAGTCGATAAAAGAAAATAAATTGCTGAAGCGTCTCTAGTGTTTGACAAAATAATGAATCTTAATTTAAATTTTAAATATTGCTTGCTGTTTTACTTTTTTTTACTCTTTAATGTTCATATTATTTGTATAATTTCCTGAAGTCAAAATTCCATGTCTCGTAATTTCAATAAGTGAATAAATAGTTGAAAACTTTTCTTTTTCATGAATTTATGTGCGAAATTAACAATCTTATCAATATATTTCAGAATTTCGCAATATCTTATTCTGGAATTTCGTGATTTCCTGTAGTTAGTTTTAAAACCCCATAGATTTAAAGGCATTAAAATTAAAATCAATTAATGTATAGCAAAATTTCTTTGAAATATGTATAGTGAATTATGATATCTTTATCATATTCGAGAGTTTCAGTTTCAAAGTTTACAAAACCCTGCAAAATAAACTAATTTTTAAATGTATATCCCTTAATATAATTTATATATAGTAATTATACTCAATTTTTTTTATATTTAAAATAAAGAATCATATAATTCGGAAGTTCTCTAAAAGTCTTCTCAAAACTATTTTCCCAAAGAAATAAATGTTTACTCTAAAATAGTTTTTCTTAAATTTAAAAAAAGCCAGAAATTCAATTCAAGTAAGATAAGCTTATAAGATATTTCTATTAACCTATGGAATATCTTCCAAAAAAAAGGGATTGCTTTCTGTAAGTTCTGTTAACCCATGGAATATCGTCCAAAGAAAGGATTGATTCAGTGGACTCAAAATTCAAATCAAATCAGATTATGTGAAGCACTATTGTTAAAAATTAAAACATTTTTCACTGCTACAGGACGCTTTGGGCTGATTAATGTGTTTCGGTTTTAAAATCTGAGCATTCCATATTGGAGTGTCACTCAACTAAAGTTAAGACATATGCATGATAGCTTTTAAAACGTGAAGTTTCCCAAAATTTCATGAAATTTTTTTAAAAAAAACTGTAGCCGAACTCAGATGCTCTAATCATTTGAACTCGATTCTAAATTAGTATGTCAACCTATAAATTATTAAAATTAATTCAACAGAATCAAGTATCAGATGAAATAAATTTCAAATATTACGAAGTATCAATATCTCATACTTTTAAGCAATGGGGAATTAAATGCTTTTTATTGACTTTTATCTTCTTTATAGGTTGAAGATATTAGTGATGATGCTTTCATCGATCGTAATGCTGTCCAGATAGCCAAACAACTGCAACGGCTGAGGGGTATCGATGACGATGAAACAAAGAGCGAAGATTCAACTTATGGAGATAGACTGGCTCGAAGAAAGACCATACAAAATCTAGAAAAACGTAAAAACCAGAGAAGCCGAATTGGTACGCTAGACGTCGCCTTCAGAAAACGATTCATGAACATAAATGCGCAGGAATCGGAACTAAAAGTAGCTCGTAAGTTGATTTTGATCATGTTTGAATATTTAGTATTTGTTTTAAGCCGGCGCTACGGGATGTTTCGAGTTTAGACTCAAACATACGATTCGTCAATTGAGACAAATGATTCGCAAGTTTGCAAAGTTTCTGCTATACAATGTAGTGAATGTTTGGTCAGTAATTCCAATTAAATTTGATTCAACCTTTGAAGGTTTGAATGCACCACTTGATGATGATAGAAGTCGCAGTTGTTGTTGCCGCAGTGGTGTTATTGTCTTGTTCAAATCTGTTAATTTAAAATAAATGAGCCATAAAGAATAAATATTTACTTGATTAACAACTGTGAAATAACTTGAATCATGCAGCCATTCGTTTATGCAAACGAATAGTTTGCACTGATTGTTCGAGATTCATTTGACTCGAGTGTAAAACGTCAACAATCATCAGAACATCTTCCTACGCGAATGTCCAAATCTAGACCTTAAAAACACGTAATTCGAAGTCCACTTACTTCGTGCTACAAACTGTCAACATCCAACATTGGAAAATGTCCATAGCATCAGATAGCGCCGGCTTTATAATGTCCAAACACATGAATAAAGGCTTTTTAAAAATAAATACTTGGATGGTCAAACTGTGTTGGTATAACTAACTTATATGTCACTAATGGGTAATTTATATAATGACAGGATATTTAGAAATCTGAGCATGCAAATCTTTTAAATATACACGGAAATTAAGTGCTGCATATCCATGTTTCTCCTTCTCTTTTCTTTATAATAACTTAAAATATAAAGTGATTAATTTTTTTTTATCTTTGTCTGAATTATTAATATGTAAAATCATTAAAACAGCTGGCGGAAATTATTTTATGAAGATATATAATGTTGCAGTTTCCCTATAGTCTGTGTATTTTCTATAGGCGGTTCAAGGTCACATTTTCCACCTCGTTATTGGTTGTCTGGTGCCAGTAACGCGGTAGAAAATGTGACCTTGAATCGCCTGTAGAAAATACACAGACTATAATCAAAATTCTGAGCTATATTTTTCTGACAAAACTATTCAAACACACATTCAGTACCAAATGAAAAAAAATTTCACCTTGAAATTTGTGAGCATCCTTTTAGATTAGTTTAGTTTTGTTATATTAACGTCCCGTTTTAAAGCAACTCTAAAGCTATTTTTGGGACGGGCCTCATAATTTTTAACCGCTATTAGATGTCTAGGACGACACCTGCATTCTTTTAGAAAGAATACAAAACATTCAATGTAACTGGAAAAAAAACTCTTAATGAATAAGAATTCTGCATCGTCTAATAAAATTTACTCATCTGTTTATTTCAGAAAAATTTATCTATATTGCAAGTAAAAAGTTTTGATCAATTTTTATAAACATTATAATTAAAGATTATTTTAAAATTAAATTTAAGTTTGGAAAATGTATAGATTATTTTATGTATTTCAAATATTATATATTATTTTACCAACTTATCCACTTAAGAAATATATCATTTCTCAACACATGAAATAAATTTTACATTAAAAAAGAATGTGATAGTTCAAATTTCGAAATTTTCGAAGCGTATAAGCCTAGAATAATTAAATTTGTTTCCATGGGTAACTTTTGAATTAATTTAGAATTTTGGAGATGAAAATGAAATTTACCACTTTTGTTGGATGAAAAATTGTATTTACGCTTTTTAGAAATGTTGATGTTAGTTTTTATATTTGAATGCGTAAGTGAAATTTCTTGGCATGAAATCCTTCAGAGAAAGTTTTTCCTTTTTCATTGGAACATTTTACAGAAATTGATTCTATTTTGAATAACTTCAGAATGAGGATCGATGTTAGGGTTCTTTTTTTCTCCTCCTGCGACCTTATGCGTCTTTCCTTTTTTTTATTTCACACAGAACTAGAGTCATACATGTATTCAGTTACTGAGTTTAATATTAGTGAAATCTTGTTGGTAATGGAAATTATTGAGCAAAAACTTAGTCTGGGAAGATATTTAGATTGAAATCAACTTTTATTCCATTTCAGCTACACCAGTTCTAAATGGACTACATCGACTTGGACGCAACAGAGATACACTTAGAGCCTTAGAGGTACGACGGAATCACATTCTTAGCAATGGACCAAAAATGGAAACCCTCGGAGCAAAGAATGATTTTGTGGTCAGAAATGGCAACAGGCCGAGAACTACAGAAGGCAGAAGAATTGATGAGATATTTTCTGGTAAATGTAGTAATTATATCGATTTGAAGCCACAAAATTGCTGTGTTTAAGGCTTTAAACAATAGCATGACATCTATAAGTGTAAAAAAAAAAAAAAAAAACCCTAGATCAATATTCTTAAGTTGTATTTAAAAGGATATGATTATTATTATTTTCTATAATTATATATTTTCTATTTAAATATTATTTTTCTATGAAGCATGGACGTCAAAATATATAATATAATGCTATAAATTTTATATGAGTACTATATGTTTATACTGCACATACCATATTGAAGAAAAATTTTAATAATTCTCATTTAAATTTTGATAAAAACTAATCTTTTAAAAACTTGATTTCTATTTATTTTGATTATTTTTGATACGTCAACAGAAAAGCTTTTGTTTACTTTAAAATAATATTAATTATAAATCGAAAACGTTTTCAATAGAATTCAAGGGAAAAAAAAGGTTAAACTGAAACAACTGTTTTCTTATTTTGGAAATCTTGTTATCTTTCGTAATCTGAATGTCTGGCTTTTTCTAAAATTTCAGACAATGGTTTCTGGCAATCTAAAATCTGCATTAAAATATGTGTTTTCTTTAAATCTAGTTAATTCGTTTCATTGGATGAAATTGAACGAATTGAAAACAGTAATTTCAAACCTTATAAAAAAATCTCATTTAAAAAAAGGTTTAATTGGATTTTCAGATTCAAAAGAAACATTATATAACGTTTTCTGCATCATTAAGCAATATAATTAAAGTAATACTATTCTGTTTTTTTATAGGGAGAATGTTGATTGAATTTGATTAATTCCTAAATTGTTAACTTATCTTTGTATTTAATATTAAATTAACTATTCTATAGTTAAAGATTTTAATCGAATTCATTGATTTTTAATAGATGAATATAGCACTGAACTTTTTTTATAAACAGTAAGAAAAAGAAATCGTGTCAATTAAAGATGTAAAATATTTTAATTGGAAAATTATTAAAAATATTCTAAGGATTTATTTTGAAGAAGTTCATCTTTCCACGAAGCAAAGATTCATTTGGACCACATTCATTTTTCAATTTGATACAGATTGATAAAATAAAGCAAATAGCTATTGTTACAGTAAAATAATTTCCAATTACTTAAAAATTTTATCAGCTAGACTAAAGATTCCATCTTTTGAACAGCTGACGAATTTGCAGTTGACATTTTGAACGGCTGACAAATGAGGAAAAAGATAGCCTTTCAATAGATAGGAGTCCGGTTATTGACAGGAAGTGATAATATTACTGGAGGTAATGTTCGGTAAAAGTTTGCATAATCATTGGTAAATCTTGCTGATATAATTAATGGGAAGTTATTACAGATAGCATTAGTAATAAATGACATGATTCCTACGCTTATCAGGGCCCATATAGGAAGAACTAGTTTGAATTTAACATTTTTAAATAATTTTGTAACGCAGAATATCGATTATCGGTATTAACGATTTAATTTTTTTTAATATATCATTTTTTTTATTCATATATTTGAAATTCCCGCCATTTATTACTAATACGGTCTGCAACAATTTCACATTAAATATATCGGCATGATTTGCAAATAATTATATAAATTTGTTGAAACATTGCTTCCAGTAATGCTACCACCTCCTGTCGACACCTATCGGACATCGATATCTTGAAAAGGCTGTCGTTTTCATCATTCGCCAGCTTTTCAAAATGATAGAATCTTCAATCTCGCTGATATAATTTTCAAATAGTCGGAAATAATTTTACTGTAACAATAACTATTTGCTTTATTTTATCAATTCATATATAATCGAAAAATGAATATGGTCCAAATGAATCGTTGCTTTGCAGGATGGCAAAGAATTACATTAACATTATATTCAGATTCTTTGGGCTGCATGCTGCCATCATTAGTTAAAGAGATCATGATGGCATACAAGTTTAAAACACTCGTTATTGTTCCAAGTATTGCGGATTGTGATGCGCGAGGATAGAACCTGGGACCTTGTGGTTCGCAGCCGAGTAACATGACCACAATACAAAAGCAATTGCTCGGGTAACGTAGCTGTTGACTGGTTTATAAGGTTTCGCCACAGACTGTCACTCAAGTAAGTCGGAGGTGAGACGAACGATAGGCTGTTGAGTGGTGATGTTTTAGCTGTTGATTGTAATGCACCTGTACCCATTTGAGTAGCGCCAAGCGTTATGGCGAGCGTGTGTGGGCACATGGGTGAGTGGTTGCTGATGCTGTTACTGCGTCAAGTGAGTCTAACGACTTTGGGTTGCTACGGCCTTTTTGTGTTGCTGCGTCAAGTGAGTCTGACGACTTTGGTTTGCTGTGGGTAGATGGCGTCACAACAGCTGTACGAAGGTTGAAGATCGTCCGAGATCACCAATGTGGCTAATTTGCGATGAGCGAGGATAGAACCTGGGATCTTGTTGTTCACAGCCGAGTAACATGACCGCAATACAAAGCAATTGCACGGGTTGTGTAGTTGTTAACTGGCTTATAAGCTTTCACTACACAAGTGAATACTAATTTTCCTTACATTTTGGCTATGAAATTCAGTTATCGTACCATGAAAGTTTATTCACATAAAGGTCAAGAATATTTAATTCATGAATTCTATGAAATGACTTTCATTTATGCGTCTATTTTTTTTTCCAGGTCGACCTAATGGCAATGGAAATATCAACATGGCAATGAGTGATGAATCAGATATCGAATCTGGTAGAGGAAACGTCCGAATGGAGAACTATGGTTCTCGAAATAGCCTAGCAAGTTATCGAGAAGAATCAGAAACAAGGAGAAGAAGTCAAACTCACATTTAAAATAGCCTTTAAAAAAAATAAAGTTCTTCCACGAAGATTCTTCAGCGGTGCTAAGTCAGAAAGATTAAAAGATGAATAATTACGACGTGCGTTTCGCTTTCAAAAAACATGTTTTAAATAAATACGACTATTGAAACAGATATGTCGGTGGCTATCTTATTTTTAACGAAACGTTTTAACAGCTTAACTTTCATAATTATTGCCTTATTGTATATAAGTTTAAGATGGTTTCAAGCACACTGCACTGCCAACGTTTGATCAGAGCTTTCGAAAAATACGTAATGTATTTTTTTTTAAATTGAATATCTAACAAAGAAGACATTTGGATGTGCTTTCTTGGCAATTTAAAACTGATTGGGTGGACTTTGGATCGAAAAAGCTGAATTTCATTCAATCCGTAATAATGAACTTTTTTTCATCTTTATTCTCCTAAATAATAAAGGATGGAAACTAAGAATATTTACTATTTTGAAGATATGAATCTAATCTTAAAAAGGGAAAAAAATTGGAATATTTTGTTCAAATCTTGTCATTAGGTATTATTTGTAATGTGTATTTGTGTATTCTTTATATCTGCCTGTAATATCAAATTAACTATTAGCTCGCCCCTCCCTCCCCCCGAAAAAATAAAGTAAAAGTACTCTGGAATTTGCAAGAAATTAGATGAGGATAAAATGAAGTTTAATTTAAAAAATTAATGTTTTTTTTAATGGAAAAATTCATGATACTTTAATTTTTTGTTGGCATAACTGGTGTTAGTTGCGTGAAGTGTCTGCAAAGTAAACATTTTTGAAGTTTCTTTAATAATAAATTTAGATATCTGACATGAATACCTCATGTCATCCCTCGATCATAATCGCAAAATAATGATTCACATTTATAAATGTAGTTTTTAGGAATTTCTTTTTTTCTAATGTACTCCTTTCTTAACGAAACTTCTGTTTACAACTCCTTCAGATATTTTTGACACTCATTTTATCCTCACAATAATTTTATAAATAATGGGAATTTTCTTGCGAGTTTGAAAGTTCTTTTATTTCACTGAACTCCTCTGAACAGAACCCGATATCGGTTTTTAATTAAATATCTTGCATTACAATATACTTTTTTGGAGCAATGTAATTTTAACATGATTAAAAAGCTCAAACACAATTTTTTAAGAAATATTGTAATTTATTGAATAAATATTTTTTTACGCAAATGAAATGGTTAGTTTTTTTATTCATTCTACTCCTATAAAAATCTATGAAAAATTATTAGTTGAAGTTCATGAATATATAAATAAGAAGTTGTATTTTACAAAATCCAGACTTTTATAAAGATTTCCAAAAGTAATAAAACTACATAACGTTTAAAATAATTTAAAACTCTTAATTTATAAAAGTGTTTTAAAATGTATGGTAATAAAATACAATGAAACTTGAGAATAAACGTATATGCATTTAAAAAATGAACACTTCCCCAGTAAAAATCTGCAATGCCTTAAAAAAGTATCTAAAATTTTAAAAATTATGAGTTCTCTTCAAAGATCTTTTGCCTTAAGGTATTCAAATATTCTTCACGCTCTGTTATCAAAGGTAATTCCTTTTTCTCACTTTCTGTTTGATTTATTGTTTTCCGGGTGACAGTTTTCTCTCTGGAAGCTGGTAATTTATCGTCTGCATCAAGAGTTCTCAAGTATTTCAGAGCTTCGGCAAGAGAAAACTTTATATCCATATCTTGGGCAGTCATTGGCCGATGACTATTTGGATTCTTTATGTCGAATCCAATTCGCCGGAGGAATGTAAGAGGAACTGGAATAGCTTTTGATTCGACTACTGGTCGAATAAATACTAATTGAGCAGAATCATCAGAATTCTTAATCTGATCATCAGCTAGTGAGTGTTCTTCAGAAGAACTATCATCAGAATCCATGTTTCTAGCATCTTCATTTTGGACATTTAAAGATTTATCTTGATCATCAAAGGAATGTTCATTGTGATCCGAAGAATTATTTTCAGGGTTATGACCAATGAAATGTTTTATATCTTCCAAAGAATTATTTTTAGAATCATGATCAATGGAATGTTCAACATGGTCCCTGGAATTATCTTTGGAACTATGATCAATTAAATGTTCATGATCTAATGAATCATTTTTTTCAAGATTTTGATCAATAGAAAATTCAGCATGATCTATGGAATCGTTCTTTTTAGAATTATGTTCAATAGAAAATTCAGTGTGATCTAAGGAATCATCTTTAGGGTCATGATCAATGGGATGCTTTCTATGGTCAAATGAATTATCTTCAAGATTATCATCAATTGCATTTTTCATATGACCAAGGGAATTATCATTCGATAGAAGATGAGCTAAGTGTTCGGTGCGATTCTGTGTCGAAAGGCTTTTAAACAACATATCGGAATCCCCCTGCTCAGTTCTTGATTCGGTGTTTTTAAGGGAAGTCATTTCATTAAAATTCCTTTTAGGCAGGAACATTTCTTCACTAGCATTTTTAGCTTCTCCTTCGGAATTTGACTTTTCCTCCATGATATTTCCATTTTCAAACATTTCTTTGTTACTTTCATCTGCATGTGCGTCAGGTGTTTTGTTCATGATATGATTTATATTTTGATCATTAGGTTTAATTTTTACTAAATCTTGATTTTTGGCGGTCGTTTTTATCGCTACAAATTTATCTGAAACCGGAAGATTCAAATTATTTATATGATTATTAATATTTCTTGAGAAATCTGAATGCTCTGCTGTACTAGGGTTTTCAGCCATTTTTGTACCTTGCTTTTCAAAGACAAAATTGTTTTTATTCTTATTTAATTCTTTTCCTTTGCTGTCTTTTGTATTGGTAAGTTTTGGACTTTGAAAACTATCTTCCACCGACTGTGAAGTGATTACTATAGTTTTTCTTGACACATCACTATCCAGGGAAAATAATGTGGAATTTTTAATAAAATCTGTTAAAATATTCTCCGGTCTGTCAGGCTCATTTTTCGGTGAATTGTCTTGTCTGTGGGAGGGATGTTGAAAATTATCTTTTGAAACTGAAGGATTTCCATCATTTTTCACAAGTGTACCAGTATCCGCGACATCGTAAGTCGCAAAAAATTCCATGAATACGATACCTCCAATGCCAGCCATAACAGCTAAACAAGCAATTAATATCACTAAAACAATTGTGAAATACCAGCAGCAAGACGACTTCTTGCGAGGACGCCGATGTGAAACTGGAACAGGCTTCAGGTTAGGATCCCGCAGAGTTCTGGGTTCCAAGTCTTCATGATTTTCAGGTGGCCTAGTGGACCTTGGATCTTCGATACTTTCATCGTCCGAGTTTATTTTAGCTGATAAGTTAAAAGATATATCATTAATTAAATACATACGAAAAAATATTTTTACAGTGAAACATAATACACAATGATAAAATGGTAAATGCACTTCTAAGAAATCACGATCCTGTGATAATAGAAAAAATGTTATAGCATAATAATTTAACACAAGATAAGAAATCCATCGTCTTTTTTTTTTCGGTCCAGGACTAGATTTTTTATTCATGAATACATAAGTTGATAGGTAAGGAAGTTCTGTACAGTAGTTTGGAGTACAATAGTTAAAGGAAATATCAACTTTTGGCAGGAATTTAGCATTCTTACCGAATATATCGTGCCATCCTTGGCGAGTTATTTAGATTAATCCCTGCCATGCGCTAATAATATCCTAAAATCGAATTTGTGTTTTAACATGCTTCCCTCAACCGATTAAAACATATAACTGCACTTGTTACAAAGTCGCATGATATATTTAAGTCTTCGTGTTTTTGAATTATCGCATTTACATGGGTCTGAATGTACAGACCGACAGACAATCCGTTGTTGGATTTGACACAAAATTTGACAGTTTCAACACTATAGAAGTTAAATCTGTGTACGAATTTTATCTATCTAGCTTCGTTTTGTAATAATCGTATTAACTTATATTCGAACAGTAGGACAGACGGACTTCTGAAGAGATTTTACACAAAATCTGATAGAAATTTGCAAACTTAGAGTAAAGCCCGGATACCAAATTTCAACCATCCGGCTCAAAGAGGTCTTGAGTTGCCTTTGTCACATACAGACGGATCTTTCCTAAAAATATTTTTTTCGAACTTGGGGGAGAGGGTTCTGAAACGTGGGGATTCTTCGAAATCTGGAGTTCGAATTTATTGGCGATTATTATACTTTCTTTAAATCACGTTACGAGAAAGTAAAAAGGACGAGGATCATTCTGAAATTTATTATTGTCGAGAATTAATGAAGTTTTATTTATATGAGTTCAATTGAATTAAGAATTATCGGTTCACTATGATTTGGGTCAATGGGTTATGATTTTTCGTTAAAAACATTTTGAGCTTGCAAATATTAACCTCATGCAGACAGCAATTTGTAGTTGATACTTTCAAAGAAACGAAAGAGTACTTAAAGGAATGCATAACACATTCGGCGAATTCGAGAATAAGAGTTCGAAAGCCATGCAGAAACGGCAAATTTCTCAAAACTGTTGTTAAAAGAAAGTTAAGAATTATTGTTTTACGAATCCTACATGTTATAACTGGTAAAATGAAGGAGGAAAAAGCCATTGATCCTTTGCATTCCGAAAAAGTAATCAGATGCATAGTTGTACATATGAGAGAAAGGATTCCTTTTAGTGTTTAAATAGCTCAAAAATAATTTTAGGTTTGTTACAATTCTTAAAAGTTAATACGAGAGTGTGCTATTATAGAGATTTTATAATAACCATTATTTAGCAAATATAAAAGCGATGTACTTTTCAAAATAGCTGGTCATACTTAACATAAAAGTGCAAATGGCTAATCCTAATCCTGTACTGTTCATTTTGCGCTAATAAAAAAAAAAGTGCTATTTGAAAGAAAAAAGGTTTAAATAAATTTAAATTAAAAGTAATAAAAAATTAAGTAAATTAAAATGATTAAATATTTATTATGTTCTCTTTCCCTGTATAGGGCCAATTGAAGCTTTTGAAATGAAATAAGATGGAAATTGAAGAGTACTCGTTAATTGTAGTAAACTATAAATAAAACATTGAAAAATATACCATCAAAATTAAATAAAGCATCCATATATATTAAACATAAAATCTGCATTTACAACGTGAAATAAGATATAGATTCTATTTCTCAACATACGTATCTTCTAATCTACCAAATATATGAGCTCCAGATAAGTAATTTATTGATCAAAGGAAAACTGTCAGAATAAAAAAAACGATTCTTTCACCAACTTGTTTTATCATTTTTCAAATGGTGGTTATATTAAGAACACATGAATCAATAATGGATTGGATTAATCAAACATTTTCATATATTCCTAATTGAAACAGCTGTAGTGGTCTCCCTAAAACTTTCTCTCATACTCTCTACTAAGTTTGTCATTCCAGAGAATGCCTTATATGACACTGGCTTACAATAGTTACGAAATAATTTTTTAGGCCTAAATTTAGAATTTTAACTGAATCTAGTTATTTGGCGATTAATCCCTGCCATTCGTTACCAAAAATCAAATTTGGCTTTTAGAATGTTTATCTCCACCGATTAAAAGAAAATTTTTTACTCAAAATTCATAAATTCTCATACCAAATTGGATATATTTAAATCATTGCGTTTTTGAGTTAAAGCGTTTACTTATTTCCGAAATTACAGACCGACAGATGGTCAACCACTCAATGGATTTGGTTGAAAATTTGACACGTGTCTGCACTATTGATGTTAAATCTGTGTACCAAATCTTATCTATCTAGTTCTCTTCATTTCGTAATTATCGTAGTTCGTAACTTATATACGAACAGCCGGACTTCCGCTGGACAGATTTTATTCAAAATCTGATAGAAATCTGAAAATTTTATTGAAAGACTATTCACCCTATTTCAGCCGTCTAGCTCAAATCGTTTCTCAGTTTACTTTGTCACAGACAGCCGGACATTTCCCAAAAATGTTTTTAACTCGTGGAGGTCTAAAACATAGAAATTCGTCGTAATCTCAAGAGTTCGAATTTTTTGACGATTACTATACTTTCTCTGTACTACGTATATACTACTACATATTGTATTGCTACATCTGTTATATTTGTTATCAGCTGTTGGCAAATCCTCTAATACAGAGGTTCCCAAACTTTTTTTTCTCATGGACCACTTTCAAAGTTTTACTGCTTTCGGTAGACCCCCTGCTGCTACATTTCTACTGTATTCCCAAAACTCCTAAAAAAACTCCTAAATTGGGGTGTTAAGAAGAAAAAAAAGTAGCATCCCGGACGAGCAGGCGCCACTTTGCAAATCTCGACATGTGGTGAACACTTGTACTATTATCTATTGTTCTATTCAATTCTGTGTTTGAACTGAGTCTCGAATATTTTTGAGTACCTACCTAGTGTGATGCTACCTGCCTACGTTGATAGGTAAATCCAAACCAAAATTTTTGTTCTTTATTATGAAAACCAGAGAATTTTTCGTGGACCCCCACTTACAACTTGTGAACCCTTGTTTTCTTTTCACATCTACGTGGACCCCTGTGTCGTCTCCTATGGACCCTTGGGGGTCCACCTGGACCACTTTGGGAACCTATGCTCTAATATGAGTTTTTGTTATCTGGAAGAGATTCGAAAGAAATCTGTCCAAATAAAATTGATCATTCTTAGCTTGAATTGGGTTATTTGAAAAACTTTACTTCGCATACATTATAAATTAAATGCGCTTATAGTATCCGAAAATCAAGTTCGTTTTATATTCGTTTTTCTTTAAAAGACCTACCAAATTTGATAAAGTCATTGCATTTACGAATTATTATTCTAACATGCAGACAAATGTACAGATTAAAGACGTTAGCTCTTTGACGGATTTGGTGCAAAATTTGATAAATATCTAAAGTTTAAATGCTAAACATGGTATTTTTATTTTTCTTCTTTGCGTTTCGTAGTTATCTGTTAACTTGTAACAGCCGGACTTCCTCTGAACAGAATTTTCTCAAAACTTGATAGAAATCTATAAATTCGGTGTAAAGATTATATACCAGATTTCCTTCATAATTCTTAAAAAGAAAAAAAAGTGCCTATCATTCTTTATACGCAATATGGATTTAAAGAAATGACGAAATATCTTGAAGTTTATAAGTCTATAGTGAGAATACAGTAATGCCTTCAATAAGATGCAGAATCATTTGATTCATTAAACAATGAAAATTTGTTCTTCCAAGTATGTTCTTGCCACCAGGATTAAGTTTAGTTATATTAAGGTCCTGTTGTAAAGCAATACTAAGATTATTTTGGGAAGAACCTCGTAATTTTGAACCGCGGTCAGATGACGAGAACAACACTTGAGCTGACACCCTCTCTCCACACCACACCACACCAGTGGGAGGATGTTTGGCCTTGACTGATTTAACGTGCAACAGACCCCCCTTACACGACGGTTTTTCGATGGAATCGGGTCTGGAACCTGAAATCCTACGGCTCACGAAACCTTACCACGAAATCTTGCCAACAGGAAAATCCAAATGGAAAATCAAACGCTCTAGCATTTAAAACTACATTTACTTGCAAGAAGAAATTTTTTGCAAATCTGCAATTTCCAAATTTTATTCTGTATTTCACACCTTGTGCGCAAATAAACATTACATCTTTTGAGCCACTTTCAAATGATTGACAGAAATGTACTCCGATTTATAAACCAGCCTAGACCAAACAAATTTAAATTTATCTACTTATTTAAGTATGACTAATATTGTTAATAAAAATGAAGTAAACAAATCTATTGTAAGTAATAACAAAATGGCTTTAAAAAGAAGGAATAAATAAAAAATTTACAAGAAAAGGAACAGAGGAATTGAAAGGAATTGAAAGAATATAAATTGATATTAAACATTTAAATTCGGGACAGAATTTCATCTAGACTTACAAGTCGTGGAAGGAAATTATTTTTTGAGAGAAATGGTAAGGCTTTCGGGAATATAACTTCTTTATCGACTATAGATAATTTATTTCATAAGAAAAAATTCTCAATATCTCATGTAATAAGATCCACATCGCGAATACCAGTTTCGCCCATGGTTATATAGAAGAAGTCAATATCCTCTCCTCAAGATTATTTTATGCGTAATTAATGCTACATTGATACTCAGTATGTTATCGTTTATATAAACAGAGGAAATAGTCATCTGAAAACTTTCTGACACATTCTAATGAAAGGTGTTTTACCACCCTCCGCATAAAATTGTAGATTTGGCCAAGTCCGTGAACACCACGAATGCTCAGATTTTTATTTTCTCACATGGAGACGTGGATGTTTAATATAGCAAAAAAAATTTTAAAAATTAAAAATAATAGTTATTTGTATATTAACAGCATGGCATTGGCAAACCATATAGTAACGAATCTGTGGGTGAATTACGATCGGTCTTAGGGTGAATCTAGCGATTTTTTTATGATCTTTGACAATTGTTTTTACGATAAAATGTTCGTATGCAATTAGATCATATATACTAAAACATTGACTCTGCATTACACAACTTTTTTAAGACCGATTGAAACTAAAATTTGACACGTTCAAGGGAAAATTTGAAACGTTCAGGGAAATTACAGTTGTAGTCACACGATCATATTCCGAATTTCATTTATTTATTTAAGGTCTGGCATTTTTCAGTTATCGCGTTTTCAATTATGGCAAGGCACAAGCTGACAAACGATCAACCTTCTGTTTCAAAAGTTCATACAGATCTACGTTATAGAAACTAAATCTGTAAAACAAATTTTATTTATCTAGTTGTTTATTTTTAATAGCTATTGAACTCATCTATACTCACACAGACAGACTTCATCTGAATTGATTTATTTCAAGATTTGATTAAAATCTACGAGTTTGGGGTCAAGACCATGCATCAAATTCCACCCATTTATCTCAAAGTAGTTTTTCAACTATTGTACTCGCAGACAGACAGACGTAATTTTAAAAATGTATTTTTCGAGATAAGTATAGTTTGAAAAGTGAAGAGTTTTTCAAAATTTCAAGCTTGATTTGTTTGTTGCCGACTACAAATTTTAACGCTCGAACGTTGCCGACTTGATTTGTTTTCCGACTCTTTGTGTATTTTGTATGCATGAAAGTAAAAATATTGCATTTATAAGACAAAATAGCTAATTAATTCAATAGATTTTAATTTGAGATGTTATGAAGATAACAAGAAAAGAATATTTACAAAAAAAAAAATAGGTAAATAATCGGAATCAAGAACAAGTTAGGATCTTTAAAAAATAGAGGAAAAAACTGTATTTCAAAAACAGAAAAATACCGACACATTTTTACATAAAACAAGTGCACAATTTAAATCAATCATATATATAAAAAAAGAATTGTTATTTTTAAAATAATTTATTGTCATAGATGTTTCTTCACTGATTCATAAATTAATCTTAAGTAGATTTCTGGATTATATTACAAATCGTTAGTGTGCATATTTTGAGACAGAAATAACGAACCAATTTTACTCTTCATAATTTCTTCTATTAATATTTTATAAAAGGATGCTATTTACAATAGACATTCTTCCTGAAGGAAGGAAAAAAATTTAATCGAATTTAAGTGCTCCCCCCTTTTAGACACCATCTTTGCTCTGTCCCTGTTCTTGGATATATTTACTGGCAACAATTAATGTTGCAGCAAATTGTAATAATTTCACAAGTAGACTTGCGTAAAATATTTGAATATTTTTACAGATTTCGATCTACAATCGTAAATAAGAAGACATGCTTTTTGAGTTGAGAAGGCCATATTAAATATTTAAAGATAAAAATAATAAACAATATATTTCAAAGCCTTTCAAAATCGTTGTATTATTTAAAATTTATAAAAGGTTCAAACCTTTGATAGGAAGCATCGTATTAAAATGGTAATATTTTAAACTTGAATTGTCTATAATTTTAAGACTCTTAATTATAGAGTAGTCATCACATGATCACAAAACAATATATTTAATATCGTCACAATGCTCATTAGAATAAACCGAAGAACTGAAACAATGAAAAGAATTGTAAAATATTTTAAAATGTATAAAAAAAATTTTTAAAAAATCTATAGTAATAAAATTTATATTACGGATAAGCTTGCTTTTTTATTTTTAATTTCAAAATGGTAAAAGGATGGTTTTGGTGCAAGAAAGTGCACCAATGTTATCTTCAAAAAGAAAAAAAAAATTCATTAATTCACTTTTAAATAGAGAAGTAATGAAAATTATTTTAAGTCATTTCTTAGCAAGGAAGCTACTACCAAGGAAATAGGTACTACCTATTTCTTCCTAGGTTTTGAATAATCTGAACAAATTTTTTTAACATATACCGTCACGTTTGCCATAATTTGCAGATATTGCCAGCCATCATGTTGAAAACACACAAGTGCAAATAATATAAATGCATATTTTTTGTAAATTTCAAGATGCTAAAAAATATTTCTTTAAACAAAAGAGTTTAAACATTAATCTATTTACTTGATGGATAAAGAATGCCCATCAGCAATGGAAAAATTATGCCATTCGAGAGGACGGCGATATATATTCTAATACAATATTATTGAGTCAACTGATCAAATATGAGTATAATTCCAATTTCAAGAAATATATTCCAAAACAGTTTCAAAAAATTAAAAACCAATTACCTTTTCTATCTTTGTAGAGCGATGATGAAGATAATTCACTTTCAGTTATAACTGTGGGCTTTCTCGTACATTTGCTTTGCTTTTTAGTATTTACAGCTTCAATATCTGTAGACGAACGGCCTTCTTCAAAACCTCCCAAGCTATTAGCTCGAGTCGTTTTTCGAAGATTATCTTCCAAATCCACTTCATTTGTATCTTCTTTTAAAGTATGTCGACGTTCTAACTGAACTAATGCGGTTTCATCCTAAAATAAATTATTTTATTCATATGAAATGGCATTGAATATTAATACAAAAAGGAAAATCATTTCTTGTTTTGTCTAATATGAAAATATTTTATGATGACAAGAATACAAGAACTATTCGAATGTTCTATGTCAGAGCTTCATGGATCTTTATCCATTCGAGCCTTTTTCTGGGAGCAAAACAAAGATAGATTCCTTTTCTCAGAAGATATAAAGAAAAATTTCAACCACGTTAGATAATTCCATTTCTAAATTTATAAATATTGCCTTTTTAAGGATAAAGGCAATTTTTCAGGCTGAAACTTATGCGTAAGTCCTAAGCCTAAACAATCAAGTTTATGAAGTTGGTCTCGGGGCTTGAGAGTCAGTTTTCAACACTAATTTCTAAAGTTCTGCAGCTGTTAAAAAGCT
Source organism: Argiope bruennichi (assembly GCF_947563725.1). Lineage (NCBI taxonomy): Eukaryota > Metazoa > Arthropoda > Arachnida > Araneae > Araneidae > Argiope > Argiope bruennichi. The sequence continues at coordinate 38,910,036 of NC_079153.1, read as the reverse complement.
TTTATTTGAAAGTTTTATCTTTCCTTTTCATTAAAATTAAAAAAATAATTCGCCTAATTAAGATTAGCTTTCTATCATCAGTAGAAAGAGTGTCAAGAGAAATGAAAATCCAAACTCCCATCACCTCTAACTTTTTGAAGTGTGTAAACCATCGACGATCTCAAATTCTCTTGAAAAACATATTAATCAGTAGGCTCAAATATATTCAAAATTACTGCATTATCGTGTTCCCAAAATAATGCATCTGGAAATTACACATATGCATCTTTAAAATAAAAATAAAGTATCCCAAAGTAGGGTCGTGAAATCCATGGCAAAGGTGAGTATTCAAATAAAGAATCTACCTAAAATCTATGATTTCGCTATCCTCAAAAAATTTCTATAGGAACCTTGAGTTAGGCAAGTACTAAAAAGCATTTATTTTTGACACATACGCAAGATATTTGGACTAACTTCTTTTGGCCATGATGATTTAGTAAATAATTTTGCTTAGGAATTTTGAATAATTGGAAAGAATTCCTTATTTTGAATTTAAAAAGTTCTATTCTACTATAACCTAAGAGAAAATTTGTATTTTAGATAGATCTAATGTGAACCAAATATATTCTGATTAATGATAGAATAAAGGATGCAAATTAATAATCCTCTTATCACCAATTTCAGTTTCAAATACTGAGCTGTCAAGATTACATGATTCTTGAGACAATTCAACGTTGAGGCTGAGATAATAAAACATTATTTCTAAATCGCATCGCTTTTTTTAATAAAAAAAAAGTTTTTAACAATTATTCTAACTAACATCATTCCAGATCCAATTAGAAAGCGTTGTGAATGGCAATGTCCCGATTTCATAAATGGAAATAAAATAATTTCAGATATAAAAAAATTGTAATATGTTGAGACTTACTGAATGATTTAAACAACAATGATTAAATGTCTTAATACGTTAGCTTAATTTGAAAAACAAGGATTATTACTTACTTCAACAGCATTTTTCTTTTGAATTTTCATGATGCAGGAATGGTTTCCTAATTATAATTTTATAATTTAAATAAATGAATTGAAAAGCCCAACGAGGTCAATGCTATGTAAAAAATGAAACTTTTTCGCGACTGATTGTTTAATGCTAATTATTTATATAATAGTTAGGTATCCAATAACTTCCTAATATTCCTACACATCACACACGGGCGATATTTGTAATATTACTACACACCACACATGGACGATATTCTTCAAACACAGTAGGAAAATATGTGAATAACTTCATTACCAATCGGAAAATTGACATAAAAAAAGTGCAGGAGCAAAAGAAAAACTACCGGCAAATCATTCAATCAGCATTCTCTTTGTGCATTTCCCAAAGTTCTATACTTGAGTATCTCCTCGCTTAAGGTGGGTTCACACGAGGCTAACAGTTGCGCGCAATTGTTGTCTCTCTACTGTTGTCCCTGTATTGTCCCCGTGTGAACAGTTGAGGCAACGGCGATGGGACAATGGCTAATAGTTGTCCCGACGGGACAACCATTTTCCATTGTCCCATTGCGGTCACGTGATTTTCCTGAAGTAGGCGTGACCTTCTATTGCGCGCAATAGTTGGCCTCGTGTGAACCCACCTTTATCTTACAGACCGGTATGATTTGTTCAAGTCAAATGGCTGGCCTCTTACAATCTATGATTATTAAAATATAAATAAGGTTTCGAGAAGAACATTTAAAAAATTTCTATCAATACCAATATTATTGACCAATTTTTGTTTGGTGTATTTCAATGTAACAATTGTAGAAACTGTAGTTGAAGATCTCATATTAATTTTTAAGGAAAAGCTCCAAGGATGATGTACAATAAATTTGCATGCTTTCTCATAAATAGATTTATTACAAAGGAATTTTTTTCATCAAGAATCATCGTAATAAGTTGTTGATCGTAACTTTGACAAGCAGCGGAACTCACATCCATTATATTATTGAAAATTATACCAGGAGTTTAGGCTACTATGGAAATAACGTGATTCAACAATCGTTTAATTACTTGGTTAATATCAGTTAGCCACTTCGTTACCTTGATTATTAACCTATGAGCCATGGTATATTTACCATATATATACCATGGTTCATATGTTATATATGGTCAAACACAGTTAAATTCATGTTCTATTCATAGGAGCTGTTTTTGAATGAACTAAGCATTTTTGAATCATGACCAAACTACCCCACTTCGAGACCGCCATCTCTATCCATATTTCCACAACACATCAGTCAAGATATGTTTCGACGGATTTCACGTACGACCTGCGAATTTCATGGATATTTGATCAATAAAAACCTGATATTTCGATCCCTCTCTGTCATCAGGTTTCAGAATCAGATTTTATGATTCTGAGCCAAATGAAGAATGTTGTATTTTTGTACATTTACAACTGCAAAGTAGAGTTGATTCCATAAAGATAAAATTGTTAATTCATTCTAAATATTCGATTTCGAATCTTAGACTGAATGTATTTTAGTTCTGCAATGCCTACGTATCTTATTTATGAGCTGATTAACTTCAATCATATATTAAAAGAAAAAAACTTGGAAAGTATTTATATTTATTTGAAAAAATTATAAATCAAAAAATTGTTATTTCTCTTAAAATTAAAAGATTTTCTTTAACACTGAACAGAGAATATTAAAATTAATATGAAACGTCATGCCATCTAAGCATAATAAAGGAACGTTGGCAACAATTGGTACAAAAAATGTTTCCCTAAATATTCGTGGGAGACTACAAATTTATACTTCTAATTTAGATGAGAAAAGGAATCCGAGGTACTTTTTATCAATTACTTGATGCAATATCCTTTGTTAGAATCAAGATATATTTAAGAGAACTCTGCACTAATTGAAGATATAAATATCCTGTAGAATCTGTTGCAATGAATAATTTAAATTACTCGTAAATTTTCATGCATCTTATATTTAAAAATAATTTTTTAAAAAGATGAGAAATATATAATCAAATTAGTGGCAGGAGTTTCAATTATTTTTTAATAAAGCAAACAAGCAATTTGCTTCGAATAAATAAATAAATAGAAAAGCAAGCGGATGTGGTCTTCTTGAAACTTTCTCGAATACCTTCTAATAAAAATCTCAGCCCCCTTCCACTACATAAAATTGTGGATAAGCTGCGAACACCTTACATGGCATTGGTAAACAATAATTACAAAGTATAGATTTTTGGCATGAGTTTAATTTTTTATTAAATCTACAATGCAAATATATTCCTTTAGGGGCCATTAAATAAAATCTAAGACGAAACTACAGATGCAGTCACAACATAACATACCGAATTTTATTGATTTGAGTTATTTCATTTATGAGTTATAACGTTTTCATGCTTACCGAAGTACAGACCGACAGATGGTCAACCGTTTTACGGATTTGGTTCAAAATCTGATATCTGTAATATATATGTTACACCTGTATGCAAAATTTTATCTATCCTTGTGTCTTGTAGTTCGAATTCCCTTGCGCTTGAATAGCTAGACAGAAAGACATCCAGAGAGTGGATTTCATTCAGAATTCGATAAAGATCTGCAAATTCGGTCGTAATTCCATATACAAAATTTCAGCTGTGCGATTCAAAGTGTTTTTGTATTATCATGATTACAGACAGATAGACAGACAATACCAAAAAAAAAAAAATGTTTCGAAGGTCTAAAACTTGGCGATTCGTCAAAACCTCAAGTTCTAACTTTCTGACAATTATAATATCTTCTCTATATTTCGTAAAAAATAAATAAATAAATAAATAAAGTTGTAAATAGCGAATTGGATTAAAGGGTTCGAACTTTTCCCATTCTTTCTATAAAACAGATTCGAAAATGACTTGGTGATGGCTATAAAGTAGAAATGAAATCAACAGTTTCTAAAATAACTTAGTTTAAAAAATTTGGCAATTATGCCCAGATTTAAGATAATTCTGTTTATTTCATGATAGTTGATACTGCTAAATCAGATCATTGGGAGTAGAATCCATTCTTTAACGATTTATATCAAATATTTGGTTTTTCAGTAACTCTTTGAAAAACTATTGGATAAGAAAAAGATTATGATTTTAATTGAAAATTGAACATCCCTTGTTTAATGAATTCAATACTTTTCAAAACACATAATGCAGATCTATATTTCGTTATCAAATTCCTTTTGATATTTGGGTTCATTACTCCATCGTCTGGAATACTTTATAACGTTCATCTATCCAGGTATTCAAGACTGCTGACAATCTACATTAATTTAATGTAGATAATTCATTTCTCATTACGTTTTCGTCTAATTATACCGTAAACAAAAAATGCGATAGTGGAGATATCAAATTTATAGACATGAGAAACTGATAACACTCATAAAATAAAGAATACAATAGGAAAATTCTTTGTCCCATTTTCGATCAATTATCGAAAATCCAAATTTCAGCTTTTCGAGATTTCACATTTGCACGTATAGAGATATTAATTATTATTATAATGTTTCAAAAGCAATAAAAAGAGAAAGTATCCAATAGAAAATATACAGTTCGCATTGATAATTAGAAGCAATTGTAGAATTCAACCAAATGCTCAGTAAGTCACCGCAATAAAAGAATGCTAGTGAGAGCCATCTATAATTTGATTTTATAATATACGTTCATCATTTTCCGTACTACATACAGAATCAATGCAATTTATTTGGCTTCAAATTATTGCGAATTAAACCGCTAATTTAGAACGATCATATTCATTAAGAGCAATCACATGCAGAATAATGTATTTCGCATTTACTCTTTGAGCGATCGCTGCGCCACACTTCGGAGGCGTTTGCAAGCTCTCGGGTATTAAACTCTATTCATTCGAAATGACATCGTAAACGTTACTATGCCCTTTCGGTCCACGTTTTGCTACGCGCTTATAACCTTCGAAAAAATAAAAATACTCTTTTGTTAGAAATTTTCTGTAATTCTAACCGCCTTTGACGATCAGTCGGTCCGATGGAATTAACGGTTGTTAAAAATTTCAGATAAATAATAGTATATGTGTAACTTTATCTCAATAGATTTCTCATTAAAATACCCCCGAACTTCAAATTTTGACAGTCATATAATTGATATACTGTAGGAGTGTTACACCATTCTGTTCACGGTGCTAGGCATTTCCCTAATTTTTTGTTTTTATTTTTATACATCCCATTACATCTCAGGAAAGATATCCGGTATTTGAAAATGAGGGCAATTTACAATCCCCCCCCCACACACACACACCCATACATTGATTGTAATGTTAAACGTATAATATAAGCACACTAAAGTTTCGAACCATATAATGAAAATAGACCTTGCACTGAAAAGTACTGAGAATGTATAATGATACGAGACGAATCTTCGCATTTTTATCATCAGCAATAATAGACAAAAGCTTGTATGAAATATTCATAGCAATGTTGGAATCTGAGTTTCGCTTCAGTAAAGTAATGCATTGTTTTAAAATATGATCAGAGTCTTTTCTTTTCTTTTTTAAATATTGACAAAGGAAAGGAACGAAAAATTCAACCAGAAACAGTGTTGTGCCAAAATATCATTGGAAGTATGTGACTATCAAACATTATCATAGAAAAATTAAATAATTTTTTTAAACTTTAAGATGATGCAAAGATTATTTTTGTGCTGTGAAATTTTCGTAAAATTAATTTCTCTTGAATCGAAACTAATCAAATAATTGAAACAAATTATTGAGAAACTATAGTAAGAGCACTGGAAACATCAGATCCTCCATTTAAAATTTTTATAGCTGCAGTAAAAGAGGGTTAAACTGCACCTTGCAGTGCCACGCGGAGGGAGCGCCAAGTGTTCAGGGTCGTCTTTTTATTACCTACACCCTAACAAGAGAGAGAGTTGGAGAAAGAGCCGAACACCTGAAAACTGAACAAGTTTTATAATATCCTGTCACAAGAAATCTCAACCGCCTATTGAGAGACGGTGGGAGCACCTAGGAATGAAGCTGAGCCGACACCTCTCACACCAGATCTGCGATCGCGGAGACGAGCGATCATGGGAAACGGGCCTGAAAGCTTCGCGCTCCCGTGAGTTATAGAAAAAGTTTCAATTTAAATAATGCTTTCAATTTTAGAGGTATGCGAACTGGTAATTAAAAGTTTTCTACTTTTTTCTCCGAATAGATAGTACTGAGTACCTTCAGTCGATAAAAATTAGAAATAGAAATTTCATTTTAAAAATTTCATAAATTTCAGTTTAATTTTTTTTTCCAAGCCTATGTTTATTTTTAGGAACACACCAGTCTTCCAGTATTAAATTTAGTTTAGTTTTAGAGCAAATAATTGAATTTTCGAAAATATTGTTTATAATTATTATTCCCTCATTCTGACCGCAAATAATCTCAATATATTTTTGGCGAATTACTAATTTGTTATCGGCAAGATAGAAATTGCTAACCTGGAAAACACTTAATCATCCTCTCCCTCAAAATGATTCTTTTAAAAATTTCCTCCTCCAATTTTAAGTTTCTAGCGTTTTCTTCATTCATGATAATTAGTGTTCCCAACTTTCCCCGTCTTGTTATCAATTTTGAAGAGCAGCAGTAGTTTTGTCTTAGTCGCGATAACACTGCATAAAATTGCGAGTTCTTATAATGTTCCGAGAAGTGAAACCCTCATTTCAAATTTCATAAATTATTTTTGAATACTAAAAACATATTAATTGCTATAAAAGACTTATTGAAATTAACAAAGTGCTCGAAATCTAATTTGTTTAAATTTCACTTTGACGAGACATTGCACTTATCTGACACGTAACAAGAACATTCTCCAAAGGAAATTAGTATCAAGCAAAAAATGTGGAACGCTTCACGATTTTGCGTGTCATCCTTGCGCAGGGGCCATGCTAATTTTCTCTGTATCGTTCCAATTTTAGTATATTTACTGCCGAAGCGAGTACAAACACATTTCAGTGCCGGTTCCTATATATACCCTACCGTAGCTCTGCTATTTACATAGTGGTAATGCACCGGAAATTGCATGTTTACGAGGGGCAATGCTGAATGATTATTTCAGATTTCATTTGAGCATTGCCGGACATTCGGCCAGAAATCGACATCGAACATTTTAAAAGTTGCAAAGCCATGTTCTTCTCTTTCGGAATATCACCATTTCAAGAAACGAATGCATAACAGAAGAGTGCCATCCAAAGTGTAAAACGATATGCGATTTCCGGATTGAAAGTAAACTTGCTAATTAAAATTTTGTTTTGATTTAAAAAAAATATATATATATCCGTCCGAGGTATTTTCATTTTTTTCCTTCCATTTTCTCATTTTTCATGTCGTGTGCTATCGCCATACATCGAAATCATCTGTACGTGCTACTCTTTTTCGAGATACAAATAAATGTGCAAAACTGAGACGACAACACAATAGAACAAAATGCAAATAAAACACCTATTATGAATTCCAATGAAAAGCGAAGATACTAACTACTTCGAAGAGAAAAATTCTTCAATCACCAGAGAGATTAGAAGATGCATTATTCTCTCACCAAAAGACAGCCTTTCTTTTTTACACAAGACATTCCATTTCTGCATATCGCCGTTGCTCATCACTTGGATTGATAGTATTATGGTCCTGTAAATATTTTTGCTTCTGAAAATTTCCCACAAAAGAAAGGAGTGATTCTTAAAATTCTTCTTGTCTGACTGACGTGTCATATTGTGTTACGATAGAATGGGAAAATTTGTTTTAACAGTGTGGAGGAAATCTAAAGTCGATCTTCGGATTGCCAATGAAATTCAAGAATCTGCATGGATATAAAATCATTTTCGTCAAGTCAAGTTACCACTTTTAGAATTGGAGAATGATAGATATGAAGTTTCGCAGGCTGATTGCTCGCATACTTACCTGGCACTGGGGATGCCTTGATCAATAAGGAGGCTCCCCCGAGCAGAGGCCTTCCATTGCACTTCGGAGGGTTGACGTTCGCCACATCCGCAAATCGCGGTTGCTTGGGGTGCATAATTTTTGGTAGTTGGGACTGCGTTCGCGCTGTCCCAGATATTTTACGAAAAGAAGAAATAGAGTGAATACGCTAATTACTTTCACGTTACCCACACCAGGCTGAGAAACATTTATTCAAGATACGCTTCGGCTGTTACTGCAACTAACTCATGGCTTGCTATATGAAGATGATAAAGAGTCAGTTTTTTCCAACATGGCTTTTCTGCACCTCAAACTCATAAGTGCTGCATGTCGAATGCATACCCGTGATGATCGCTACGACTTCATCGCGCTTTTAATTTAAAAGCTTATCGCCTTGACCAGAGCTCTTGGTTAATGTAGCTACAGCATTAAATTCGTAAAGCGTACAACAGATTTCGCATTACAACTCGCATCTGCAGAGGAAATAGAGTCTACGAAGGGAAAAGTCATCTCAACTGCCACAGTCACGACTTATGAAATGATACAATTCACTCCTTTAAGAATGATGATAAGCAAATCTCAGGCACAACTACTTGTGCAATCTTTCATACAATATTCTACTGCCATGTTTAAAATGCAGTAGGATCCGTCGATGTAAAGCATTACTGATGTATTTTATTCGAATAAAAGTTATTAAATTTCAAAGGGAATTTATTACAATCAACTTTTGGTTTGGCATCCATGATTTTTTCTCCAGCGTCACGAAATCATTTGCACTTGTCCACGTATGGTGATCTTTCTTGACATTTTGGATCAATTATTATGTAAACCAATTATGTGGTTTTCTAGATTTTAAATTTAATGATAAGAAGACGATTCGAACTTTGAAACATGCATAAAAAACAAAATAACAAGAAATAGCTGTATTAAAAGGAATAATATGCCTATATATTCATAATTAGATTAAAAATTTCAAAAGCTATATTAAGAGAAAGTGTTCAAAGGAAAATGTGCATTGACAATTAGAAGTAAATGCATTCGTAGTGTTCGAGTGAGTAGTACGAAAGTCGTCGCATAAAATGAAAGGTAGCGAGCGCCATCTATTCTTTGTTTATAAATAATATAAGTTCGTGATTTTCCGTACTACATCCAGAATCAATGCAATTTATTTGGCTTCAAATTATTGCGAATTAAACCGCTAATTTAGAACGATCATATTCATTAAGAGCAATCACATGCAGAATAATGTATTTCGCATTTACTCTTTGAGCGATCGCTGCGCCACACTTCGGAGGCGTTTGCAAGCTCTCGGGTATTAAACTCTATTCATTCGAAATGACATCGTAAACGTTACTATGCCCTTTCGGTCCACGTTTCGCTACGCGCTTATAACCTTCGAAAAAATAAAAATACTCTTTTGTTAGAAATTTTCTGTAATTCTAACCGCCTTTGACGATCAGTCGGTCCGATGGAATTAACGGTTGTTAAAAATTTCAGATAAATAATAGTATATGTGTAACTTTATCTCAATAGATTTCTCATTAAAATACCCCCGAACTTCAAATTTTGACAGTCATATAATTGATATACTGTAGGAGTGTTACACCATTCTGTTCACGGTGCTAGGCATTTCCCTAATTTTTTGTTTTTATTTTTATACATCCCATTACATCTCAGGAAAGATATCCGGTATTTGAAAATGGGGGCAATTTACAATCCCCCCCCCCCCACACACACACCCATACATTGATTGTAATGTTAAACGTATAATATAAGCACACTAAAGTTTCGAACCATATAATGAAAATAGACCTTGCACTGAAAAGTACTGAGAATGTATAATGATACGAGACGTATCTTCGCATTTTTATCATCAGCAATAATAGACAAAAGCTTGTATGAAATATTCATAGCAATGTTGGAATCTGAGTTTCGCTTCAGTAAAGTAATGCATTGTTTTAAAATATGATCAGAGTCTTTTCTTTTCTTTTTTAAATATTGACAAAGGAAAGGAACGAAAAATTCAACCAGAAACAGTGTTGTGCCAAAGTATCATTGGAAGTATGTGACTATCAAACATTATCATAGAAAAATTAAATAATTTTTTTAAACTTTAAGATGATGCAAAGATTATTTTTGTGCTGTGAAATTTTCGTAAAATTAATTTCTCTTGAATCGAAACTAATCAAATAATTGAAACAAATTATTGAGAAACTATAGTAAGAGCACTGGAAACATCAGATCCTCCATTTAAAATTTTTAGAGCTGCAGTAAAAGAGGGCAAACTGCACCTTGCAGTGCCACGCGGAGGGAGCGCCAAGTGTTCAGGGTCGTCTTTTTATTACCTACACCCTAACAAGAGAGAGAGTTGGAGAAAGAGCCGGACACCTGAAAACTGAACAAGTTTTATAATATCCTGTCACAAGAAATCTCAACCGCCTATTGAGAGACGGTGGGAGCACCTAGGAATGAAGCTGAGCCGACACCTCTCACACCAGATCTGCGATCGCGGAGACGAGCGATCATGGGAAACGGGCCTGAAAGCTTCGCGCTCCCGTGAGTTATAGAAAAAGTTTCAATTTAAATAATGCTTTCAATTTTAGAGGTATGCGAACTGGTAATTAAAAGTTTTCTACTTTTTTCTCCGAATAGATAGTACTGAGTACCTTCAGTCGATAAAAATTAGAAATAGAAATTTCATTTTAAAAATTTCATAAATTTCAATTTAATTTTTTTTTCCAAGCCTATGTTTATTTTTAGGAACACACCAGTCTTCCAGTATTAAATTTAGTTTAGTTTTAGAGCAAATAATTGAATTTTCGAAAATATTGTTTATAATTATTATTCCCTCATTCTGACCGCAAATAATCTCAATATATTTTTGGCGAATTACTAATTTGTTATCGGCAAGATAGAAATTGCTAACCTGGAAAACACTTAATCATCCTCTCCCTCAAAATGATTCTTTTAAAAATTTCCTCCTCCAATTTTAAGTTTCTAGCGTTTTCTTCATTCATGATAATTAGTGTTCCCAACTTTCCCCGTCTTGTTATCAATTTTGAAGAGCAGCAGTAGTTTTGTCTTAGTCGCGATAACACTGCATAAAATTGCGAGTTCTTATAATGTTCCGAGAAGTGAAACCCTCATTTCAAATTTCATAAATTATTTTTGAATACTAAAAACATATTAATTGCTATAAAAGACTTATTGAAATTAACAAAGTGCTCGAAATCTAATTTGTTTAAATTTCACTTTGACGAGACATTGCACTTATCTGACACGTAACAAGAACATTCTCCAAAGGAAATTAGTATCAAGCAAAAAATGTGGAACGCTTCACGATTTTGCGTGTCATCCTTGCGCAGGGGCCATGCTAATCTTCTCTGTATCGTTCCAATTTTAGTATATGTACTGCCGAAGCGAGTACAAACACATTTCAGTGCCGGTTCCTATATATACCCTACCGTAGCTCTGCTATTTACATAGTGGTAATGCACCGGAAATTGCATGTTTACGAGGGGCAATGCTGAATGATTATTTCAGATTTCATTTGAGCATTGCCGGACGTTCGGCCAGAAATCGACATCGAACATTTTAAAAGTTGCAAAGCCATGTTCTTCTCTTTCGGAATATCACCATTTCAAGAAACGAATGCATAACAGAAGAGTGCCATCCAAAGTGTAAAACGATATGCGATTTCCGGATTGAAAGTAAACTTGCTAATTAAAATTTTGTTTTGATTTAAAAAAAATATATATATATCCGTCCGAGGTATTTTCATTTTTTTCCTTCCATTTTCTCATTTTTCATGTCGTGTGCTATCGCCATACATCGAAATCATCTGTACGTGCTACTCTTTTTCGAGATACAAATAAATGTGCAAAACTGAGACGACAACACAATAGAACAAAATGCAAATAAAACACCTATTATGAATTCCAATGAAAAGCGAAGATACTAACTACTTCGAAGAGAAAAATTCTTCAATCACCAGAGAGATTAGAAGATGCATTATTCTCTCACCAAAAGACAGCCTTTCTTTTTTACACAAGACATTCCATTTCTGCATATCGCCGTTGCTCATCACTTGGATTGATAGTATTATGGTCCTGTAAATATTTTTGCTTCTGAAAATTTCCCACAAAAGAAAGGAGTGATTCTTAAAATTCTTCTTGTCTGACTGACGTGTCATATTGTGTTACGATAGAATGGGAAAATTTGTTTTAACAGTGTGGAGGAAATCTAAAGTCGATCTTCGGATTGCCAATGAAATTCAAGAATCTGCATGGATATAAAATCATTTTCGTCAAGTCAAGTTACCACTTTTAGAATTGGAGAATGATAGATATGAAGTTTCGCAGGCTGATTGCTCGCATACTTACCTGGCACTGGGGATGCCTTGATCAATAAGGAGGCTCCCCCGAGCAGAGGCCTTCCATTGCACTTCGGAGGGTTGACGTTCGCCACATCCGCAAATCGCGGTTGCTTGGGGTGCATAATTTTTGGTAGTTGGGACTGCGTTCGCGCTGTCCCAGATATTTTACGAAAAGAAGAAATAGAGTGAATACGCTAATTACTTTCACGTTACCCACACCAGGCTGAGAAACATTTATTCAAGATACGCTTCGGCTGTTACTGCAACTAACTCATGGCTTGCTATATGAAGATGATAAAGAGTCAGTTTTTTCCAACATGGCTTTTCTGCACCTCAAACTCATAAGTGCTGCATGTCGAATGCATACCCGTGATGATCGCTACGACTTCATCGCGCTTTTAATTTAAAAGCTTATCGCCTTGACCAGAGCTCTTGGTTAATGTAGCTACAGCATTAAATTCGTAAAGCGTACAACAGATTTCGCATTACAACTCGCATCTGCAGAGGAAATAGAGTCTACGAAGGGAAAAGTCATCTCAACTGCCACAGTCACGACTTATGAAATGATACAATTCACTCCTTTAAGAATGATGATAAGCAAATCTCAGGCACAACTACTTGTGCAATCTTTCATACAATATTCTACTGCCATGTTTAAAATGCAGTAGGATCCGTCGATGTAAAGCATTACTGATGTATTTTATTCGAATAAAAGTTATTAAATTTCAAAGGGAATTTATTACAATCAACTTTTGGTTTGGCATCCATGATTTTTTCTCCAGCATCACGAAATCATTTGCACTTGTCCACGTATGGTGATCTTTCTTGACATTTTGGATCAATTATTATGTAAACCAATTATGTGGTTTTCTAGATTTTAAATTTAATGATAAGAAGACGATTCGAACTTTGAAACATGCATAAAAAACAAAATAACAAGAAATAGCTGTATTAAAAGGAATAATATGCCTATATATTCATAATTAGATTAAAAATTTCAAAAGCTATATTAAGAGAAAGTGTTCAAAGGAAAATGTGCATTGACAATTAGAAGTAAATGCATTCGTAGTGTTCGAGTGAGTAGTACGAAAGTCGTCGCATAAAATGAAAGGTAGCGAGCGCCATCTATTCTTTGTTTATAAATAATATAAGTTCGTGATTTTCCGTACTACATCCAGAATCAATGCAATTTATTTGGCTTCAAATTATTGCGAATTAAACCGCTAATTTAGAACGATCATATTCATTAAGAGCAATCACATGCAGAATAATGTATTTCGCATTTACTCTTTGAGCGATCGCTGCGCCACACTTCGGAGGCGTTTGCAAGCTCTCGGGTATTAAACTCTATTCATTCGAAATGACATCGTAAACGTTACTATGCCCTTTCGGTCCACGTTTTGCTACGCGCTTATAACCTTCGAAAAAATAAAAATACTCTTTTGTTAGAAATTTTCTGTAATTCTAACCGCCTTTGACGATCAGTCGGTCCGATGGAATTAACGGTTGTTAAAAATTTCAGATAAATAATAGTATATGTGTAACTTTATCTCAATAGATTTCTCATTAAAATACCCCCGAACTTCAAATTTTGACAGTCATATAATTGATATACTGTAGGAGTGTTACACCATTCTGTTCACGGTGCTAGGCATTTCCCTAATTTTTTGTTTTTATTTTTATACATCCCATTACATCTCAGGAAAGATATCCGGTATTTGAAAATGAGGGCAATTTACAATCCCCCCCCCACACACACACACCCATACATTGATTGTAATGTTAAACGTATAATATAAGCACACTAAAGTTTCGAACCATATAATGAAAATAGACCTTGCACTGAAAAGTACTGAGAATGTATAATGATACGAGACGAATCTTCGCATTTTTATCATCAGCAATAATAGACAAAAGCTTGTATGAAATATTCATAGCAATGTTGGAATCTGAGTTTCGCTTCAGTAAAGTAATGCATTGTTTTAAAATATGATCAGAGTCTTTTCTTTTCTTTTTTAAATATTGACAAAGGAAAGGAACGAAAAATTCAACCAGAAACAGTGTTGTGCCAAAATATCATTGGAAGTATGTGACTATCAAACATTATCATAGAAAAATTAAATAATTTTTTTAAACTTTAAGATGATGCAAAGATTATTTTTGTGCTGTGAAATTTTCGTAAAATTAATTTCTCTTGAATCGAAACTAATCAAATAATTGAAACAAATTATTGAGAAACTATAGTAAGAGCACTGGAAACATCAGATCCTCCATTTAAAATTTTTATAGCTGCAGTAAAAGAGGGTTAAACTGCACCTTGCAGTGCCACGCGGAGGGAGCGCCAAGTGTTCAGGGTCGTCTTTTTATTACCTACACCCTAACAAGAGAGAGAGTTGGAGAAAGAGCCGAACACCTGAAAACTGAACAAGTTTTATAATATCCTGTCACAAGAAATCTCAACCGCCTATTGAGAGACGGTGGGAGCACCTAGGAATGAAGCTGAGCCGACACCTCTCACACCAGATCTGCGATCGCGGAGACGAGCGATCATGGGAAACGGGCCTGAAAGCTTCGCGCTCCCGTGAGTTATAGAAAAAGTTTCAATTTAAATAATGCTTTCAATTTTAGAGGTATGCGAACTGGTAATTAAAAGTTTTCTACTTTTTTCTCCGAATAGATAGTACTGAGTACCTTCAGTCGATAAAAATTAGAAATAGAAATTTCATTTTAAAAATTTCATAAATTTCAGTTTAATTTTTTTTTCCAAGCCTATGTTTATTTTTAGGAACACACCAGTCTTCCAGTATTAAATTTAGTTTAGTTTTAGAGCAAATAATTGAATTTTCGAAAATATTGTTTATAATTATTATTCCCTCATTCTGACCGCAAATAATCTCAATATATTTTTGGCGAATTACTAATTTGTTATCGGCAAGATAGAAATTGCTAACCTGGAAAACACTTAATCATCCTCTCCCTCAAAATGATTCTTTTAAAAATTTCCTCCTCCAATTTTAAGTTTCTAGCGTTTTCTTCATTCATGATAATTAGTGTTCCCAACTTTCCCCGTCTTGTTATCAATTTTGAAGAGCAGCAGTAGTTTTGTCTTAGTCGCGATAACACTGCATAAAATTGCGAGTTCTTATAATGTTCCGAGAAGTGAAACCCTCATTTCAAATTTCATAAATTATTTTTGAATACTAAAAACATATTAATTGCTATAAAAGACTTATTGAAATTAACAAAGTGCTCGAAATCTAATTTGTTTAAATTTCACTTTGACGAGACATTGCACTTATCTGACACGTAACAAGAACATTCTCCAAAGGAAATTAGTATCAAGCAAAAAATGTGGAACGCTTCACGATTTTGCGTGTCATCCTTGCGCAGGGGCCATGCTAATTTTCTCTGTATCGTTCCAATTTTAGTATATTTACTGCCGAAGCGAGTACAAACACATTTCAGTGCCGGTTCCTATATATACCCTACCGTAGCTCTGCTATTTACATAGTGGTAATGCACCGGAAATTGCATGTTTACGAGGGGCAATGCTGAATGATTATTTCAGATTTCATTTGAGCATTGCCGGACATTCGGCCAGAAATCGACATCGAACATTTTAAAAGTTGCAAAGCCATGTTCTTCTCTTTCGGAATATCACCATTTCAAGAAACGAATGCATAACAGAAGAGTGCCATCCAAAGTGTAAAACGATATGCGATTTCCGGATTGAAAGTAAACTTGCTAATTAAAATTTTGTTTTGATTTAAAAAAAATATATATATATCCGTCCGAGGTATTTTCATTTTTTTCCTTCCATTTTCTCATTTTTCATGTCGTGTGCTATCGCCATACATCGAAATCATCTGTACGTGCTACTCTTTTTCGAGATACAAATAAATGTGCAAAACTGAGACGACAACACAATAGAACAAAATGCAAATAAAACACCTATTATGAATTCCAATGAAAAGCGAAGATACTAACTACTTCGAAGAGAAAAATTCTTCAATCACCAGAGAGATTAGAAGATGCATTATTCTCTCACCAAAAGACAGCCTTTCTTTTTTACACAAGACATTCCATTTCTGCATATCGCCGTTGCTCATCACTTGGATTGATAGTATTATGGTCCTGTAAATATTTTTGCTTCTGAAAATTTCCCACAAAAGAAAGGAGTGATTCTTAAAATTCTTCTTGTCTGACTGACGTGTCATATTGTGTTACGATAGAATGGGAAAATTTGTTTTAACAGTGTGGAGGAAATCTAAAGTCGATCTTCGGATTGCCAATGAAATTCAAGAATCTGCATGGATATAAAATCATTTTCGTCAAGTCAAGTTACCACTTTTAGAATTGGAGAATGATAGATATGAAGTTTCGCAGGCTGATTGCTCGCATACTTACCTGGCACTGGGGATGCCTTGATCAATAAGGAGGCTCCCCCGAGCAGAGGCCTTCCATTGCACTTCGGAGGGTTGACGTTCGCCACATCCGCAAATCGCGGTTGCTTGGGGTGCATAATTTTTGGTAGTTGGGACTGCGTTCGCGCTGTCCCAGATATTTTACGAAAAGAAGAAATAGAGTGAATACGCTAATTACTTTCACGTTACCCACACCAGGCTGAGAAACATTTATTCAAGATACGCTTCGGCTGTTACTGCAACTAACTCATGGCTTGCTATATGAAGATGATAAAGAGTCAGTTTTTTCCAACATGGCTTTTCTGCACCTCAAACTCATAAGTGCTGCATGTCGAATGCATACCCGTGATGATCGCTACGACTTCATCGCGCTTTTAATTTAAAAGCTTATCGCCTTGACCAGAGCTCTTGGTTAATGTAGCTACAGCATTAAATTCGTAAAGCGTACAACAGATTTCGCATTACAACTCGCATCTGCAGAGGAAATAGAGTCTACGAAGGGAAAAGTCATCTCAACTGCCACAGTCACGACTTATGAAATGATACAATTCACTCCTTTAAGAATGATGATAAGCAAATCTCAGGCACAACTACTTGTGCAATCTTTCATACAATATTCTACTGCCATGTTTAAAATGCAGTAGGATCCGTCGATGTAAAGCATTACTGATGTATTTTATTCGAATAAAAGTTATTAAATTTCAAAGGGAATTTATTACAATCAACTTTTGGTTTGGCATCCATGATTTTTTCTCCAGCGTCACGAAATCATTTGCACTTGTCCACGTATGGTGATCTTTCTTGACATTTTGGATCAATTATTATGTAAACCAATTATGTGGTTTTCTAGATTTTAAATTTAATGATAAGAAGACGATTCGAACTTTGAAACATGCATAAAAAACAAAATAACAAGAAATAGCTGTATTAAAAGGAATAATATGCCTATATATTCATAATTAGATTAAAAATTTCAAAAGCTATATTAAGAGAAAGTGTTCAAAGGAAAATGTGCATTGACAATTAGAAGTAAATGCATTCGTAGTGTTCGAGTGAGTAGTACGAAAGTCGTCGCATAAAATGAAAGGTAGCGAGCGCCATCTATTCTTTGTTTATAAATAATATAAGTTCGTGATTTTCCGTACTACATCCAGAATCAATGCAATTTATTTGGCTTCAAATTATTGCGAATTAAACCGCTAATTTAGAACGATCATATTCATTAAGAGCAATCACATGCAGAATAATGTATTTCGCATTTACTCTTTGAGCGATCGCTGCGCCACACTTCGGAGGCGTTTGCAAGCTCTCGGGTATTAAACTCTATTCATTCGAAATGACATCGTAAACGTTACTATGCCCTTTCGGTCCACGTTTCGCTACGCGCTTATAACCTTCGAAAAAATAAAAATACTCTTTTGTTAGAAATTTTCTGTAATTCTAACCGCCTTTGACGATCAGTCGGTCCGATGGAATTAACGGTTGTTAAAAATTTCAGATAAATAATAGTATATGTGTAACTTTATCTCAATAGATTTCTCATTAAAATACCCCCGAACTTCAAATTTTGACAGTCATATAATTGATATACTGTAGGAGTGTTACACCATTCTGTTCACGGTGCTAGGCATTTCCCTAATTTTTTGTTTTTATTTTTATACATCCCATTACATCTCAGGAAAGATATCCGGTATTTGAAAATGGGGGCAATTTACAATCCCCCCCCCACACACACACACCCATACATTGATTGTAATGTTAAACGTATAATATAAGCACACTAAAGTTTCGAACCATATAATGAAAATAGACCTTGCACTGAAAAGTACTGAGAATGTATAATGATACGAGACGTATCTTCGCATTTTTATCATCAGCAATAATAGACAAAAGCTTGTATGAAATATTCATAGCAATGTTGGAATCTGAGTTTCGCTTCAGTAAAGTAATGCATTGTTTTAAAATATGATCAGAGTCTTTTCTTTTCTTTTTTAAATATTGACAAAGGAAAGGAACGAAAAATTCAACCAGAAACAGTGTTGTGCCAAAGTATCATTGGAAGTATGTGACTATCAAACATTATCATAGAAAAATTAAATAATTTTTTTAAACTTTAAGATGATGCAAAGATTATTTTTGTGCTGTGAAATTTTCGTAAAATTAATTTCTCTTGAATCGAAACTAATCAAATAATTGAAACAAATTATTGAGAAACTATAGTAAGAGCACTGGAAACATCAGATCCTCCATTTAAAATTTTTAGAGCTGCAGTAAAAGAGGGCAAACTGCACCTTGCAGTGCCACGCGGAGGGAGCGCCAAGTGTTCAGGGTCGTCTTTTTATTACCTACACCCTAACAAGAGAGAGAGTTGGAGAAAGAGCCGGACACCTGAAAACTGAACAAGTTTTATAATATCCTGTCACAAGAAATCTCAACCGCCTATTGAGAGACGGTGGGAGCACCTAGGAATGAAGCTGAGCCGACACCTCTCACACCAGATCTGCGATCGCGGAGACGAGCGATCATGGGAAACGGGCCTGAAAGCTTCGCGCTCCCGTGAGTTATAGAAAAAGTTTCAATTTAAATAATGCTTTCAATTTTAGAGGTATGCGAACTGGTAATTAAAAGTTTTCTACTTTTTTCTCCGAATAGATAGTACTGAGTACCTTCAGTCGATAAAAATTAGAAATAGAAATTTCATTTTAAAAATTTCATAAATTTCAATTTAATTTTTTTTTCCAAGCCTATGTTTATTTTTAGGAACACACCAGTCTTCCAGTATTAAATTTAGTTTAGTTTTAGAGCAAATAATTGAATTTTCGAAAATATTGTTTATAATTATTATTCCCTCATTCTGACCGCAAATAATCTCAATATATTTTTGGCGAATTACTAATTTGTTATCGGCAAGATAGAAATTGCTAACCTGGAAAACACTTAATCATCCTCTCCCTCAAAATGATTCTTTTAAAAATTTCCTCCTCCAATTTTAAGTTTCTAGCGTTTTCTTCATTCATGATAATTAGTGTTCCCAACTTTCCCCGTCTTGTTATCAATTTTGAAGAGCAGCAGTAGTTTTGTCTTAGTCGCGATAACACTGCATAAAATTGCGAGTTCTTATAATGTTCCGAGAAGTGAAACCCTCATTTCAAATTTCATAAATTATTTTTGAATACTAAAAACATATTAATTGCTATAAAAGACTTATTGAAATTAACAAAGTGCTCGAAATCTAATTTGTTTAAATTTCACTTTGACGAGACATTGCACTTATCTGACACGTAACAAGAACATTCTCCAAAGGAAATTAGTATCAAGCAAAAAATGTGGAACGCTTCACGATTTTGCGTGTCATCCTTGCGCAGGGGCCATGCTAATCTTCTCTGTATCGTTCCAATTTTAGTATATGTACTGCCGAAGCGAGTACAAACACATTTCAGTGCCGGTTCCTATATATACCCTACCGTAGCTCTGCTATTTACATAGTGGTAATGCACCGGAAATTGCATGTTTACGAGGGGCAATGCTGAATGATTATTTCAGATTTCATTTGAGCATTGCCGGACGTTCGGCCAGAAATCGACATCGAACATTTTAAAAGTTGCAAAGCCATGTTCTTCTCTTTCGGAATATCACCATTTCAAGAAACGAATGCATAACAGAAGAGTGCCATCCAAAGTGTAAAACGATATGCGATTTCCGGATTGAAAGTAAACTTGCTAATTAAAATTTTGTTTTGATTTAAAAAAAATATATATATATCCGTCCGAGGTATTTTCATTTTTTTCCTTCCATTTTCTCATTTTTCATGTCGTGTGCTATCGCCATACATCGAAATCATCTGTACGTGCTACTCTTTTTCGAGATACAAATAAATGTGCAAAACTGAGACGACAACACAATAGAACAAAATGCAAATAAAACACCTATTATGAATTCCAATGAAAAGCGAAGATACTAACTACTTCGAAGAGAAAAATTCTTCAATCACCAGAGAGATTAGAAGATGCATTATTCTCTCACCAAAAGACAGCCTTTCTTTTTTACACAAGACATTCCATTTCTGCATATCGCCGTTGCTCATCACTTGGATTGATAGTATTATGGTCCTGTAAATATTTTTGCTTCTGAAAATTTCCCACAAAAGAAAGGAGTGATTCTTAAAATTCTTCTTGTCTGACTGACGTGTCATATTGTGTTACGATAGAATGGGAAAATTTGTTTTAACAGTGTGGAGGAAATCTAAAGTCGATCTTCGGATTGCCAATGAAATTCAAGAATCTGCATGGATATAAAATCATTTTCGTCAAGTCAAGTTACCACTTTTAGAATTGGAGAATGATAGATATGAAGTTTCGCAGGCTGATTGCTCGCATACTTACCTGGCACTGGGGATGCCTTGATCAATAAGGAGGCTCCCCCGAGCAGAGGCCTTCCATTGCACTTCGGAGGGTTGACGTTCGCCACATCCGCAAATCGCGGTTGCTTGGGGTGCATAATTTTTGGTAGTTGGGACTGCGTTCGCGCTGTCCCAGATATTTTACGAAAAGAAGAAATAGAGTGAATACGCTAATTACTTTCACGTTACCCACACCAGGCTGAGAAACATTTATTCAAGATACGCTTCGGCTGTTACTGCAACTAACTCATGGCTTGCTATATGAAGATGATAAAGAGTCAGTTTTTTCCAACATGGCTTTTCTGCACCTCAAACTCATAAGTGCTGCATGTCGAATGCATACCCGTGATGATCGCTACGACTTCATCGCGCTTTTAATTTAAAAGCTTATCGCCTTGACCAGAGCTCTTGGTTAATGTAGCTACAGCATTAAATTCGTAAAGCGTACAACAGATTTCGCATTACAACTCGCATCTGCAGAGGAAATAGAGTCTACGAAGGGAAAAGTCATCTCAACTGCCACAGTCACGACTTATGAAATGATACAATTCACTCCTTTAAGAATGATGATAAGCAAATCTCAGGCACAACTACTTGTGCAATCTTTCATACAATATTCTACTGCCATGTTTAAAATGCAGTAGGATCCGTCGATGTAAAGCATTACTGATGTATTTTATTCGAATAAAAGTTATTAAATTTCAAAGGGAATTTATTACAATCAACTTTTGGTTTGGCATCCATGATTTTTTCTCCAGCGTCACGAAATCATTTGCACTTGTCCACGTATGGTGATCTTTCTTGACATTTTGGATCAATTATTATGTAAACCAATTATGTGGTTTTCTAGATTTTAAATTTAATGATAAGAAGACGATTCGAACTTTGAAACATGCATAAAAAACAAAATAACAAGAAATAGCTGTATTAAAAGGAATAATATGCCTATATATTCATAATTAGATTAAAAATTTCAAAAGCTATATTAAGAGAAAGTGTTCAAAGGAAAATGTGCATTGACAATTAGAAGTAAATGCATTCGTAGTGTTCGAGTGAGTAGTACGAAAGTCGTCGCATAAAATGAAAGGTAGCGAGCGCCATCTATTCTTTGTTTATAAATAATATAAGTTCGTGATTTTCCGTACTACATCCAGAATCAATGCAATTTATTTGGCTTCAAATTATTGCGAATTAAACCGCTAATTTAGAACGATCATATTCATTAAGAGCAATCACATGCAGAATAATGTATTTCGCATTTACTCTTTGAGCGATCGCTGCGCCACACTTCGGAGGCGTTTGCAAGCTCTCGGGTATTAAACTCTATTCATTCGAAATGACATCGTAAACGTTACTATGCCCTTTCGGTCCACGTTTCGCTACGCGCTTATAACCTTCGAAAAAATAAAAATACTCTTTTGTTAGAAATTTTCTGTAATTCTAACCGCCTTTGACGATCAGTCGGTCCGATGGAATTAACGGTTGTTAAAAATTTCAGATAAATAATAGTATATGTGTAACTTTATCTCAATAGATTTCTCATTAAAATACCCCCGAACTTCAAATTTTGACAGTCATATAATTGATATACTGTAGGAGTGTTACACCATTCTGTTCACGGTGCTAGGCATTTCCCTAATTTTTTGTTTTTATTTTTATACATCCCATTACATCTCAGGAAAGATATCCGGTATTTGAAAATGGGGGCAATTTACAATCCCCCCCCCCACACACACACACCCATACATTGATTGTAATGTTAAACGTATAATATAAGCACACTAAAGTTTCGAACCATATAATGAAAATAGACCTTGCACTGAAAAGTACTGAGAATGTATAATGATACGAGACGTATCTTCGCATTTTTATCATCAGCAATAATAGACAAAAGCTTGTATGAAATATTCATAGCAATGTTGGAATCTGAGTTTCGCTTCAGTAAAGTAATGCATTGTTTTAAAATATGATCAGAGTCTTTTCTTTTCTTTTTTAAATATTGACAAAGGAAAGGAACGAAAAATTCAACCAGAAACAGTGTTGTGCCAAAGTATCATTGGAAGTATGTGACTATCAAACATTATCATAGAAAAATTAAATAATTTTTTTAAACTTTAAGATGATGCAAAGATTATTTTTGTGCTGTGAAATTTTCGTAAAATTAATTTCTCTTGAATCGAAACTAATCAAATAATTGAAACAAATTATTGAGAAACTATAGTAAGAGCACTGGAAACATCAGATCCTCCATTTAAAATTTTTAGAGCTGCAGTAAAAGAGGGCAAACTGCACCTTGCAGTGCCACGCGGAGGGAGCGCCAAGTGTTCAGGGTCGTCTTTTTATTACCTACACCCTAACAAGAGAGAGAGTTGGAGAAAGAGCCGGACACCTGAAAACTGAACAAGTTTTATAATATCCTGTCACAAGAAATCTCAACCGCCTATTGAGAGACGGTGGGAGCACCTAGGAATGAAGCTGAGCCGACACCTCTCACACCAGATCTGCGATCGCGGAGACGAGCGATCATGGGAAACGGGCCTGAAAGCTTCGCGCTCCCGTGAGTTATAGAAAAAGTTTCAATTTAAATAATGCTTTCAATTTTAGAGGTATGCGAACTGGTAATTAAAAGTTTTCTACTTTTTTCTCCGAATAGATAGTACTGAGTACCTTCAGTCGATAAAAATTAGAAATAGAAATTTCATTTTAAAAATTTCATAAATTTCAATTTAATTTTTTTTTCCAAGCCTATGTTTATTTTTAGGAACACACCAGTCTTCCAGTATTAAATTTAGTTTAGTTTTAGAGCAAATAATTGAATTTTCGAAAATATTGTTTATAATTATTATTCCCTCATTCTGACCGCAAATAATCTCAATATATTTTTGGCGAATTACTAATTTGTTATCGGCAAGATAGAAATTGCTAACCTGGAAAACACTTAATCATCCTCTCCCTCAAAATGATTCTTTTAAAAATTTCCTCCTCCAATTTTAAGTTTCTAGCGTTTTCTTCATTCATGATAATTAGTGTTCCCAACTTTCCCCGTCTTGTTATCAATTTTGAAGAGCAGCAGTAGTTTTGTCTTAGTCGCGATAACACTGCATAAAATTGCGAGTTCTTATAATGTTCCGAGAAGTGAAACCCTCATTTCAAATTTCATAAATTATTTTTGAATACTAAAAACATATTAATTGCTATAAAAGACTTATTGAAATTAACAAAGTGCTCGAAATCTAATTTGTTTAAATTTCACTTTGACGAGACATTGCACTTATCTGACACGTAACAAGAACATTCTCCAAAGGAAATTAGTATCAAGCAAAAAATGTGGAACGCTTCACGATTTTGCGTGTCATCCTTGCGCAGGGGCCATGCTAATCTTCTCTGTATCGTTCCAATTTTAGTATATGTACTGCCGAAGCGAGTACAAACACATTTCAGTGCCGGTTCCTATATATACCCTACCGTAGCTCTGCTATTTACATAGTGGTAATGCACCGGAAATTGCATGTTTACGAGGGGCAATGCTGAATGATTATTTCAGATTTCATTTGAGCATTGCCGGACGTTCGGCCAGAAATCGACATCGAACATTTTAAAAGTTGCAAAGCCATGTTCTTCTCTTTCGGAATATCACCATTTCAAGAAACGAATGCATAACAGAAGAGTGCCATCCAAAGTGTAAAACGATATGCGATTTCCGGATTGAAAGTAAACTTGCTAATTAAAATTTTGTTTTGATTTAAAAAAAATATATATATATCCGTCCGAGGTATTTTCATTTTTTTCCTTCCATTTTCTCATTTTTCATGTCGTGTGCTATCGCCATACATCGAAATCATCTGTACGTGCTACTCTTTTTCGAGATACAAATAAATGTGCAAAACTGAGACGACAACACAATAGAACAAAATGCAAATAAAACACCTATTATGAATTCCAATGAAAAGCGAAGATACTAACTACTTCGAAGAGAAAAATTCTTCAATCACCAGAGAGATTAGAAGATGCATTATTCTCTCACCAAAAGACAGCCTTTCTTTTTTACACAAGACATTCCATTTCTGCATATCGCCGTTGCTCATCACTTGGATTGATAGTATTATGGTCCTGTAAATATTTTTGCTTCTGAAAATTTCCCACAAAAGAAAGGAGTGATTCTTAAAATTCTTCTTGTCTGACTGACGTGTCATATTGTGTTACGATAGAATGGGAAAATTTGTTTTAACAGTGTGGAGGAAATCTAAAGTCGATCTTCGGATTGCCAATGAAATTCAAGAATCTGCATGGATATAAAATCATTTTCGTCAAGTCAAGTTACCACTTTTAGAATTGGAGAATGATAGATATGAAGTTTCGCAGGCTGATTGCTCGCATACTTACCTGGCACTGGGGATGCCTTGATCAATAAGGAGGCTCCCCCGAGCAGAGGCCTTCCATTGCACTTCGGAGGGTTGACGTTCGCCACATCCGCAAATCGCGGTTGCTTGGGGTGCATAATTTTTGGTAGTTGGGACTGCGTTCGCGCTGTCCCAGATATTTTACGAAAAGAAGAAATAGAGTGAATACGCTAATTACTTTCACGTTACCCACACCAGGCTGAGAAACATTTATTCAAGATACGCTTCGGCTGTTACTGCAACTAACTCATGGCTTGCTATATGAAGATGATAAAGAGTCAGTTTTTTCCAACATGGCTTTTCTGCACCTCAAACTCATAAGTGCTGCATGTCGAATGCATACCCGTGATGATCGCTACGACTTCATCGCGCTTTTAATTTAAAAGCTTATCGCCTTGACCAGAGCTCTTGGTTAATGTAGCTACAGCATTAAATTCGTAAAGCGTACAACAGATTTCGCATTACAACTCGCATCTGCAGAGGAAATAGAGTCTACGAAGGGAAAAGTCATCTCAACTGCCACAGTCACGACTTATGAAATGATACAATTCACTCCTTTAAGAATGATGATAAGCAAATCTCAGGCACAACTACTTGTGCAATCTTTCATACAATATTCTACTGCCATGTTTAAAATGCAGTAGGATCCGTCGATGTAAAGCATTACTGATGTATTTTATTCGAATAAAAGTTATTAAATTTCAAAGGGAATTTATTACAATCAACTTTTGGTTTGGCATCCATGATTTTTTCTCCAGCGTCACGAAATCATTTGCACTTGTCCACGTATGGTGATCTTTCTTGACATTTTGGATCAATTATTATGTAAACCAATTATGTGGTTTTCTAGATTTTAAATTTAATGATAAGAAGACGATTCGAACTTTGAAACATGCATAAAAAACAAAATAACAAGAAATAGCTGTATTAAAAGGAATAATATGCCTATATATTCATAATTAGATTAAAAATTTCAAAAGCTATATTAAGAGAAAGTGTTCAAAGGAAAATGTGCATTGACAATTAGAAGTAAATGCATTCGTAGTGTTCGAGTGAGTAGTACGAAAGTCGTCGCATAAAATGAAAGGTAGCGAGCGCCATCTATTCTTTGTTTATAAATAATATAAGTTCGTGATTTTCCGTACTACATCCAGAATCAATGCAATTTATTTGGCTTCAAATTATTGCGAATTAAACCGCTAATTTAGAACGATCATATTCATTAAGAGCAATCACATGCAGAATAATGTATTTCGCATTTACTCTTTGAGCGATCGCTGCGCCACACTTCGGAGGCGTTTGCAAGCTCTCGGGTATTAAACTCTATTCATTCGAAATGACATCGTAAACGTTACTATGCCCTTTCGGTCCACGTTTTGCTACGCGCTTATAACCTTCGAAAAAATAAAAATACTCTTTTGTTAGAAATTTTCTGTAATTCTAACCGCCTTTGACGATCAGTCGGTCCGATGGAATTAACGGTTGTTAAAAATTTCAGATAAATAATAGTATATGTGTAACTTTATCTCAATAGATTTCTCATTAAAATACCCCCGAACTTCAAATTTTGACAGTCATATAATTGATATACTGTAGGAGTGTTACACCATTCTGTTCACGGTGCTAGGCATTTCCCTAATTTTTTGTTTTTATTTTTATACATCCCATTACATCTCAGGAAAGATATCCGGTATTTGAAAATGGGGGCAATTTACAATCCCCCCCCCCACACACACACACCCATACATTGATTGTAATGTTAAACGTATAATATAAGCACACTAAAGTTTCGAACCATATAATGAAAATAGACCTTGCACTGAAAAGTACTGAGAATGTATAATGATACGAGACGTATCTTCGCATTTTTATCATCAGCAATAATAGACAAAAGCTTGTATGAAATATTCATAGCAATGTTGGAATCTGAGTTTCGCTTCAGTAAAGTAATGCATTGTTTTAAAATATGATCAGAGTCTTTTCTTTTCTTTTTTAAATATTGACAAAGGAAAGGAACGAAAAATTCAACCAGAAACAGTGTTGTGCCAAAGTATCATTGGAAGTATGTGACTATCAAACATTATCATAGAAAAATTAAATAATTTTTTTAAACTTTAAGATGATGCAAAGATTATTTTTGTGCTGTGAAATTTTCGTAAAATTAATTTCTCTTGAATCGAAACTAATCAAATAATTGAAACAAATTATTGAGAAACTATAGTAAGAGCACTGGAAACATCAGATCCTCCATTTAAAATTTTTAGAGCTGCAGTAAAAGAGGGCAAACTGCACCTTGCAGTGCCACGCGGAGGGAGCGCCAAGTGTTCAGGGTCGTCTTTTTATTACCTACACCCTAACAAGAGAGAGAGTTGGAGAAAGAGCCGGACACCTGAAAACTGGACAAGTTTTATAATATCCTGTCACAAGAAATCTCAACCGCCTATTGAGAGACGGTGGGAGCACCTAGGAATGAAGCTGAGCCGACACCTCTCACACCAGATCTGCGATCGCGGAGACGAGCGATCATGGGAAACGGGCCTGAAAGCTTCGCGCTCCCGTGAGTTATAGAAAAAGTTTCAATTTAAATAATGCTTTCAATTTTAGAGGTATGCGAACTGGTAATTAAAAGTTTTCTACTTTTTTCTCCGAATAGATAGTACTGAGTACCTTCAGTCGATAAAAATTAGAAATAGAAATTTCATTTTAAAAATTTCATAAATTTCAGTTTAATTTTTTTTTCCAAGCCTATGTTTATTTTTAGGAACACACCAGTCTTCCAGTATTAAATTTAGTTTAGTTTTAGAGCAAATAATTGAATTTTCGAAAATATTGTTTATAATTATTATTCCCTCATTCTGACCGCAAATAATCTCAATATATTTTTGGCGAATTACTAATTTGTTATCGGCAAGATAGAAATTGCTAACCTGGAAAACACTTAATCATCCTCTCCCTCAAAATGATTCTTTTAAAAATTTCCTCCTCCAATTTTAAGTTTCTAGCGTTTTCTTCATTCATGATAATTAGTGTTCCCAACTTTCCCCGTCTTGTTATCAATTTTGAAGAGCAGCAGTAGTTTTGTCTTAGTCGCGATAACACTGCATAAAATTGCGAGTTCTTATAATGTTCCGAGAAGTGAAACCCTCATTTCAAATTTCATAAATTATTTTTGAATACTAAAAACATATTAATTGCTATAAAAGACTTATTGAAATTAACAAAGTGCTCGAAATCTAATTTGTTTAAATTTCACTTTGACGAGACATTGCACTTATCTGACACGTAACAAGAACATTCTCCAAAGGAAATTAGTATCAAGCAAAAAATGTGGAACGCTTCACGATTTTGCGTGTCATCCTTGCGCAGGGGCCATGCTAATCTTCTCTGTATCGTTCCAATTTTAGTATATGTACTGCCGAAGCGAGTACAAACACATTTCAGTGCCGGTTCCTATATATACCCTACCGTAGCTCTGCTATTTACATAGTGGTAATGCACCGGAAATTGCATGTTTACGAGGGGCAATGCTGAATGATTATTTCAGATTTCATTTGAGCATTGCCGGACGTTCGGCCAGAAATCGACATCGAACATTTTAAAAGTTGCAAAGCCATGTTCTTCTCTTTCGGAATATCACCATTTCAAGAAACGAATGCATAACAGAAGAGTGCCATCCAAAGTGTAAAACGATATGCGATTTCCGGATTGAAAGTAAACTTGCTAATTAAAATTTTGTTTTGATTTAAAAAAAATATATATATATCCGTCCGAGGTATTTTCATTTTTTTCCTTCCATTTTCTCATTTTTCATGTCGTGTGCTATCGCCATACATCGAAATCATCTGTACGTGCTACTCTTTTTCGAGATACAAATAAATGTGCAAAACTGAGACGACAACACAATAGAACAAAATGCAAATAAAACACCTATTATGAATTCCAATGAAAAGCGAAGATACTAACTACTTCGAAGAGAAAAATTCTTCAATCACCAGAGAGATTAGAAGATGCATTATTCTCTCACCAAAAGACAGCCTTTCTTTTTTACACAAGACATTCCATTTCTGCATATCGCCGTTGCTCATCACTTGGATTGATAGTATTATGGTCCTGTAAATATTTTTGCTTCTGAAAATTTCCCACAAAAGAAAGGAGTGATTCTTAAAATTCTTCTTGTCTGACTGACGTGTCATATTGTGTTACGATAGAATGGGAAAATTTGTTTTAACAGTGTGGAGGAAATCTAAAGTCGATCTTCGGATTGCCAATGAAATTCAAGAATCTGCATGGATATAAAATCATTTTCGTCAAGTCAAGTTACCACTTTTAGAATTGGAGAATGATAGATATGAAGTTTCGCAGGCTGATTGCTCGCATACTTACCTGGCACTGGGGATGCCTTGATCAATAAGGAGGCTCCCCCGAGCAGAGGCCTTCCATTGCACTTCGGAGGGTTGACGTTCGCCACATCCGCAAATCGCGGTTGCTTGGGGTGCATAATTTTTGGTAGTTGGGACTGCGTTCGCGCTGTCCCAGATATTTTACGAAAAGAAGAAATAGAGTGAATACGCTAATTACTTTCACGTTACCCACACCAGGCTGAGAAACATTTATTCAAGATACGCTTCGGCTGTTACTGCAACTAACTCATGGCTTGCTATATGAAGATGATAAAGAGTCAGTTTTTTCCAACATGGCTTTTCTGCACCTCAAACTCATAAGTGCTGCATGTCGAATGCATACCCGTGATGATCGCTACGACTTCATCGCGCTTTTAATTTAAAAGCTTATCGCCTTGACCAGAGCTCTTGGTTAATGTAGCTACAGCATTAAATTCGTAAAGCGTACAACAGATTTCGCATTACAACTCGCATCTGCAGAGGAAATAGAGTCTACGAAGGGAAAAGTCATCTCAACTGCCACAGTCACGACTTATGAAATGATACAATTCACTCCTTTAAGAATGATGATAAGCAAATCTCAGGCACAACTACTTGTGCAATCTTTCATACAATATTCTACTGCCATGTTTAAAATGCAGTAGGATCCGTCGATGTAAAGCATTACTGATGTATTTTATTCGAATAAAAGTTATTAAATTTCAAAGGGAATTTATTACAATCAACTTTTGGTTTGGCATCCATGATTTTTTCTCCAGCGTCACGAAATCATTTGCACTTGTCCACGTATGGTGATCTTTCTTGACATTTTGGATCAATTATTATGTAAACCAATTATGTGGTTTTCTAGATTTTAAATTTAATGATAAGAAGACGATTCGAACTTTGAAACATGCATAAAAAACAAAATAACAAGAAATAGCTGTATTAAAAGGAATAATATGCCTATATATTCATAATTAGATTAAAAATTTCAAAAGCTATATTAAGAGAAAGTGTTCAAAGGAAAATGTGCATTGACAATTAGAAGTAAATGCATTCGTAGTGTTCGAGTGAGTAGTACGAAAGTCGTCGCATAAAATGAAAGGTAGCGAGTGCCATCTATTCTTTGTTTATAAATAATATAAGTTCGTGATTTTCCGTACTACATCCAGAATCAATGCAATTTATTTGGCTTCAAATTATTGCGAATTAAACCGCTAATTTAGAACGATCATATTCATTAAGAGCAATCACATGCAGAATAATGTATTTCGCATTTACTCTTTGAGCGATCGCTGCGCCACACTTCGGAGGCGTTTGCAAGCTCTCGGGTATTAAACTCTATTCATTCGAAATGACATCGTAAACGTTACTATGCCCTTTCGGTCCACGTTTTGCTACGCGCTTATAACCTTCGAAAAAATAAAAATACTCTTTTGTTAGAAATTTTCTGTAATTCTAACCGCCTTTGACGATCAGTCGGTCCGATGGAATTAACGGTTGTTAAAAATTTCAGATAAATAATAGTATATGTGTAACTTTATCTCAATAGATTTCTCATTAAAATACCCCCGAACTTCAAATTTTGACAGTCATATAATTGATATACTGTAGGAGTGTTACACCATTCTGTGCACGGTGCTAGGCATTTCCCTAATTTTTTGTTTTTATTTTTATACATCCCATTACATCTCAGGAAAGATATCCGGTATTTGAAAATGGGGGCAATTTACAATCCCCCCCCCCCACACACACACCCATACATTGATTGTAATGTTAAACGTATAATATAAGCACACTAAAGTTTCGAACCATATAATGAAAATAGACCTTGCACTGAAAAGTACTGAGAATGTATAATGATACGAGACGTATCTTCGCATTTTTATCATCAGCAATAATAGACAAAAGCTTGTATGAAATATTCATAGCAATGTTGGAATCTGAGTTTCGCTTCAGTAAAGTAATGCATTGTTTTAAAATATGATCAGAGTCTTTTCTTTTCTTTTTTAAATATTGACAAAGGAAAGGAACGAAAAATTCAACCAGAAACAGTGTTGTGCCAAAGTATCATTGGAAGTATGTGACTATCAAACATTATCATAGAAAAATTAAATAATTTTTTTAAACTTTAAGATGATGCAAAGATTATTTTTGTGCTGTGAAATTTTCGTAAAATTAATTTCTCTTGAATCGAAACTAATCAAATAATTGAAACAAATTATTGAGAAACTATAGTAAGAGCACTGGAAACATCAGATCCTCCATTTAAAATTTTTAGAGCTGCAGTAAAAGAGGGCAAACTGCACCTTGCAGTGCCACGCGGAGGGAGCGCCAAGTGTTCAGGGTCGTCTTTTTATTACCTACACCCTAACAAGAGAGAGAGTTGGAGAAAGAGCCGAACACCTGAAAACTGAACAAGTTTTATAATATCCTGTCACAAGAACTCTCTACCGCCTATTGAGAGACGGTGGGAGCACCTAGGAATGAAGCTGAGCCGACACCTCTCACACCAGATCTGCGATCGCGGAGACGAGCGATCATGGGAAACGGGCCTGAAAGCTTCGCGCTCCCGTGAGTTATAGAAAAAGTTTCAATTTAAATAATGCTTTCAATTTTAGAGGTATGCGAACTGGTAATTAAAAGTTTTCTACTTTTTTCTCCGAATAGATAGTACTGAGTACCTTCAGTCGATAAAAATTAGAAATAGAAATTTCATTTTAAAAATTTCATAAATTTCAGTTTAATTTTTTTTTCCAAGCCTATGTTTATTTTTAGGAACACACCAGTCTTCCAGTATTAAATTTAGTTTAGTTTTAGAGCAAATAATTGAATTTTCGAAAATATTGTTTATAATTATTATTCCCTCATTCTGACCGCAAATAATCTCAATATATTTTTGGCGAATTACTAATTTGTTATCGGCAAGATAGAAATTGCTAACCTGGAAAACACTTAATCATCCTCTCCCTCAAAATGATTCTTTTAAAAATTTCCTCCTCCAATTTTAAGTTTCTAGCGTTTTCTTCATTCATGATAATTAGTGTTCCCAACTTTCCCCGTCTTGTTATCAATTTTGAAGAGCAGCAGTAGTTTTGTCTTAGTCGCGATAACACTGCATAAAATTGCGAGTTCTTATAATGTTCCGAGAAGTGAAACCCTCATTTCAAATTTCATAAATTATTTTTGAATACTAAAAACATATTAATTGCTATAAAAGACTTATTGAAATTAACAAAGTGCTCGAAATCTAATTTGTTTAAATTTCACTTTGACGAGACATTGCACTTATCTGACACGTAACAAGAACATTCTCCAAAGGAAATTAGTATCAAGCAAAAAATGTGGAACGCTTCACGATTTTGCGTGTCATCCTTGCGCAGGGGCCATGCTAATCTTCTCTGTATCGTTCCAATTTTAGTATATGTACTGCCGAAGCGAGTACAAACACATTTCAGTGCCGGTTCCTATATATACCCTACCGTAGCTCTGCTATTTACATAGTGGTAATGCACCGGAAATTGCATGTTTACGAGGGGCAATGCTGAATGATTATTTCAGATTTCATTTGAGCATTGCCGGACGTTCGGCCAGAAATCGACATCGAACATTTTAAAAGTTGCAAAGCCATGTTCTTCTCTTTCGGAATATCACCATTTCAAGAAACGAATGCATAACAGAAGAGTGCCATCCAAAGTGTAAAACGATATGCGATTTCCGGATTGAAAGTAAACTTGCTAATTAAAATTTTGTTTTGATTTAAAAAAAATATATATATATCCGTCCGAGGTATTTTCATTTTTTTCCTTCCATTTTCTCATTTTTCATGTCGTGTGCTATCGCCATACATCGAAATCATCTGTACGTGCTACTCTTTTTCGAGATACAAATAAATGTGCAAAACTGAGACGACAACACAATAGAACAAAATGCAAATAAAACACCTATTATGAATTCCAATGAAAAGCGAAGATACTAACTACTTCGAAGAGAAAAATTCTTCAATCACCAGAGAGATTAGAAGATGCATTATTCTCTCACCAAAAGACAGCCTTTCTTTTTTACACAAGACATTCCATTTCTGCATATCGCCGTTGCTCATCACTTGGATTGATAGTATTATGGTCCTGTAAATATTTTTGCTTCTGAAAATTTCCCACAAAAGAAAGGAGTGATTCTTAAAATTCTTCTTGTCTGACTGACGTGTCATATTGTGTTACGATAGAATGGGAAAATTTGTTTTAACAGTGTGGAGGAAATCTAAAGTCGATCTTCGGATTGCCAATGAAATTCAAGAATCTGCATGGATATAAAATCATTTTCGTCAAGTCAAGTTACCACTTTTAGAATTGGAGAATGATAGATATGAAGTTTCGCAGGCTGATTGCTCGCATACTTACCTGGCACTGGGGATGCCTTGATCAATAAGGAGGCTCCCCCGAGCAGAGGCCTTCCATTGCACTTCGGAGGGTTGACGTTCGCCACATCCGCAAATCGCGGTTGCTTGGGGTGCATAATTTTTGGTAGTTGGGACTGCGTTCGCGCTGTCCCAGATATTTTACGAAAAGAAGAAATAGAGTGAATACGCTAATTACTTTCACGTTACCCACACCAGGCTGAGAAACATTTATTCAAGATACGCTTCGGCTGTTACTGCAACTAACTCATGGCTTGCTATATGAAGATGATAAAGAGTCAGTTTTTTCCAACATGGCTTTTCTGCACCTCAAACTCATAAGTGCTGCATGTCGAATGCATACCCGTGATGATCGCTACGACTTCATCGCGCTTTTAATTTAAAAGCTTATCGCCTTGACCAGAGCTCTTGGTTAATGTAGCTACAGCATTAAATTCGTAAAGCGTACAACAGATTTCGCATTACAACTCGCATCTGCAGAGGAAATAGAGTCTACGAAGGGAAAAGTCATCTCAACTGCCACAGTCACGACTTATGAAATGATACAATTCACTCCTTTAAGAATGATGATAAGCAAATCTCAGGCACAACTACTTGTGCAATCTTTCATACAATATTCTACTGCCATGTTTAAAATGCAGTAGGATCCGTCGATGTAAAGCATTACTGATGTATTTTATTCGAATAAAAGTTATTAAATTTCAAAGGGAATTTATTACAATCAACTTTTGGTTTGGCATCCATGATTTTTTCTCCAGCGTCACGAAATCATTTGCACTTGTCCACGTATGGTGATCTTTCTTGACATTTTGGATCAATTATTATGTAAACCAATTATGTGGTTTTCTAGATTTTAAATTTAATGATAAGAAGACGATTCGAACTTTGAAACATGCATAAAAAACAAAATAACAAGAAATAGCTGTATTAAAAGGAATAATATGCCTATATATTCATAATTAGATTAAAAATTTCAAAAGCTATATTAAGAGAAAGTGTTCAAAGGAAAATGTGCATTGACAATTAGAAGTAAATGCATTCGTAGTGTTCGAGTGAGTAGTACGAAAGTCGTCGCATAAAATGAAAGGTAGCGAGCGCCATCTATTCTTTGTTTATAAATAATATAAGTTCGTGATTTTCCGTACTACATCCAGAATCAATGCAATTTATTTGGCTTCAAATTATTGCGAATTAAACCGCTAATTTAGAACGATCATATTCATTAAGAGCAATCACATGCAGAATAATGTATTTCGCATTTACTCTTTGAGCGATCGCTGCGCCACACTTCGGAGGCGTTTGCAAGCTCTCGGGTATTAAACTCTATTCATTCGAAATGACATCGTAAACGTTACTATGCCCTTTCGGTCCACGTTTTGCTACGCGCTTATAACCTTCGAAAAAATAAAAATACTCTTTTGTTAGAAATTTTCTGTAATTCTAACCGCCTTTGACGATCAGTCGGTCCGATGGAATTAACGGTTGTTAAAAATTTCAGATAAATAATAGTATATGTGTAACTTTATCTCAATAGATTTCTCATTAAAATACCCCCGAACTTCAAATTTTGACAGTCATATAATTGATATACTGTAGGAGTGTTACACCATTCTGTTCACGGTGCTAGGCATTTCCCTAATTTTTTGTTTTTATTTTTATACATCCCATTACATCTCAGGAAAGATATCCGGTATTTGAAAATGGGGGCAATTTACAATCCCCCCCCCACACACACACACCCATACATTGATTGTAATGTTAAACGTATAATATAAGCACACTAAAGTTTCGAACCATATAATGAAAATAGACCTTGCACTGAAAAGTACTGAGAATGTATAATGATACGAGACGTATCTTCGCATTTTTATCATCAGCAATAATAGACAAAAGCTTGTATGAAATATTCATAGCAATGTTGGAATCTGAGTTTCGCTTCAGTAAAGTAATGCATTGTTTTAAAATATGATCAGAGTCTTTTCTTTTCTTTTTTAAATATTGACAAAGGAAAGGAACGAAAAATTCAACCAGAAACAGTGTTGTGCCAAAGTATCATTGGAAGTATGTGACTATCAAACATTATCATAGAAAAATTAAATAATTTTTTTAAACTTTAAGATGATGCAAAGATTATTTTTGTGCTGTGAAATTTTCGTAAAATTAATTTCTCTTGAATCGAAACTAATCAAATAATTGAAACAAATTATTGAGAAACTATAGTAAGAGCACTGGAAACATCAGATCCTCCATTTAAAATTTTTAGAGCTGCAGTAAAAGAGGGCAAACTGCACCTTGCAGTGCCACGCGGAGGGAGCGCCAAGTGTTCAGGGTCGTCTTTTTATTACCTACACCCTAACAAGAGAGAGAGTTGGAGAAAGAGCCGAACACCTGAAAACTGAACAAGTTTTATAATATCCTGTCACAAGAAATCTCAACCGCCTATTGAGAGACGGTGGGAGCAGGAACCTAGGAATGAAGCTGAGCCGACACCTCTCACACCAGATCTGCGATCGCGGAGACGAGCGATCATGGGAAACGGGCCTGAAAGCTTCGCGCTCCCGTGAGTTATAGAAAAAGTTTCAATTTAAATAATGCTTTCAATTTTAGAGGTATGCGAACTGGTAATTAAAAGTTTTCTACTTTTTTCTCCGAATAGATAGTACTGAGTACCTTCAGTCGATAAAAATTAGAAATAGAAATTTCATTTTAAAAATTTCATAAATTTCAGTTTAATTTTTTTTTCCAAGCCTATGTTTATTTTTAGGAACACACCAGTCTTCCAGTATTAAATTTAGTTTAGTTTTAGAGCAAATAATTGAATTTTCGAAAATATTGTTTATAATTATTATTCCCTCATTCTGACCGCAAATAATCTCAATATATTTTTGGCGAATTACTAATTTGTTATCGGCAAGATAGAAATTGCTAACCTGGAAAACACTTAATCATCCTCTCCCTCAAAATGATTCTTTTAAAAATTTCCTCCTCCAATTTTAAGTTTCTAGCGTTTTCTTCATTCATGATAATTAGTGTTCCCAACTTTCCCCGTCTTGTTATCAATTTTGAAGAGCAGCAGTAGTTTTGTCTTAGTCGCGATAACACTGCATAAAATTGCGAGTTCTTATAATGTTCCGAGAAGTGAAACCCTCATTTCAAATTTCATAAATTATTTTTGAATACTAAAAACATATTAATTGCTATAAAAGACTTATTGAAATTAACAAAGTGCTCGAAATCTAATTTGTTTAAATTTCACTTTGACGAGACATTGCACTTATCTGACACGTAACAAGAACATTCTCCAAAGGAAATTAGTATCAAGCAAAAAATGTGGAACGCTTCACGATTTTGCGTGTCATCCTTGCGCAGGGGCCATGCTAATCTTCTCTGTATCGTTCCAATTTTAGTATATGTACTGCCGAAGCGAGTACAAACACATTTCAGTGCCGGTTCCTATATATACCCTACCGTAGCTCTGCTATTTACATAGTGGTAATGCACCGGAAATTGCATGTTTACGAGGGGCAATGCTGAATGATTATTTCAGATTTCATTTGAGCATTGCCGGACGTTCGGCCAGAAATCGACATCGAACATTTTAAAAGTTGCAAAGCCATGTTCTTCTCTTTCGGAATATCACCATTTCAAGAAACGAATGCATAACAGAAGAGTGCCATCCAAAGTGTAAAACGATATGCGATTTCCGGATTGAAAGTAAACTTGCTAATTAAAATTTTGTTTTGATTTAAAAAAAATATATATATATCCGTCCGAGGTATTTTCATTTTTTTCCTTCCATTTTCTCATTTTTCATGTCGTGTGCTATCGCCATACATCGAAATCATCTGTACGTGCTACTCTTTTTCGAGATACAAATAAATGTGCAAAACTGAGACGACAACACAATAGAACAAAATGCAAATAAAACACCTATTATGAATTCCAATGAAAAGCGAAGATACTAACTACTTCGAAGAGAAAAATTCTTCAATCACCAGAGAGATTAGAAGATGCATTATTCTCTCACCAAAAGACAGCCTTTCTTTTTTACACAAGACATTCCATTTCTGCATATCGCCGTTGCTCATCACTTGGATTGATAGTATTATGGTCCTGTAAATATTTTTGCTTCTGAAAATTTCCCACAAAAGAAAGGAGTGATTCTTAAAATTCTTCTTGTCTGACTGACGTGTCATATTGTGTTACGATAGAATGGGAAAATTTGTTTTAACAGTGTGGAGGAAATCTAAAGTCGATCTTCGGATTGCCAATGAAATTCAAGAATCTGCATGGATATAAAATCATTTTCGTCAAGTCAAGTTACCACTTTTAGAATTGGAGAATGATAGATATGAAGTTTCGCAGGCTGATTGCTCGCATACTTACCTGGCACTGGGGATGCCTTGATCAATAAGGAGGCTCCCCCGAGCAGAGGCCTTCCATTGCACTTCGGAGGGTTGACGTTCGCCACATCCGCAAATCGCGGTTGCTTGGGGTGCATAATTTTTGGTAGTTGGGACTGCGTTCGCGCTGTCCCAGATATTTTACGAAAAGAAGAAATAGAGTGAATACGCTAATTACTTTCACGTTACCCACACCAGGCTGAGAAACATTTATTCAAGATACGCTTCGGCTGTTACTGCAACTAACTCATGGCTTGCTATATGAAGATGATAAAGAGTCAGTTTTTTCCAACATGGCTTTTCTGCACCTCAAACTCATAAGTGCTGCATGTCGAATGCATACCCGTGATGATCGCTACGACTTCATCGCGCTTTTAATTTAAAAGCTTATCGCCTTGACCAGAGCTCTTGGTTAATGTAGCTACAGCATTAAATTCGTAAAGCGTACAACAGATTTCGCATTACAACTCGCATCTGCAGAGGAAATAGAGTCTACGAAGGGAAAAGTCATCTCAACTGCCACAGTCACGACTTATGAAATGATACAATTCACTCCTTTAAGAATGATGATAAGCAAATCTCAGGCACAACTACTTGTGCAATCTTTCATACAATATTCTACTGCCATGTTTAAAATGCAGTAGGATCCGTCGATGTAAAGCATTACTGATGTATTTTATTCGAATAAAAGTTATTAAATTTCAAAGGGAATTTATTACAATCAACTTTTGGTTTGGCATCCATGATTTTTTCTCCAGCGTCACGAAATCATTTGCACTTGTCCACGTATGGTGATCTTTCTTGACATTTTGGATCAATTATTATGTAAACCAATTATGTGGTTTTCTAGATTTTAAATTTAATGATAAGAAGACGATTCGAACTTTGAAACATGCATAAAAAACAAAATAACAAGAAATAGCTGTATTAAAAGGAATAATATGCCTATATATTCATAATTAGATTAAAAATTTCAAAAGCTATATTAAGAGAAAGTGTTCAAAGGAAAATGTGCATTGACAATTAGAAGTAAATGCATTCGTAGTGTTCGAGTGAGTAGTACGAAAGTCGTCGCATAAAATGAAAGGTAGCGAGCGCCATCTATTCTTTGTTTATAAATAATATAAGTTCGTGATTTTCCGTACTACATCCAGAATCAATGCAATTTATTTGGCTTCAAATTATTGCGAATTAAACCGCTAATTTAGAACGATCATATTCATTAAGAGCAATCACATGCAGAATAATGTATTTCGCATTTACTCTTTGAGCGATCGCTGCGCCACACTTCGGAGGCGTTTGCAAGCTCTCGGGTATTAAACTCTATTCATTCGAAATGACATCGTAAACGTTACTATGCCCTTTCGGTCCACGTTTTGCTACGCGCTTATAACCTTCGAAAAAATAAAAATACTCTTTTGTTAGAAATTTTCTGTAATTCTAACCGCCTTTGACGATCAGTCGGTCCGATGGAATTAACGGTTGTTAAAAATTTCAGATAAATAATAGTATATGTGTAACTTTATCTCAATAGATTTCTCATTAAAATACCCCCGAACTTCAAATTTTGACAGTCATATAATTGATATACTGTAGGAGTGTTACACCATTCTGTTCACGGTGCTAGGCATTTCCCTAATTTTTTGTTTTTATTTTTATACATCCCATTACATCTCAGGAAAGATATCCGGTATTTGAAAATGGGGGCAATTTACAATCCCCCCCCCCACACACACACACCCATACATTGATTGTAATGTTAAACGTATAATATAAGCACACTAAAGTTTCGAACCATATAATGAAAATAGACCTTGCACTGAAAAGTACTGAGAATGTATAATGATACGAGACGTATCTTCGCATTTTTATCATCAGCAATAATAGACAAAAGCTTGTATGAAATATTCATAGCAATGTTGGAATCTGAGTTTCGCTTCAGTAAAGTAATGCATTGTTTTAAAATATGATCAGAGTCTTTTCTTTTCTTTTTTAAATATTGACAAAGGAAAGGAACGAAAAATTCAACCAGAAACAGTGTTGTGCCAAAGTATCATTGGAAGTATGTGACTATCAAACATTATCATAGAAAAATTAAATAATTTTTTTAAACTTTAAGATGATGCAAAGATTATTTTTGTGCTGTGAAATTTTCGTAAAATTAATTTCTCTTGAATCGAAACTAATCAAATAATTGAAACAAATTATTGAGAAACTATAGTAAGAGCACTGGAAACATCAGATCCTCCATTTAAAATTTTTAGAGCTGCAGTAAAAGAGGGCAAACTGCACCTTGCAGTGCCACGCGGAGGGAGCGCCAAGTGTTCAGGGTCGTCTTTTTATTACCTACACCCTAACAAGAGAGAGAGTTGGAGAAAGAGCCGAACACCTGAAAACTGAACAAGTTTTATAATATCCTGTCACAAGAAATCTCAACCGCCTATTGAGAGACGGTGGGAGCAGGAACCTAGGAATGAAGCTGAGCCGACACCTCTCACACCAGATCTGCGATCGCGGAGACGAGCGATCATGGGAAACGGGCCTGAAAGCTTCGCGCTCCCGTGAGTTATAGAAAAAGTTTCAATTTAAATAATGCTTTCAATTTTAGAGGTATGCGAACTGGTAATTAAAAGTTTTCTACTTTTTTCTCCGAATAGATAGTACTGAGTACCTTCAGTCGATAAAAATTAGAAATAGAAATTTCATTTTAAAAATTTCATAAATTTCAGTTTAATTTTTTTTTCCAAGCCTATGTTTATTTTTAGGAACACACCAGTCTTCCAGTATTAAATTTAGTTTAGTTTTAGAGCAAATAATTGAATTTTCGAAAATATTGTTTATAATTATTATTCCCTCATTCTGACCGCAAATAATCTCAATATATTTTTGGCGAATTACTAATTTGTTATCGGCAAGATAGAAATTGCTAACCTGGAAAACACTTAATCATCCTCTCCCTCAAAATGATTCTTTTAAAAATTTCCTCCTCCAATTTTAAGTTTCTAGCGTTTTCTTCATTCATGATAATTAGTGTTCCCAACTTTCCCCGTCTTGTTATCAATTTTGAAGAGCAGCAGTAGTTTTGTCTTAGTCGCGATAACACTGCATAAAATTGCGAGTTCTTATAATGTTCCGAGAAGTGAAACCCTCATTTCAAATTTCATAAATTATTTTTGAATACTAAAAACATATTAATTGCTATAAAAGACTTATTGAAATTAACAAAGTGCTCGAAATCTAATTTGTTTAAATTTCACTTTGACGAGACATTGCACTTATCTGACACGTAACAAGAACATTCTCCAAAGGAAATTAGTATCAAGCAAAAAATGTGGAACGCTTCACGATTTTGCGTGTCATCCTTGCGCAGGGGCCATGCTAATCTTCTCTGTATCGTTCCAATTTTAGTATATGTACTGCCGAAGCGAGTACAAACACATTTCAGTGCCGGTTCCTATATATACCCTACCGTAGCTCTGCTATTTACATAGTGGTAATGCACCGGAAATTGCATGTTTACGAGGGGCAATGCTGAATGATTATTTCAGATTTCATTTGAGCATTGCCGGACGTTCGGCCAGAAATCGACATCGAACATTTTAAAAGTTGCAAAGCCATGTTCTTCTCTTTCGGAATATCACCATTTCAAGAAACGAATGCATAACAGAAGAGTGCCATCCAAAGTGTAAAACGATATGCGATTTCCGGATTGAAAGTAAACTTGCTAATTAAAATTTTGTTTTGATTTAAAAAAAATATATATATATCCGTCCGAGGTATTTTCATTTTTTTCCTTCCATTTTCTCATTTTTCATGTCGTGTGCTATCGCCATACATCGAAATCATCTGTACGTGCTACTCTTTTTCGAGATACAAATAAATGTGCAAAACTGAGACGACAACACAATAGAACAAAATGCAAATAAAACACCTATTATGAATTCCAATGAAAAGCGAAGATACTAACTACTTCGAAGAGAAAAATTCTTCAATCACCAGAGAGATTAGAAGATGCATTATTCTCTCACCAAAAGACAGCCTTTCTTTTTTACACAAGACATTCCATTTCTGCATATCGCCGTTGCTCATCACTTGGATTGATAGTATTATGGTCCTGTAAATATTTTTGCTTCTGAAAATTTCCCACAAAAGAAAGGAGTGATTCTTAAAATTCTTCTTGTCTGACTGACGTGTCATATTGTGTTACGATAGAATGGGAAAATTTGTTTTAACAGTGTGGAGGAAATCTAAAGTCGATCTTCGGATTGCCAATGAAATTCAAGAATCTGCATGGATATAAAATCATTTTCGTCAAGTCAAGTTACCACTTTTAGAATTGGAGAATGATAGATATGAAGTTTCGCAGGCTGATTGCTCGCATACTTACCTGGCACTGGGGATGCCTTGATCAATAAGGAGGCTCCCCCGAGCAGAGGCCTTCCATTGCACTTCGGAGGGTTGACGTTCGCCACATCCGCAAATCGCGGTTGCTTGGGGTGCATAATTTTTGGTAGTTGGGACTGCGTTCGCGCTGTCCCAGATATTTTACGAAAAGAAGAAATAGAGTGAATACGCTAATTACTTTCACGTTACCCACACCAGGCTGAGAAACATTTATTCAAGATACGCTTCGGCTGTTACTGCAACTAACTCATGGCTTGCTATATGAAGATGATAAAGAGTCAGTTTTTTCCAACATGGCTTTTCTGCACCTCAAACTCATAAGTGCTGCATGTCGAATGCATACCCGTGATGATCGCTACGACTTCATCGCGCTTTTAATTTAAAAGCTTATCGCCTTGACCAGAGCTCTTGGTTAATGTAGCTACAGCATTAAATTCGTAAAGCGTACAACAGATTTCGCATTACAACTCGCATCTGCAGAGGAAATAGAGTCTACGAAGGGAAAAGTCATCTCAACTGCCACAGTCACGACTTATGAAATGATACAATTCACTCCTTTAAGAATGATGATAAGCAAATCTCAGGCACAACTACTTGTGCAATCTTTCATACAATATTCTACTGCCATGTTTAAAATGCAGTAGGATCCGTCGATGTAAAGCATTACTGATGTATTTTATTCGAATAAAAGTTATTAAATTTCAAAGGGAATTTATTACAATCAACTTTTGGTTTGGCATCCATGATTTTTTCTCCAGCGTCACGAAATCATTTGCACTTGTCCACGTATGGTGATCTTTCTTGACATTTTGGATCAATTATTATGTAAACCAATTATGTGGTTTTCTAGATTTTAAATTTAATGATAAGAAGACGATTCGAACTTTGAAACATGCATAAAAAACAAAATAACAAGAAATAGCTGTATTAAAAGGAATAATATGCCTATATATTCATAATTAGATTAAAAATTTCAAAAGCTATATTAAGAGAAAGTGTTCAAAGGAAAATGTGCATTGACAATTAGAAGTAAATGCATTCGTAGTGTTCGAGTGAGTAGTACGAAAGTCGTCGCATAAAATGAAAGGTAGCGAGCGCCATCTATTCTTTGTTTATAAATAATATAAGTTCGTGATTTTCCGTACTACATCCAGAATCAATGCAATTTATTTGGCTTCAAATTATTGCGAATTAAAC
Source organism: Argiope bruennichi (assembly GCF_947563725.1). NCBI lineage: Eukaryota > Metazoa > Arthropoda > Arachnida > Araneae > Araneidae > Argiope > Argiope bruennichi. The sequence goes on along the minus strand of NC_079153.1, from coordinate 38,865,696 downwards.
CGCTAATTTAGAACGATCATATTCATTAAGAGCAATCACATGCAGAATAATGTATTTCGCATTTACTCTTTGAGCGATCGCTGCGCCACACTTCGGAGGCGTTTGCAAGCTCTCGGGTATTAAACTCTATTCATTCGAAATGACATCGTAAACGTTACTATGCCCTTTCGGTCCACGTTTTGCTACGCGCTTATAACCTTCGAAAAAATAAAAATACTCTTTTGTTAGAAATTTTCTGTAATTCTAACCGCCTTTGACGATCAGTCGGTCCGATGGAATTAACGGTTGTTAAAAATTTCAGATAAATAATAGTATATGTGTAACTTTATCTCAATAGATTTCTCATTAAAATACCCCCGAACTTCAAATTTTGACAGTCATATAATTGATATACTGTAGGAGTGTTACACCATTCTGTTCACGGTGCTAGGCATTTCCCTAATTTTTTGTTTTTATTTTTATACATCCCATTACATCTCAGGAAAGATATCCGGTATTTGAAAATGGGGGCAATTTACAATCCCCCCCCCCCCACACACACACCCATACATTGATTGTAATGTTAAACGTATAATATAAGCACACTAAAGTTTCGAACCATATAATGAAAATAGACCTTGCACTGAAAAGTACTGAGAATGTATAATGATACGAGACGTATCTTCGCATTTTTATCATCAGCAATAATAGACAAAAGCTTGTATGAAATATTCATAGCAATGTTGGAATCTGAGTTTCGCTTCAGTAAAGTAATGCATTGTTTTAAAATATGATCAGAGTCTTTTCTTTTCTTTTTTAAATATTGACAAAGGAAAGGAACGAAAAATTCAACCAGAAACAGTGTTGTGCCAAAGTATCATTGGAAGTATGTGACTATCAAACATTATCATAGAAAAATTAAATAATTTTTTTAAACTTTAAGATGATGCAAAGATTATTTTTGTGCTGTGAAATTTTCGTAAAATTAATTTCTCTTGAATCGAAACTAATCAAATAATTGAAACAAATTATTGAGAAACTATAGTAAGAGCACTGGAAACATCAGATCCTCCATTTAAAATTTTTAGAGCTGCAGTAAAAGAGGGCAAACTGCACCTTGCAGTGCCACGCGGAGGGAGCGCCAAGTGTTCAGGGTCGTCTTTTTATTACCTACACCCTAACAAGAGAGAGAGTTGGAGAAAGAGCCGGACACCTGAAAACTGGACAAGTTTTATAATATCCTGTCACAAGAAATCTCAACCGCCTATTGAGAGACGGTGGGAGCACCTAGGAATGAAGCTGAGCCGACACCTCTCACACCAGATCTGCGATCGCGGAGACGAGCGATCATGGGAAACGGGCCTGAAAGCTTCGCGCTCCCGTGAGTTATAGAAAAAGTTTCAATTTAAATAATGCTTTCAATTTTAGAGGTATGCGAACTGGTAATTAAAAGTTTTCTACTTTTTTCTCCGAATAGATAGTACTGAGTACCTTCAGTCGATAAAAATTAGAAATAGAAATTTCATTTTAAAAATTTCATAAATTTCAGTTTAATTTTTTTTCCAAGCCTATGTTTATTTTTAGGAACACACCAGTCTTCCAGTATTAAATTTAGTTTAGTTTTAGAGCAAATAATTGAATTTTCGAAAATATTGTTTATAATTATTATTCCCTCATTCTGACCGCAAATAATCTCAATATATTTTTGGCGAATTACTAATTTGTTATCGGCAAGATAGAAATTGCTAACCTGGAAAACACTTAATCATCCTCTCCCTCAAAATGATTCTTTTAAAAATTTCCTCCTCCAATTTTAAGTTTCTAGCGTTTTCTTCATTCATGATAATTAGTGTTCCCAACTTTCCCCGTCTTGTTATCAATTTTGAAGAGCAGCAGTAGTTTTGTCTTAGTCGCGATAACACTGCATAAAATTGCGAGTTCTTATAATGTTCCGAGAAGTGAAACCCTCATTTCAAATTTCATAAATTATTTTTGAATACTAAAAACATATTAATTGCTATAAAAGACTTATTGAAATTAACAAAGTGCTCGAAATCTAATTTGTTTAAATTTCACTTTGACGAGACATTGCACTTATCTGACACGTAACAAGAACATTCTCCAAAGGAAATTAGTATCAAGCAAAAAATGTGGAACGCTTCACGATTTTGCGTGTCATCCTTGCGCAGGGGCCATGCTAATCTTCTCTGTATCGTTCCAATTTTAGTATATGTACTGCCGAAGCGAGTACAAACACATTTCAGTGCCGGTTCCTATATATACCCTACCGTAGCTCTGCTATTTACATAGTGGTAATGCACCGGAAATTGCATGTTTACGAGGGGCAATGCTGAATGATTATTTCAGATTTCATTTGAGCATTGCCGGACGTTCGGCCAGAAATCGACATCGAACATTTTAAAAGTTGCAAAGCCATGTTCTTCTCTTTCGGAATATCACCATTTCAAGAAACGAATGCATAACAGAAGAGTGCCATCCAAAGTGTAAAACGATATGCGATTTCCGGATTGAAAGTAAACTTGCTAATTAAAATTTTGTTTTGATTTAAAAAAAATATATATATATCCGTCCGAGGTATTTTCATTTTTTTCCTTCCATTTTCTCATTTTTCATGTCGTGTGCTATCGCCATACATCGAAATCATCTGTACGTGCTACTCTTTTTCGAGATACAAATAAATGTGCAAAACTGAGACGACAACACAATAGAACAAAATGCAAATAAAACACCTATTATGAATTCCAATGAAAAGCGAAGATACTAACTACTTCGAAGAGAAAAATTCTTCAATCACCAGAGAGATTAGAAGATGCATTATTCTCTCACCAAAAGACAGCCTTTCTTTTTTACACAAGACATTCCATTTCTGCATATCGCCGTTGCTCATCACTTGGATTGATAGTATTATGGTCCTGTAAATATTTTTGCTTCTGAAAATTTCCCACAAAAGAAAGGAGTGATTCTTAAAATTCTTCTTGTCTGACTGACGTGTCATATTGTGTTACGATAGAATGGGAAAATTTGTTTTAACAGTGTGGAGGAAATCTAAAGTCGATCTTCGGATTGCCAATGAAATTCAAGAATCTGCATGGATATAAAATCATTTTCGTCAAGTCAAGTTACCACTTTTAGAATTGGAGAATGATAGATATGAAGTTTCGCAGGCTGATTGCTCGCATACTTACCTGGCACTGGGGATGCCTTGATCAATAAGGAGGCTCCCCCGAGCAGAGGCCTTCCATTGCACTTCGGAGGGTTGACGTTCGCCACATCCGCAAATCGCGGTTGCTTGGGGTGCATAATTTTTGGTAGTTGGGACTGCGTTCGCGCTGTCCCAGATATTTTACGAAAAGAAGAAATAGAGTGAATACGCTAATTACTTTCACGTTACCCACACCAGGCTGAGAAACATTTATTCAAGATACGCTTCAGCTGTTACTGCAACTAACTCATGGCTTGCTATATGAAGATGATAAAGAGTCAGTTTTTTCCAACATGGCTTTTCTGCACCTCAAACTCATAAGTGCTGCATGTCGAATGCATACCCGTGATGATCGCTACGACTTCATCGCGCTTTTAATTTAAAAGCTTATCGCCTTGACCAGAGCTCTTGGTTAATGTAGCTACAGCATTAAATTCGTAAAGCGTACAACAGATTTCGCATTACAACTCGCATCTGCAGAGGAAATAGAGTCTACGAAGGGAAAAGTCATCTCAACTGCCACAGTCACGACTTATGAAATGATACAATTCACTCCTTTAAGAATGATGATAAGCAAATCTCAGGCACAACTACTTGTGCAATCTTTCATACAATATTCTACTGCCATGTTTAAAATGCAGTAGGATCCGTCGATGTAAAGCATTACTGATGTATTTTATTCGAATAAAAGTTATTAAATTTCAAAGGGAATTTATTACAATCAACTTTTGGTTTGGCATCCATGATTTTTTCTCCAGCGTCACGAAATCATTTGCACTTGTCCACGTATGGTGATCTTTCTTGACATTTTGGATCAATTATTATGTAAACCAATTATGTGGTTTTCTAGATTTTAAATTTAATGATAAGAAGACGATTCGAACTTTGAAACATGCATAAAAAACAAAATAACAAGAAATAGCTGTATTAAAAGGAATAATATGCCTATATATTCATAATTAGATTAAAAATTTCAAAAGCTATATTAAGAGAAAGTGTTCAAAGGAAAATGTGCATTGACAATTAGAAGTAAATGCATTCGTAGTGTTCGAGTGAGTAGTACGAAAGTCGTCGCATAAAATGAAAGGTAGCGAGCGCCATCTATTCTTTGTTTATAAATAATATAAGTTCGTGATTTTCCGTACTACATCCAGAATCAATGCAATTTATTTGGCTTCAAATTATTGCGAATTAAACCGCTAATTTAGAACGATCATATTCATTAAGAGCAATCACATGCAGAATAATGTATTTCGCATTTACTCTTTGAGCGATCGCTGCGCCACACTTCGGAGGCGTTTGCAAGCTCTCGGGTATTAAACTCTATTCATTCGAAATGACATCGTAAACGTTACTATGCCCTTTCGGTCCACGTTTTGCTACGCGCTTATAACCTTCGAAAAAATAAAAATACTCTTTTGTTAGAAATTTTCTGTAATTCTAACCGCCTTTGACGATCAGTCGGTCCGATGGAATTAACGGTTGTTAAAAATTTCAGATAAATAATAGTATATGTGTAACTTTATCTCAATAGATTTCTCATTAAAATACCCCCGAACTTCAAATTTTGACAGTCATATAATTGATATACTGTAGGAGTGTTACACCATTCTGTTCACGGTGCTAGGCATTTCCCTAATTTTTTGTTTTTATTTTTATACATCCCATTACATCTCAGGAAAGATATCCGGTATTTGAAAATGGGGGCAATTTACAATCCCCCCCCCCCACACACACACCCATACATTGATTGTAATGTTAAACGTATAATATAAGCACACTAAAGTTTCGAACCATATAATGAAAATAGACCTTGCACTGAAAAGTACTGAGAATGTATAATGATACGAGACGTATCTTCGCATTTTTATCATCAGCAATAATAGACAAAAGCTTGTATGAAATATTCATAGCAATGTTGGAATCTGAGTTTCGCTTCAGTAAAGTAATGCATTGTTTTAAAATATGATCAGAGTCTTTTCTTTTCTTTTTTAAATATTGACAAAGGAAAGGAACGAAAAATTCAACCAGAAACAGTGTTGTGCCAAAGTATCATTGGAAGTATGTGACTATCAAACATTATCATAGAAAAATTAAATAATTTTTTTAAACTTTAAGATGATGCAAAGATTATTTTTGTGCTGTGAAATTTTCGTAAAATTAATTTCTCTTGAATCGAAACTAATCAAATAATTGAAACAAATTATTGAGAAACTATAGTAAGAGCACTGGAAACATCAGATCCTCCATTTAAAATTTTTAGAGCTGCAGTAAAAGAGGGCAAACTGCACCTTGCAGTGCCACGCGGAGGGAGCGCCAAGTGTTCAGGGTCGTCTTTTTATTACCTACACCCTAACAAGAGAGAGAGTTGGAGAAAGAGCCGGACACCTGAAAACTGGACAAGTTTTATAATATCCTGTCACAAGAAATCTCAACCGCCTATTGAGAGACGGTGGGAGCACCTAGGAATGAAGCTGAGCCGACACCTCTCACACCAGATCTGCGATCGCGGAGACGAGCGATCATGGGAAACGGGCCTGAAAGCTTCGCGCTCCCGTGAGTTATAGAAAAAGTTTCAATTTAAATAATGCTTTCAATTTTAGAGGTATGCGAACTGGTAATTAAAAGTTTTCTACTTTTTTCTCCGAATAGATAGTACTGAGTACCTTCAGTCGATAAAAATTAGAAATAGAAATTTCATTTTAAAAATTTCATAAATTTCAGTTTAATTTTTTTTTCCAAGCCTATGTTTATTTTTAGGAACACACCAGTCTTCCAGTATTAAATTTAGTTTAGTTTTAGAGCAAATAATTGAATTTTCGAAAATATTGTTTATAATTATTATTCCCTCATTCTGACCGCAAATAATCTCAATATATTTTTGGCGAATTACTAATTTGTTATCGGCAAGATAGAAATTGCTAACCTGGAAAACACTTAATCATCCTCTCCCTCAAAATGATTCTTTTAAAAATTTCCTCCTCCAATTTTAAGTTTCTAGCGTTTTCTTCATTCATGATAATTAGTGTTCCCAACTTTCCCCGTCTTGTTATCAATTTTGAAGAGCAGCAGTAGTTTTGTCTTAGTCGCGATAACACTGCATAAAATTGCGAGTTCTTATAATGTTCCGAGAAGTGAAACCCTCATTTCAAATTTCATAAATTATTTTTGAATACTAAAAACATATTAATTGCTATAAAAGACTTATTGAAATTAACAAAGTGCTCGAAATCTAATTTGTTTAAATTTCACTTTGACGAGACATTGCACTTATCTGACACGTAACAAGAACATTCTCCAAAGGAAATTAGTATCAAGCAAAAAATGTGGAACGCTTCACGATTTTGCGTGTCATCCTTGCGCAGGGGCCATGCTAATCTTCTCTGTATCGTTCCAATTTTAGTATATGTACTGCCGAAGCGAGTACAAACACATTTCAGTGCCGGTTCCTATATATACCCTACCGTAGCTCTGCTATTTACATAGTGGTAATGCACCGGAAATTGCATGTTTACGAGGGGCAATGCTGAATGATTATTTCAGATTTCATTTGAGCATTGCCGGACGTTCGGCCAGAAATCGACATCGAACATTTTAAAAGTTGCAAAGCCATGTTCTTCTCTTTCGGAATATCACCATTTCAAGAAACGAATGCATAACAGAAGAGTGCCATCCAAAGTGTAAAACGATATGCGATTTCCGGATTGAAAGTAAACTTGCTAATTAAAATTTTGTTTTGATTTAAAAAAAATATATATATATCCGTCCGAGGTATTTTCATTTTTTTCCTTCCATTTTCTCATTTTTCATGTCGTGTGCTATCGCCATACATCGAAATCATCTGTACGTGCTACTCTTTTTCGAGATACAAATAAATGTGCAAAACTGAGACGACAACACAATAGAACAAAATGCAAATAAAACACCTATTATGAATTCCAATGAAAAGCGAAGATACTAACTACTTCGAAGAGAAAAATTCTTCAATCACCAGAGAGATTAGAAGATGCATTATTCTCTCACCAAAAGACAGCCTTTCTTTTTTACACAAGACATTCCATTTCTGCATATCGCCGTTGCTCATCACTTGGATTGATAGTATTATGGTCCTGTAAATATTTTTGCTTCTGAAAATTTCCCACAAAAGAAAGGAGTGATTCTTAAAATTCTTCTTGTCTGACTGACGTGTCATATTGTGTTACGATAGAATGGGAAAATTTGTTTTAACAGTGTGGAGGAAATCTAAAGTCGATCTTCGGATTGCCAATGAAATTCAAGAATCTGCATGGATATAAAATCATTTTCGTCAAGTCAAGTTACCACTTTTAGAATTGGAGAATGATAGATATGAAGTTTCGCAGGCTGATTGCTCGCATACTTACCTGGCACTGGGGATGCCTTGATCAATAAGGAGGCTCCCCCGAGCAGAGGCCTTCCATTGCACTTCGGAGGGTTGACGTTCGCCACATCCGCAAATCGCGGTTGCTTGGGGTGCATAATTTTTGGTAGTTGGGACTGCGTTCGCGCTGTCCCAGATATTTTACGAAAAGAAGAAATAGAGTGAATACGCTAATTACTTTCACGTTACCCACACCAGGCTGAGAAACATTTATTCAAGATACGCTTCGGCTGTTACTGCAACGAACTCATGGCTTGCTATATGAAGATGATAAAGAGTCAGTTTTTTCCAACATGGCTTTTCTGCACCTCAAACTCATAAGTGCTGCATGTCGAATGCATACCCGTGATGATCGCTACGACTTCATCGCGCTTTTAATTTAAAAGCTTATCGCCTTGACCAGAGCTCTTGGTTAATGTAGCTACAGCATTAAATTCGTAAAGCGTACAACAGATTTCGCATTACAACTCGCATCTGCAGAGGAAATAGAGTCTACGAAGGGAAAAGTCATCTCAACTGCCACAGTCACGACTTATGAAATGATACAATTCACTCCTTTAAGAATGATGATAAGCAAATCTCAGGCACAACTACTTGTGCAATCTTTCATACAATATTCTACTGCCATGTTTAAAATGCAGTAGGATCCGTCGATGTAAAGCATTACTGATGTATTTTATTCGAATAAAAGTTATTAAATTTCAAAGGGAATTTATTACAATCAACTTTTGGTTTGGCATCCATGATTTTTTCTCCAGCGTCACGAAATCATTTGCACTTGTCCACGTATGGTGATCTTTCTTGACATTTTGGATCAATTATTATGTAAACCAATTATGTGGTTTTCTAGATTTTAAATTTAATGATAAGAAGACGATTCGAACTTTGAAACATGCATAAAAAACAAAATAACAAGAAATAGCTGTATTAAAAGGAATAATATGCCTATATATTCATAATTAGATTAAAAATTTCAAAAGCTATATTAAGAGAAAGTGTTCAAAGGAAAATGTGCATTGACAATTAGAAGTAAATGCATTCGTAGTGTTCGAGTGAGTAGTACGAAAGTCGTCGCATAAAATGAAAGGTAGCGAGCGCCATCTATTCTTTGTTTATAAATAATATAAGTTCGTGATTTTCCGTACTACATCCAGAATCAATGCAATTTATTTGGCTTCAAATTATTGCGAATTAAACCGCTAATTTAGAACGATCATATTCATTAAGAGCAATCACATGCAGAATAATGTATTTCGCATTTACTCTTTGAGCGATCGCTGCGCCACACTTCGGAGGCGTTTGCAAGCTCTCGGGTATTAAACTCTATTCATTCGAAATGACATCGTAAACGTTACTATGCCCTTTCGGTCCACGTTTTGCTACGCGCTTATAACCTTCGAAAAAATAAAAATACTCTTTTGTTAGAAATTTTCTGTAATTCTAACCGCCTTTGACGATCAGTCGGTCCGATGGAATTAACGGTTGTTAAAAATTTCAGATAAATAATAGTATATGTGTAACTTTATCTCAATAGATTTCTCATTAAAATACCCCCGAACTTCAAATTTTGACAGTCATATAATTGATATACTGTAGGAGTGTTACACCATTCTGTTCACGGTGCTAGGCATTTCCCTAATTTTTTGTTTTTATTTTTATACATCCCATTACATCTCAGGAAAGATATCCGGTATTTGAAAATGGGGGCAATTTACAATCCCCCCCCCACACACACACACCCATACATTGATTGTAATGTTAAACGTATAATATAAGCACACTAAAGTTTCGAACCATATAATGAAAATAGACCTTGCACTGAAAAGTACTGAGAATGTATAATGATACGAGACGTATCTTCGCATTTTTATCATCAGCAATAATAGACAAAAGCTTGTATGAAATATTCATAGCAATGTTGGAATCTGAGTTTCGCTTCAGTAAAGTAATGCATTGTTTTAAAATATGATCAGAGTCTTTTCTTTTCTTTTTTAAATATTGACAAAGGAAAGGAACGAAAAATTCAACCAGAAACAGTGTTGTGCCAAAGTATCATTGGAAGTATGTGACTATCAAACATTATCATAGAAAAATTAAATAATTTTTTTAAACTTTAAGATGATGCAAAGATTATTTTTGTGCTGTGAAATTTTCGTAAAATTAATTTCTCTTGAATCGAAACTAATCAAATAATTGAAACAAATTATTGAGAAACTATAGTAAGAGCACTGGAAACATCAGATCCTCCATTTAAAATTTTTAGAGCTGCAGTAAAAGAGGGCAAACTGCACCTTGCAGTGCCACGCGGAGGGAGCGCCAAGTGTTCAGGGTCGTCTTTTTATTACCTACACCCTAACAAGAGAGAGAGTTGGAGAAAGAGCCGAACACCTGAAAACTGAACAAGTTTTATAATATCCTGTCACAAGAAATCTCAACCGCCTATTGAGAGACGGTGGGAGCAGGAACCTAGGAATGAAGCTGAGCCGACACCTCTCACACCAGATCTGCGATCGCGGAGACGAGCGATCATGGGAAACGGGCCTGAAAGCTTCGCGCTCCCGTGAGTTATAGAAAAAGTTTCAATTTAAATAATGCTTTCAATTTTAGAGGTATGCGAACTGGTAATTAAAAGTTTTCTACTTTTTTCTCCGAATAGATAGTACTGAGTACCTTCAGTCGATAAAAATTAGAAATAGAAATTTCATTTTAAAAATTTCATAAATTTCAGTTTAATTTTTTTTTCCAAGCCTATGTTTATTTTTAGGAACACACCAGTCTTCCAGTATTAAATTTAGTTTAGTTTTAGAGCAAATAATTGAATTTTCGAAAATATTGTTTATAATTATTATTCCCTCATTCTGACCGCAAATAATCTCAATATATTTTTGGCGAATTACTAATTTGTTATCGGCAAGATAGAAATTGCTAACCTGGAAAACACTTAATCATCCTCTCCCTCAAAATGATTCTTTTAAAAATTTCCTCCTCCAATTTTAAGTTTCTAGCGTTTTCTTCATTCATGATAATTAGTGTTCCCAACTTTCCCCGTCTTGTTATCAATTTTGAAGAGCAGCAGTAGTTTTGTCTTAGTCGCGATAACACTGCATAAAATTGCGAGTTCTTATAATGTTCCGAGAAGTGAAACCCTCATTTCAAATTTCATAAATTATTTTTGAATACTAAAAACATATTAATTGCTATAAAAGACTTATTGAAATTAACAAAGTGCTCGAAATCTAATTTGTTTAAATTTCACTTTGACGAGACATTGCACTTATCTGACACGTAACAAGAACATTCTCCAAAGGAAATTAGTATCAAGCAAAAAATGTGGAACGCTTCACGATTTTGCGTGTCATCCTTGCGCAGGGGCCATGCTAATCTTCTCTGTATCGTTCCAATTTTAGTATATGTACTGCCGAAGCGAGTACAAACACATTTCAGTGCCGGTTCCTATATATACCCTACCGTAGCTCTGCTATTTACATAGTGGTAATGCACCGGAAATTGCATGTTTACGAGGGGCAATGCTGAATGATTATTTCAGATTTCATTTGAGCATTGCCGGACGTTCGGCCAGAAATCGACATCGAACATTTTAAAAGTTGCAAAGCCATGTTCTTCTCTTTCGGAATATCACCATTTCAAGAAACGAATGCATAACAGAAGAGTGCCATCCAAAGTGTAAAACGATATGCGATTTCCGGATTGAAAGTAAACTTGCTAATTAAAATTTTGTTTTGATTTAAAAAAAATATATATATATCCGTCCGAGGTATTTTCATTTTTTTCCTTCCATTTTCTCATTTTTCATGTCGTGTGCTATCGCCATACATCGAAATCATCTGTACGTGCTACTCTTTTTCGAGATACAAATAAATGTGCAAAACTGAGACGACAACACAATAGAACAAAATGCAAATAAAACACCTATTATGAATTCCAATGAAAAGCGAAGATACTAACTACTTCGAAGAGAAAAATTCTTCAATCACCAGAGAGATTAGAAGATGCATTATTCTCTCACCAAAAGACAGCCTTTCTTTTTTACACAAGACATTCCATTTCTGCATATCGCCGTTGCTCATCACTTGGATTGATAGTATTATGGTCCTGTAAATATTTTTGCTTCTGAAAATTTCCCACAAAAGAAAGGAGTGATTCTTAAAATTCTTCTTGTCTGACTGACGTGTCATATTGTGTTACGATAGAATGGGAAAATTTGTTTTAACAGTGTGGAGGAAATCTAAAGTCGATCTTCGGATTGCCAATGAAATTCAAGAATCTGCATGGATATAAAATCATTTTCGTCAAGTCAAGTTACCACTTTTAGAATTGGAGAATGATAGATATGAAGTTTCGCAGGCTGATTGCTCGCATACTTACCTGGCACTGGGGATGCCTTGATCAATAAGGAGGCTCCCCCGAGCAGAGGCCTTCCATTGCACTTCGGAGGGTTGACGTTCGCCACATCCGCAAATCGCGGTTGCTTGGGGTGCATAATTTTTGGTAGTTGGGACTGCGTTCGCGCTGTCCCAGATATTTTACGAAAAGAAGAAATAGAGTGAATACGCTAATTACTTTCACGTTACCCACACCAGGCTGAGAAACATTTATTCAAGATACGCTTCGGCTGTTACTGCAACTAACTCATGGCTTGCTATATGAAGATGATAAAGAGTCAGTTTTTTCCAACATGGCTTTTCTGCACCTCAAACTCATAAGTGCTGCATGTCGAATGCATACCCGTGATGATCGCTACGACTTCATCGCGCTTTTAATTTAAAAGCTTATCGCCTTGACCAGAGCTCTTGGTTAATGTAGCTACAGCATTAAATTCGTAAAGCGTACAACAGATTTCGCATTACAACTCGCATCTGCAGAGGAAATAGAGTCTACGAAGGGAAAAGTCATCTCAACTGCCACAGTCACGACTTATGAAATGATACAATTCACTCCTTTAAGAATGATGATAAGCAAATCTCAGGCACAACTACTTGTGCAATCTTTCATACAATATTCTACTGCCATGTTTAAAATGCAGTAGGATCCGTCGATGTAAAGCATTACTGATGTATTTTATTCGAATAAAAGTTATTAAATTTCAAAGGGAATTTATTACAATCAACTTTTGGTTTGGCATCCATGATTTTTTCTCCAGCGTCACGAAATCATTTGCACTTGTCCACGTATGGTGATCTTTCTTGACATTTTGGATCAATTATTATGTAAACCAATTATGTGGTTTTCTAGATTTTAAATTTAATGATAAGAAGACGATTCGAACTTTGAAACATGCATAAAAAACAAAATAACAAGAAATAGCTGTATTAAAAGGAATAATATGCCTATATATTCATAATTAGATTAAAAATTTCAAAAGCTATATTAAGAGAAAGTGTTCAAAGGAAAATGTGCATTGACAATTAGAAGTAAATGCATTCGTAGTGTTCGAGTGAGTAGTACGAAAGTCGTCGCATAAAATGAAAGGTAGCGAGCGCCATCTATTCTTTGTTTATAAATAATATAAGTTCGTGATTTTCCGTACTACATCCAGAATCAATGCAATTTATTTGGCTTCAAATTATTGCGAATTAAACCGCTAATTTAGAACGATCATATTCATTAAGAGCAATCACATGCAGAATAATGTATTTCGCATTTACTCTTTGAGCGATCGCTGCGCCACACTTCGGAGGCGTTTGCAAGCTCTCGGGTATTAAACTCTATTCATTCGAAATGACATCGTAAACGTTACTATGCCCTTTCGGTCCACGTTTTGCTACGCGCTTATAACCTTCGAAAAAATAAAAATACTCTTTTGTTAGAAATTTTCTGTAATTCTAACCGCCTTTGACGATCAGTCGGTCCGATGGAATTAACGGTTGTTAAAAATTTCAGATAAATAATAGTATATGTGTAACTTTATCTCAATAGATTTCTCATTAAAATACCCCCGAACTTCAAATTTTGACAGTCATATAATTGATATACTGTAGGAGTGTTACACCATTCTGTTCACGGTGCTAGGCATTTCCCTAATTTTTTGTTTTTATTTTTATACATCCCATTACATCTCAGGAAAGATATCCGGTATTTGAAAATGGGGGCAATTTACAATCCCCCCCCCCACACACACACCCATACATTGATTGTAATGTTAAACGTATAATATAAGCACACTAAAGTTTCGAACCATATAATGAAAATAGACCTTGCACTGAAAAGTACTGAGAATGTATAATGATACGAGACGTATCTTCGCATTTTTATCATCAGCAATAATAGACAAAAGCTTGTATGAAATATTCATAGCAATGTTGGAATCTGAGTTTCGCTTCAGTAAAGTAATGCATTGTTTTAAAATATGATCAGAGTCTTTTCTTTTCTTTTTTAAATATTGACAAAGGAAAGGAACGAAAAATTCAACCAGAAACAGTGTTGTGCCAAAGTATCATTGGAAGTATGTGACTATCAAACATTATCATAGAAAAATTAAATAATTTTTTTAAACTTTAAGATGATGCAAAGATTATTTTTGTGCTGTGAAATTTTCGTAAAATTAATTTCTCTTGAATCGAAACTAATCAAATAATTGAAACAAATTATTGAGAAACTATAGTAAGAGCACTGGAAACATCAGATCCTCCATTTAAAATTTTTAGAGCTGCAGTAAAAGAGGGCAAACTGCACCTTGCAGTGCCACGCGGAGGGAGCGCCAAGTGTTCAGGGTCGTCTTTTTATTACCTACACCCTAACAAGAGAGAGAGTTGGAGAAAGAGCCGGACACCTGAAAACTGGACAAGTTTTATAATATCCTGTCACAAGAAATCTCAACCGCCTATTGAGAGACGGTGGGAGCACCTAGGAATGAAGCTGAGCCGACACCTCTCACACCAGATCTGCGATCGCGGAGACGAGCGATCATGGGAAACGGGCCTGAAAGCTTCGCGCTCCCGTGAGTTATAGAAAAAGTTTCAATTTAAATAATGCTTTCAATTTTAGAGGTATGCGAACTGGTAATTAAAAGTTTTCTACTTTTTTCTCCGAATAGATAGTACTGAGTACCTTCAGTCGATAAAAATTAGAAATAGAAATTTCATTTTAAAAATTTCATAAATTTCAATTTAATTTTTTTTTCCAAGCCTATGTTTATTTTTAGGAACACACCAGTCTTCCAGTATTAAATTTAGTTTAGTTTTAGAGCAAATAATTGAATTTTCGAAAATATTGTTTATAATTATTATTCCCTCATTCTGACCGCAAATAATCTCAATATATTTTTGGCGAATTACTAATTTGTTATCGGCAAGATAGAAATTGCTAACCTGGAAAACACTTAATCATCCTCTCCCTCAAAATGATTCTTTTAAAAATTTCCTCCTCCAATTTTAAGTTTCTAGCGTTTTCTTCATTCATGATAATTAGTGTTCCCAACTTTCCCCGTCTTGTTATCAATTTTGAAGAGCAGCAGTAGTTTTGTCTTAGTCGCGATAACACTGCATAAAATTGCGAGTTCTTATAATGTTCCGAGAAGTGAAACCCTCATTTCAAATTTCATAAATTATTTTTGAATACTAAAAACATATTAATTGCTATAAAAGACTTATTGAAATTAACAAAGTGCTCGAAATCTAATTTGTTTAAATTTCACTTTGACGAGACATTGCACTTATCTGACACGTAACAAGAACATTCTCCAAAGGAAATTAGTATCAAGCAAAAAATGTGGAACGCTTCACGATTTTGCGTGTCATCCTTGCGCAGGGGCCATGCTAATCTTCTCTGTATCGTTCCAATTTTAGTATATGTACTGCCGAAGCGAGTACAAACACATTTCAGTGCCGGTTCCTATATATACCCTACCGTAGCTCTGCTATTTACATAGTGGTAATGCACCGGAAATTGCATGTTTACGAGGGGCAATGCTGAATGATTATTTCAGATTTCATTTGAGCATTGCCGGACGTTCGGCCAGAAATCGACATCGAACATTTTAAAAGTTGCAAAGCCATGTTCTTCTCTTTCGGAATATCACCATTTCAAGAAACGAATGCATAACAGAAGAGTGCCATCCAAAGTGTAAAACGATATGCGATTTCCGGATTGAAAGTAAACTTGCTAATTAAAATTTTGTTTTGATTTAAAAAAAATATATATATATCCGTCCGAGGTATTTTCATTTTTTTCCTTCCATTTTCTCATTTTTCATGTCGTGTGCTATCGCCATACATCGAAATCATCTGTACGTGCTACTCTTTTTCGAGATACAAATAAATGTGCAAAACTGAGACGACAACACAATAGAACAAAATGCAAATAAAACACCTATTATGAATTCCAATGAAAAGCGAAGATACTAACTACTTCGAAGAGAAAAATTCTTCAATCACCAGAGAGATTAGAAGATGCATTATTCTCTCACCAAAAGACAGCCTTTCTTTTTTACACAAGACATTCCATTTCTGCATATCGCCGTTGCTCATCACTTGGATTGATAGTATTATGGTCCTGTAAATATTTTTGCTTCTGAAAATTTCCCACAAAAGAAAGGAGTGATTCTTAAAATTCTTCTTGTCTGACTGACGTGTCATATTGTGTTACGATAGAATGGGAAAATTTGTTTTAACAGTGTGGAGGAAATCTAAAGTCGATCTTCGGATTGCCAATGAAATTCAAGAATCTGCATGGATATAAAATCATTTTCGTCAAGTCAAGTTACCACTTTTAGAATTGGAGAATGATAGATATGAAGTTTCGCAGGCTGATTGCTCGCATACTTATCTGGCACTGGGGATGCCTTGATCAATAAGGAGGCTCCCCCGAGCAGAGGCCTTCCATTGCACTTCGGAGGGTTGACGTTCGCCACATCCGCAAATCGCGGTTGCTTGGGGTGCATAATTTTTGGTAGTTGGGACTGCGTTCGCGCTGTCCCAGATATTTTACGAAAAGAAGAAATAGAGTGAATACGCTAATTACTTTCACGTTACCCACACCAGGCTGAGAAACATTTATTCAAGATACGCTTCGGCTGTTACTGCAACTAACTCATGGCTTGCTATATGAAGATGATAAAGAGTCAGTTTTTTCCAACATGGCTTTTCTGCACCTCAAACTCATAAGTGCTGCATGTCGAATGCATACCCGTGATGATCGCTACGACTTCATCGCGCTTTTAATTTAAAAGCTTATCGCCTTGACCAGAGCTCTTGGTTAATGTAGCTACAGCATTAAATTCGTAAAGCGTACAACAGATTTCGCATTACAACTCGCATCTGCAGAGGAAATAGAGTCTACGAAGGGAAAAGTCATCTCAACTGCCACAGTCACGACTTATGAAATGATACAATTCACTCCTTTAAGAATGATGATAAGCAAATCTCAGGCACAACTACTTGTGCAATCTTTCATACAATATTCTACTGCCATGTTTAAAATGCAGTAGGATCCGTCGATGTAAAGCATTACTGATGTATTTTATTCGAATAAAAGTTATTAAATTTCAAAGGGAATTTATTACAATCAACTTTTGGTTTGGCATCCATGATTTTTTCTCCAGCGTCACGAAATCATTTGCACTTGTCCACGTATGGTGATCTTTCTTGACATTTTGGATCAATTATTATGTAAACCAATTATGTGGTTTTCTAGATTTTAAATTTAATGATAAGAAGACGATTCGAACTTTGAAACATGCATAAAAAACAAAATAACAAGAAATAGCTGTATTAAAAGGAATAATATGCCTATATATTCATAATTAGATTAAAAATTTCAAAAGCTATATTAAGAGAAAGTGTTCAAAGGAAAATGTGCATTGACAATTAGAAGTAAATGCATTCGTAGTGTTCGAGTGAGTAGTACGAAAGTCGTCGCATAAAATGAAAGGTAGCGAGCGCCATCTATTCTTTGTTTATAAATAATATAAGTTCGTGATTTTCCGTACTACATCCAGAATCAATGCAATTTATTTGGCTTCAAATTATTGCGAATTAAACCGCTAATTTAGAACGATCATATTCATTAAGAGCAATCACATGCAGAATAATGTATTTCGCATTTACTCTTTGAGCGATCGCTGCGCCACACTTCGGAGGCGTTTGCAAGCTCTCGGGTATTAAACTCTATTCATTCGAAATGACATCGTAAACGTTACTATGCCCTTTCGGTCCACGTTTTGCTACGCGCTTATAACCTTCGAAAAAATAAAAATACTCTTTTGTTAGAAATTTTCTGTAATTCTAACCGCCTTTGACGATCAGTCGGTCCGATGGAATTAACGGTTGTTAAAAATTTCAGATAAATAATAGTATATGTGTAACTTTATCTCAATAGATTTCTCATTAAAATACCCCCGAACTTCAAATTTTGACAGTCATATAATTGATATACTGTAGGAGTGTTACACCATTCTGTTCACGGTGCTAGGCATTTCCCTAATTTTTTGTTTTTATTTTTATACATCCCATTACATCTCAGGAAAGATATCCGGTATTTGAAAATGGGGGCAATTTACAATCCCCCCCCCACACACACACACCCATACATTGATTGTAATGTTAAACGTATAATATAAGCACACTAAAGTTTCGAACCATATAATGAAAATAGACCTTGCACTGAAAAGTACTGAGAATGTATAATGATACGAGACGTATCTTCGCATTTTTATCATCAGCAATAATAGACAAAAGCTTGTATGAAATATTCATAGCAATGTTGGAATCTGAGTTTCGCTTCAGTAAAGTAATGCATTGTTTTAAAATATGATCAGAGTCTTTTCTTTTCTTTTTTAAATATTGACAAAGGAAAGGAACGAAAAATTCAACCAGAAACAGTGTTGTGCCAAAGTATCATTGGAAGTATGTGACTATCAAACATTATCATAGAAAAATTAAATAATTTTTTTAAACTTTAAGATGATGCAAAGATTATTTTTGTGCTGTGAAATTTTCGTAAAATTAATTTCTCTTGAATCGAAACTAATCAAATAATTGAAACAAATTATTGAGAAACTATAGTAAGAGCACTGGAAACATCAGATCCTCCATTTAAAATTTTTAGAGCTGCAGTAAAAGAGGGCAAACTGCACCTTGCAGTGCCACGCGGAGGGAGCGCCAAGTGTTCAGGGTCGTCTTTTTATTACCTACACCCTAACAAGAGAGAGAGTTGGAGAAAGAGCCGAACACCTGAAAACTGAACAAGTTTTATAATATCCTGTCACAAGAAATCTCAACCGCCTATTGAGAGACGGTGGGAGCAGGAACCTAGGAATGAAGCTGAGCCGACACCTCTCACACCAGATCTGCGATCGCGGAGACGAGCGATCATGGGAAACGGGCCTGAAAGCTTCGCGCTCCCGTGAGTTATAGAAAAAGTTTCAATTTAAATAATGCTTTCAATTTTAGAGGTATGCGAACTGGTAATTAAAAGTTTTCTACTTTTTTCTCCGAATAGATAGTACTGAGTACCTTCAGTCGATAAAAATTAGAAATAGAAATTTCATTTTAAAAATTTCATAAATTTCAGTTTAATTTTTTTTTCCAAGCCTATGTTTATTTTTAGGAACACACCAGTCTTCCAGTATTAAATTTAGTTTAGTTTTAGAGCAAATAATTGAATTTTCGAAAATATTGTTTATAATTATTATTCCCTCATTCTGACCGCAAATAATCTCAATATATTTTTGGCGAATTACTAATTTGTTATCGGCAAGATAGAAATTGCTAACCTGGAAAACACTTAATCATCCTCTCCCTCAAAATGATTCTTTTAAAAATTTCCTCCTCCAATTTTAAGTTTCTAGCGTTTTCTTCATTCATGATAATTAGTGTTCCCAACTTTCCCCGTCTTGTTATCAATTTTGAAGAGCAGCAGTAGTTTTGTCTTAGTCGCGATAACACTGCATAAAATTGCGAGTTCTTATAATGTTCCGAGAAGTGAAACCCTCATTTCAAATTTCATAAATTATTTTTGAATACTAAAAACATATTAATTGCTATAAAAGACTTATTGAAATTAACAAAGTGCTCGAAATCTAATTTGTTTAAATTTCACTTTGACGAGACATTGCACTTATCTGACACGTAACAAGAACATTCTCCAAAGGAAATTAGTATCAAGCAAAAAATGTGGAACGCTTCACGATTTTGCGTGTCATCCTTGCGCAGGGGCCATGCTAATCTTCTCTGTATCGTTCCAATTTTAGTATATGTACTGCCGAAGCGAGTACAAACACATTTCAGTGCCGGTTCCTATATATACCCTACCGTAGCTCTGCTATTTACATAGTGGTAATGCACCGGAAATTGCATGTTTACGAGGGGCAATGCTGAATGATTATTTCAGATTTCATTTGAGCATTGCCGGACGTTCGGCCAGAAATCGACATCGAACATTTTAAAAGTTGCAAAGCCATGTTCTTCTCTTTCGGAATATCACCATTTCAAGAAACGAATGCATAACAGAAGAGTGCCATCCAAAGTGTAAAACGATATGCGATTTCCGGATTGAAAGTAAACTTGCTAATTAAAATTTTGTTTTGATTTAAAAAAAATATATATATATCCGTCCGAGGTATTTTCATTTTTTTCCTTCCATTTTCTCATTTTTCATGTCGTGTGCTATCGCCATACATCGAAATCATCTGTACGTGCTACTCTTTTTCGAGATACAAATAAATGTGCAAAACTGAGACGACAACACAATAGAACAAAATGCAAATAAAACACCTATTATGAATTCCAATGAAAAGCGAAGATACTAACTACTTCGAAGAGAAAAATTCTTCAATCACCAGAGAGATTAGAAGATGCATTATTCTCTCACCAAAAGACAGCCTTTCTTTTTTACACAAGACATTCCATTTCTGCATATCGCCGTTGCTCATCACTTGGATTGATAGTATTATGGTCCTGTAAATATTTTTGCTTCTGAAAATTTCCCACAAAAGAAAGGAGTGATTCTTAAAATTCTTCTTGTCTGACTGACGTGTCATATTGTGTTACGATAGAATGGGAAAATTTGTTTTAACAGTGTGGAGGAAATCTAAAGTCGATCTTCGGATTGCCAATGAAATTCAAGAATCTGCATGGATATAAAATCATTTTCGTCAAGTCAAGTTACCACTTTTAGAATTGGAGAATGATAGATATGAAGTTTCGCAGGCTGATTGCTCGCATACTTACCTGGCACTGGGGATGCCTTGATCAATAAGGAGGCTCCCCCGAGCAGAGGCCTTCCATTGCACTTCGGAGGGTTGACGTTCGCCACATCCGCAAATCGCGGTTGCTTGGGGTGCATAATTTTTGGTAGTTGGGACTGCGTTCGCGCTGTCCCAGATATTTTACGAAAAGAAGAAATAGAGTGAATACGCTAATTACTTTCACGTTACCCACACCAGGCTGAGAAACATTTATTCAAGATACGCTTCGGCTGTTACTGCAACTAACTCATGGCTTGCTATATGAAGATGATAAAGAGTCAGTTTTTTCCAACATGGCTTTTCTGCACCTCAAACTCATAAGTGCTGCATGTCGAATGCATACCCGTGATGATCGCTACGACTTCATCGCGCTTTTAATTTAAAAGCTTATCGCCTTGACCAGAGCTCTTGGTTAATGTAGCTACAGCATTAAATTCGTAAAGCGTACAACAGATTTCGCATTACAACTCGCATCTGCAGAGGAAATAGAGTCTACGAAGGGAAAAGTCATCTCAACTGCCACAGTCACGACTTATGAAATGATACAATTCACTCCTTTAAGAATGATGATAAGCAAATCTCAGGCACAACTACTTGTGCAATCTTTCATACAATATTCTACTGCCATGTTTAAAATGCAGTAGGATCCGTCGATGTAAAGCATTACTGATGTATTTTATTCGAATAAAAGTTATTAAATTTCAAAGGGAATTTATTACAATCAACTTTTGGTTTGGCATCCATGATTTTTTCTCCAGCGTCACGAAATCATTTGCACTTGTCCACGTATGGTGATCTTTCTTGACATTTTGGATCAATTATTATGTAAACCAATTATGTGGTTTTCTAGATTTTAAATTTAATGATAAGAAGACGATTCGAACTTTGAAACATGCATAAAAAACAAAATAACAAGAAATAGCTGTATTAAAAGGAATAATATGCCTATATATTCATAATTAGATTAAAAATTTCAAAAGCTATATTAAGAGAAAGTGTTCAAAGGAAAATGTGCATTGACAATTAGAAGTAAATGCATTCGTAGTGTTCGAGTGAGTAGTACGAAAGTCGTCGCATAAAATGAAAGGTAGCGAGCGCCATCTATTCTTTGTTTATAAATAATATAAGTTCGTGATTTTCCGTACTACATCCAGAATCAATGCAATTTATTTGGCTTCAAATTATTGCGAATTAAACCGCTAATTTAGAACGATCATATTCATTAAGAGCAATCACATGCAGAATAATGTATTTCGCATTTACTCTTTGAGCGATCGCTGCGCCACACTTCGGAGGCGTTTGCAAGCTCTCGGGTATTAAACTCTATTCATTCGAAATGACATCGTAAACGTTACTATGCCCTTTCGGTCCACGTTTTGCTACGCGCTTATAACCTTCGAAAAAATAAAAATACTCTTTTGTTAGAAATTTTCTGTAATTCTAACCGCCTTTGACGATCAGTCGGTCCGATGGAATTAACGGTTGTTAAAAATTTCAGATAAATAATAGTATATGTGTAACTTTATCTCAATAGATTTCTCATTAAAATACCCCCGAACTTCAAATTTTGACAGTCATATAATTGATATACTGTAGGAGTGTTACACCATTCTGTTCACGGTGCTAGGCATTTCCCTAATTTTTTGTTTTTATTTTTATACATCCCATTACATCTCAGGAAAGATATCCGGTATTTGAAAATGGGGGCAATTTACAATCCCCCCCCCCACACACACACACCCATACATTGATTGTAATGTTAAACGTATAATATAAGCACACTAAAGTTTCGAACCATATAATGAAAATAGACCTTGCACTGAAAAGTACTGAGAATGTATAATGATACGAGACGTATCTTCG
This sequence comes from Argiope bruennichi, assembly GCF_947563725.1. Taxonomy (NCBI): domain Eukaryota; kingdom Metazoa; phylum Arthropoda; class Arachnida; order Araneae; family Araneidae; genus Argiope; species Argiope bruennichi. Next base: position 38,843,028 of record NC_079153.1, on the reverse strand, counting down.
CATTTTTATCATCAGCAATAATAGACAAAAGCTTGTATGAAATATTCATAGCAATGTTGGAATCTGAGTTTCGCTTCAGTAAAGTAATGCATTGTTTTAAAATATGATCAGAGTCTTTTCTTTTCTTTTTTAAATATTGACAAAGGAAAGGAACGAAAAATTCAACCAGAAACAGTGTTGTGCCAAAGTATCATTGGAAGTATGTGACTATCAAACATTATCATAGAAAAATTAAATAATTTTTTTAAACTTTAAGATGATGCAAAGATTATTTTTGTGCTGTGAAATTTTCGTAAAATTAATTTCTCTTGAATCGAAACTAATCAAATAATTGAAACAAATTATTGAGAAACTATAGTAAGAGCACTGGAAACATCAGATCCTCCATTTAAAATTTTTAGAGCTGCAGTAAAAGAGGGCAAACTGCACCTTGCAGTGCCACGCGGAGGGAGCGCCAAGTGTTCAGGGTCGTCTTTTTATTACCTACACCCTAACAAGAGAGAGAGTTGGAGAAAGAGCCGGACACCTGAAAACTGGACAAGTTTTATAATATCCTGTCACAAGAAATCTCAACCGCCTATTGAGAGACGGTGGGAGCACCTAGGAATGAAGCTGAGCCGACACCTCTCACACCAGATCTGCGATCGCGGAGACGAGCGATCATGGGAAACGGGCCTGAAAGCTTCGCGCTCCCGTGAGTTATAGAAAAAGTTTCAATTTAAATAATGCTTTCAATTTTAGAGGTATGCGAACTGGTAATTAAAAGTTTTCTACTTTTTTCTCCGAATAGATAGTACTGAGTACCTTCAGTCGATAAAAATTAGAAATAGAAATTTCATTTTAAAAATTTCATAAATTTCAATTTAATTTTTTTTTCCAAGCCTATGTTTATTTTTAGGAACACACCAGTCTTCCAGTATTAAATTTAGTTTAGTTTTAGAGCAAATAATTGAATTTTCGAAAATATTGTTTATAATTATTATTCCCTCATTCTGACCGCAAATAATCTCAATATATTTTTGGCGAATTACTAATTTGTTATCGGCAAGATAGAAATTGCTAACCTGGAAAACACTTAATCATCCTCTCCCTCAAAATGATTCTTTTAAAAATTTCCTCCTCCAATTTTAAGTTTCTAGCGTTTTCTTCATTCATGATAATTAGTGTTCCCAACTTTCCCCGTCTTGTTATCAATTTTGAAGAGCAGCAGTAGTTTTGTCTTAGTCGCGATAACACTGCATAAAATTGCGAGTTCTTATAATGTTCCGAGAAGTGAAACCCTCATTTCAAATTTCATAAATTATTTTTGAATACTAAAAACATATTAATTGCTATAAAAGACTTATTGAAATTAACAAAGTGCTCGAAATCTAATTTGTTTAAATTTCACTTTGACGAGACATTGCACTTATCTGACACGTAACAAGAACATTCTCCAAAGGAAATTAGTATCAAGCAAAAAATGTGGAACGCTTCACGATTTTGCGTGTCATCCTTGCGCAGGGGCCATGCTAATCTTCTCTGTATCGTTCCAATTTTAGTATATGTACTGCCGAAGCGAGTACAAACACATTTCAGTGCCGGTTCCTATATATACCCTACCGTAGCTCTGCTATTTACATAGTGGTAATGCACCGGAAATTGCATGTTTACGAGGGGCAATGCTGAATGATTATTTCAGATTTCATTTGAGCATTGCCGGACGTTCGGCCAGAAATCGACATCGAACATTTTAAAAGTTGCAAAGCCATGTTCTTCTCTTTCGGAATATCACCATTTCAAGAAACGAATGCATAACAGAAGAGTGCCATCCAAAGTGTAAAACGATATGCGATTTCCGGATTGAAAGTAAACTTGCTAATTAAAATTTTGTTTTGATTTAAAAAATATATATATATATCCGTCCGAGGTATTTTCATTTTTTTCCTTCCATTTTCTCATTTTTCATGTCGTGTGCTATCGCCATACATCGAAATCATCTGTACGTGCTACTCTTTTTCGAGATACAAATAAATGTGCAAAACTGAGACGACAACACAATAGAACAAAATGCAAATAAAACACCTATTATGAATTCCAATGAAAAGCGAAGATACTAACTACTTCGAAGAGAAAAATTCTTCAATCACCAGAGAGATTAGAAGATGCATTATTCTCTCACCAAAAGACAGCCTTTCTTTTTTACACAAGACATTCCATTTCTGCATATCGCCGTTGCTCATCACTTGGATTGATAGTATTATGGTCCTGTAAATATTTTTGCTTCTGAAAATTTCCCACAAAAGAAAGGAGTGATTCTTAAAATTCTTCTTGTCTGACTGACGTGTCATATTGTGTTACGATAGAATGGGAAAATTTGTTTTAACAGTGTGGAGGAAATCTAAAGTCGATCTTCGGATTGCCAATGAAATTCAAGAATCTGCATGGATATAAAATCATTTTCGTCAAGTCAAGTTACCACTTTTAGAATTGGAGAATGATAGATATGAAGTTTCGCAGGCTGATTGCTCGCATACTTACCTGGCACTGGGGATGCCTTGATCAATAAGGAGGCTCCCCCGAGCAGAGGCCTTCCATTGCACTTCGGAGGGTTGACGTTCGCCACATCCGCAAATCGCGGTTGCTTGGGGTGCATAATTTTTGGTAGTTGGGACTGCGTTCGCGCTGTCCCAGATATTTTACGAAAAGAAGAAATAGAGTGAATACGCTAATTACTTTCACGTTACCCACACCAGGCTGAGAAACATTTATTCAAGATACGCTTCGGCTGTTACTGCAACTAACTCATGGCTTGCTATATGAAGATGATAAAGAGTCAGTTTTTTCCAACATGGCTTTTCTGCACCTCAAACTCATAAGTGCTGCATGTCGAATGCATACCCGTGATGATCGCTACGACTTCATCGCGCTTTTAATTTAAAAGCTTATCGCCTTGACCAGAGCTCTTGGTTAATGTAGCTACAGCATTAAATTCGTAAAGCGTACAACAGATTTCGCATTACAACTCGCATCTGCAGAGGAAATAGAGTCTACGAAGGGAAAAGTCATCTCAACTGCCACAGTCACGACTTATGAAATGATACAATTCACTCCTTTAAGAATGATGATAAGCAAATCTCAGGCACAACTACTTGTGCAATCTTTCATACAATATTCTACTGCCATGTTTAAAATGCAGTAGGATCCGTCGATGTAAAGCATTACTGATGTATTTTATTCGAATAAAAGTTATTAAATTTCAAAGGGAATTTATTACAATCAACTTTTGGTTTGGCATCCATGATTTTTTCTCCAGCGTCACGAAATCATTTGCACTTGTCCACGTATGGTGATCTTTCTTGACATTTTGGATCAATTATTATGTAAACCAATTATGTGGTTTTCTAGATTTTAAATTTAATGATAAGAAGACGATTCGAACTTTGAAACATGCATAAAAAACAAAATAACAAGAAATAGCTGTATTAAAAGGAATAATATGCCTATATATTCATAATTAGATTAAAAATTTCAAAAGCTATATTAAGAGAAAGTGTTCAAAGGAAAATGTGCATTGACAATTAGAAGTAAATGCATTCGTAGTGTTCGAGTGAGTAGTACGAAAGTCGTCGCATAAAATGAAAGGTAGCGAGTGCCATCTATTCTTTGTTTATAAATAATATAAGTTCGTGATTTTCCGTACTACATCCAGAATCAATGCAATTTATTTGGCTTCAAATTATTGCGAATTAAACCGCTAATTTAGAACGATCATATTCATTAAGAGCAATCACATGCAGAATAATGTATTTCGCATTTACTCTTTGAGCGATCGCTGCGCCACACTTCGGAGGCGTTTGCAAGCTCTCGGGTATTAAACTCTATTCATTCGAAATGACATCGTAAACGTTACTATGCCCTTTCGGTCCACGTTTTGCTACGCGCTTATAACCTTCGAAAAAATAAAAATACTCTTTTGTTAGAAATTTTCTGTAATTCTAACCGCCTTTGACGATCAGTCGGTCCGATGGAATTAACGGTTGTTAAAAATTTCAGATAAATAATAGTATATGTGTAACTTTATCTCAATAGATTTCTCATTAAAATACCCCCGAACTTCAAATTTTGACAGTCATATAATTGATATACTGTAGGAGTGTTACACCATTCTGTGCACGGTGCTAGGCATTTCCCTAATTTTTTGTTTTTATTTTTATACATCCCATTACATCTCAGGAAAGATATCCGGTATTTGAAAATGGGGGCAATTTACAATCCCCCCCCCCACACACACACACCCATACATTGATTGTAATGTTAAACGTATAATATAAGCACACTAAAGTTTCGAACCATATAATGAAAATAGACCTTGCACTGAAAAGTACTGAGAATGTATAATGATACGAGACGTATCTTCGCATTTTTATCATCAGCAATAATAGACAAAAGCTTGTATGAAATATTCATAGCAATGTTGGAATCTGAGTTTCGCTTCAGTAAAGTAATGCATTGTTTTAAAATATGATCAGAGTCTTTTCTTTTCTTTTTTAAATATTGACAAAGGAAAGGAACGAAAAATTCAACCAGAAACAGTGTTGTGCCAAAGTATCATTGGAAGTATGTGACTATCAAACATTATCATAGAAAAATTAAATAATTTTTTTAAACTTTAAGATGATGCAAAGATTATTTTTGTGCTGTGAAATTTTCGTAAAATTAATTTCTCTTGAATCGAAACTAATCAAATAATTGAAACAAATTATTGAGAAACTATAGTAAGAGCACTGGAAACATCAGATCCTCCATTTAAAATTTTTAGAGCTGCAGTAAAAGAGGGCAAACTGCACCTTGCAGTGCCACGCGGAGGGAGCGCCAAGTGTTCAGGGTCGTCTTTTTATTACCTACACCCTAACAAGAGAGAGAGTTGGAGAAAGAGCCGAACACCTGAAAACTGAACAAGTTTTATAATATCCTGTCACAAGAACTCTCTACCGCCTATTGAGAGACGGTGGGAGCACCTAGGAATGAAGCTGAGCCGACACCTCTCACACCAGATCTGCGATCGCGGAGACGAGCGATCATGGGAAACGGGCCTGAAAGCTTCGCGCTCCCGTGAGTTATAGAAAAAGTTTCAATTTAAATAATGCTTTCAATTTTAGAGGTATGCGAACTGGTAATTAAAAGTTTTCTACTTTTTTCTCCGAATAGATAGTACTGAGTACCTTCAGTCGATAAAAATTAGAAATAGAAATTTCATTTTAAAAATTTCATAAATTTCAGTTTAATTTTTTTTTCCAAGCCTATGTTTATTTTTAGGAACACACCAGTCTTCCAGTATTAAATTTAGTTTAGTTTTAGAGCAAATAATTGAATTTTCGAAAATATTGTTTATAATTATTATTCCCTCATTCTGACCGCAAATAATCTCAATATATTTTTGGCGAATTACTAATTTGTTATCGGCAAGATAGAAATTGCTAACCTGGAAAACACTTAATCATCCTCTCCCTCAAAATGATTCTTTTAAAAATTTCCTCCTCCAATTTTAAGTTTCTAGCGTTTTCTTCATTCATGATAATTAGTGTTCCCAACTTTCCCCGTCTTGTTATCAATTTTGAAGAGCAGCAGTAGTTTTGTCTTAGTCGCGATAACACTGCATAAAATTGCGAGTTCTTATAATGTTCCGAGAAGTGAAACCCTCATTTCAAATTTCATAAATTATTTTTGAATACTAAAAACATATTAATTGCTATAAAAGACTTATTGAAATTAACAAAGTGCTCGAAATCTAATTTGTTTAAATTTCACTTTGACGAGACATTGCACTTATCTGACACGTAACAAGAACATTCTCCAAAGGAAATTAGTATCAAGCAAAAAATGTGGAACGCTTCACGATTTTGCGTGTCATCCTTGCGCAGGGGCCATGCTAATCTTCTCTGTATCGTTCCAATTTTAGTATATGTACTGCCGAAGCGAGTACAAACACATTTCAGTGCCGGTTCCTATATATACCCTACCGTAGCTCTGCTATTTACATAGTGGTAATGCACCGGAAATTGCATGTTTACGAGGGGCAATGCTGAATGATTATTTCAGATTTCATTTGAGCATTGCCGGACGTTCGGCCAGAAATCGACATCGAACATTTTAAAAGTTGCAAAGCCATGTTCTTCTCTTTCGGAATATCACCATTTCAAGAAACGAATGCATAACAGAAGAGTGCCATCCAAAGTGTAAAACGATATGCGATTTCCGGATTGAAAGTAAACTTGCTAATTAAAATTTTGTTTTGATTTAAAAAAAATATATATATATCCGTCCGAGGTATTTTCATTTTTTTCCTTCCATTTTCTCATTTTTCATGTCGTGTGCTATCGCCATACATCGAAATCATCTGTACGTGCTACTCTTTTTCGAGATACAAATAAATGTGCAAAACTGAGACGACAACACAATAGAACAAAATGCAAATAAAACACCTATTATGAATTCCAATGAAAAGCGAAGATACTAACTACTTCGAAGAGAAAAATTCTTCAATCACCAGAGAGATTAGAAGATGCATTATTCTCTCACCAAAAGACAGCCTTTCTTTTTTACACAAGACATTCCATTTCTGCATATCGCCGTTGCTCATCACTTGGATTGATAGTATTATGGTCCTGTAAATATTTTTGCTTCTGAAAATTTCCCACAAAAGAAAGGAGTGATTCTTAAAATTCTTCTTGTCTGACTGACGTGTCATATTGTGTTACGATAGAATGGGAAAATTTGTTTTAACAGTGTGGAGGAAATCTAAAGTCGATCTTCGGATTGCCAATGAAATTCAAGAATCTGCATGGATATAAAATCATTTTCGTCAAGTCAAGTTACCACTTTTAGAATTGGAGAATGATAGATATGAAGTTTCGCAGGCTGATTGCTCGCATACTTACCTGGCACTGGGGATGCCTTGATCAATAAGGAGGCTCCCCCGAGCAGAGGCCTTCCATTGCACTTCGGAGGGTTGACGTTCGCCACATCCGCAAATCGCGGTTGCTTGGGGTGCATAATTTTTGGTAGTTGGGACTGCGTTCGCGCTGTCCCAGATATTTTACGAAAAGAAGAAATAGAGTGAATACGCTAATTACTTTCACGTTACCCACACCAGGCTGAGAAACATTTATTCAAGATACGCTTCGGCTGTTACTGCAACTAACTCATGGCTTGCTATATGAAGATGATAAAGAGTCAGTTTTTTCCAACATGGCTTTTCTGCACCTCAAACTCATAAGTGCTGCATGTCGAATGCATACCCGTGATGATCGCTACGACTTCATCGCGCTTTTAATTTAAAAGCTTATCGCCTTGACCAGAGCTCTTGGTTAATGTAGCTACAGCATTAAATTCGTAAAGCGTACAACAGATTTCGCATTACAACTCGCATCTGCAGAGGAAATAGAGTCTACGAAGGGAAAAGTCATCTCAACTGCCACAGTCACGACTTATGAAATGATACAATTCACTCCTTTAAGAATGATGATAAGCAAATCTCAGGCACAACTACTTGTGCAATCTTTCATACAATATTCTACTGCCATGTTTAAAATGCAGTAGGATCCGTCGATGTAAAGCATTACTGATGTATTTTATTCGAATAAAAGTTATTAAATTTCAAAGGGAATTTATTACAATCAACTTTTGGTTTGGCATCCATGATTTTTTCTCCAGCGTCACGAAATCATTTGCACTTGTCCACGTATGGTGATCTTTCTTGACATTTTGGATCAATTATTATGTAAACCAATTATGTGGTTTTCTAGATTTTAAATTTAATGATAAGAAGACGATTCGAACTTTGAAACATGCATAAAAAACAAAATAACAAGAAATAGCTGTATTAAAAGGAATAATATGCCTATATATTCATAATTAGATTAAAAATTTCAAAAGCTATATTAAGAGAAAGTGTTCAAAGGAAAATGTGCATTGACAATTAGAAGTAAATGCATTCGTAGTGTTCGAGTGAGTAGTACGAAAGTCGTCGCATAAAATGAAAGGTAGCGAGCGCCATCTATTCTTTGTTTATAAATAATATAAGTTCGTGATTTTCCGTACTACATCCAGAATCAATGCAATTTATTTGGCTTCAAATTATTGCGAATTAAACCGCTAATTTAGAACGATCATATTCATTAAGAGCAATCACATGCAGAATAATGTATTTCGCATTTACTCTTTGAGCGATCGCTGCGCCACACTTCGGAGGCGTTTGCAAGCTCTCGGGTATTAAACTCTATTCATTCGAAATGACATCGTAAACGTTACTATGCCCTTTCGGTCCACGTTTTGCTACGCGCTTATAACCTTCGAAAAAATAAAAATACTCTTTTGTTAGAAATTTTCTGTAATTCTAACCGCCTTTGACGATCAGTCGGTCCGATGGAATTAACGGTTGTTAAAAATTTCAGATAAATAATAGTATATGTGTAACTTTATCTCAATAGATTTCTCATTAAAATACCCCCGAACTTCAAATTTTGACAGTCATATAATTGATATACTGTAGGAGTGTTACACCATTCTGTTCACGGTGCTAGGCATTTCCCTAATTTTTTGTTTTTATTTTTATACATCCCATTACATCTCAGGAAAGATATCCGGTATTTGAAAATGGGGGCAATTTACAATCCCCCCCCCACACACACACACCCATACATTGATTGTAATGTTAAACGTATAATATAAGCACACTAAAGTTTCGAACCATATAATGAAAATAGACCTTGCACTGAAAAGTACTGAGAATGTATAATGATACGAGACGTATCTTCGCATTTTTATCATCAGCAATAATAGACAAAAGCTTGTATGAAATATTCATAGCAATGTTGGAATCTGAGTTTCGCTTCAGTAAAGTAATGCATTGTTTTAAAATATGATCAGAGTCTTTTCTTTTCTTTTTTAAATATTGACAAAGGAAAGGAACGAAAAATTCAACCAGAAACAGTGTTGTGCCAAAGTATCATTGGAAGTATGTGACTATCAAACATTATCATAGAAAAATTAAATAATTTTTTTAAACTTTAAGATGATGCAAAGATTATTTTTGTGCTGTGAAATTTTCGTAAAATTAATTTCTCTTGAATCGAAACTAATCAAATAATTGAAACAAATTATTGAGAAACTATAGTAAGAGCACTGGAAACATCAGATCCTCCATTTAAAATTTTTAGAGCTGCAGTAAAAGAGGGCAAACTGCACCTTGCAGTGCCACGCGGAGGGAGCGCCAAGTGTTCAGGGTCGTCTTTTTATTACCTACACCCTAACAAGAGAGAGAGTTGGAGAAAGAGCCGAACACCTGAAAACTGAACAAGTTTTATAATATCCTGTCACAAGAAATCTCAACCGCCTATTGAGAGACGGTGGGAGCAGGAACCTAGGAATGAAGCTGAGCCGACACCTCTCACACCAGATCTGCGATCGCGGAGACGAGCGATCATGGGAAACGGGCCTGAAAGCTTCGCGCTCCCGTGAGTTATAGAAAAAGTTTCAATTTAAATAATGCTTTCAATTTTAGAGGTATGCGAACTGGTAATTAAAAGTTTTCTACTTTTTTCTCCGAATAGATAGTACTGAGTACCTTCAGTCGATAAAAATTAGAAATAGAAATTTCATTTTAAAAATTTCATAAATTTCAGTTTAATTTTTTTTTCCAAGCCTATGTTTATTTTTAGGAACACACCAGTCTTCCAGTATTAAATTTAGTTTAGTTTTAGAGCAAATAATTGAATTTTCGAAAATATTGTTTATAATTATTATTCCCTCATTCTGACCGCAAATAATCTCAATATATTTTTGGCGAATTACTAATTTGTTATCGGCAAGATAGAAATTGCTAACCTGGAAAACACTTAATCATCCTCTCCCTCAAAATGATTCTTTTAAAAATTTCCTCCTCCAATTTTAAGTTTCTAGCGTTTTCTTCATTCATGATAATTAGTGTTCCCAACTTTCCCCGTCTTGTTATCAATTTTGAAGAGCAGCAGTAGTTTTGTCTTAGTCGCGATAACACTGCATAAAATTGCGAGTTCTTATAATGTTCCGAGAAGTGAAACCCTCATTTCAAATTTCATAAATTATTTTTGAATACTAAAAACATATTAATTGCTATAAAAGACTTATTGAAATTAACAAAGTGCTCGAAATCTAATTTGTTTAAATTTCACTTTGACGAGACATTGCACTTATCTGACACGTAACAAGAACATTCTCCAAAGGAAATTAGTATCAAGCAAAAAATGTGGAACGCTTCACGATTTTGCGTGTCATCCTTGCGCAGGGGCCATGCTAATCTTCTCTGTATCGTTCCAATTTTAGTATATGTACTGCCGAAGCGAGTACAAACACATTTCAGTGCCGGTTCCTATATATACCCTACCGTAGCTCTGCTATTTACATAGTGGTAATGCACCGGAAATTGCATGTTTACGAGGGGCAATGCTGAATGATTATTTCAGATTTCATTTGAGCATTGCCGGACGTTCGGCCAGAAATCGACATCGAACATTTTAAAAGTTGCAAAGCCATGTTCTTCTCTTTCGGAATATCACCATTTCAAGAAACGAATGCATAACAGAAGAGTGCCATCCAAAGTGTAAAACGATATGCGATTTCCGGATTGAAAGTAAACTTGCTAATTAAAATTTTGTTTTGATTTAAAAAAAATATATATATATCCGTCCGAGGTATTTTCATTTTTTTCCTTCCATTTTCTCATTTTTCATGTCGTGTGCTATCGCCATACATCGAAATCATCTGTACGTGCTACTCTTTTTCGAGATACAAATAAATGTGCAAAACTGAGACGACAACACAATAGAACAAAATGCAAATAAAACACCTATTATGAATTCCAATGAAAAGCGAAGATACTAACTACTTCGAAGAGAAAAATTCTTCAATCACCAGAGAGATTAGAAGATGCATTATTCTCTCACCAAAAGACAGCCTTTCTTTTTTACACAAGACATTCCATTTCTGCATATCGCCGTTGCTCATCACTTGGATTGATAGTATTATGGTCCTGTAAATATTTTTGCTTCTGAAAATTTCCCACAAAAGAAAGGAGTGATTCTTAAAATTCTTCTTGTCTGACTGACGTGTCATATTGTGTTACGATAGAATGGGAAAATTTGTTTTAACAGTGTGGAGGAAATCTAAAGTCGATCTTCGGATTGCCAATGAAATTCAAGAATCTGCATGGATATAAAATCATTTTCGTCAAGTCAAGTTACCACTTTTAGAATTGGAGAATGATAGATATGAAGTTTCGCAGGCTGATTGCTCGCATACTTACCTGGCACTGGGGATGCCTTGATCAATAAGGAGGCTCCCCCGAGCAGAGGCCTTCCATTGCACTTCGGAGGGTTGACGTTCGCCACATCCGCAAATCGCGGTTGCTTGGGGTGCATAATTTTTGGTAGTTGGGACTGCGTTCGCGCTGTCCCAGATATTTTACGAAAAGAAGAAATAGAGTGAATACGCTAATTACTTTCACGTTACCCACACCAGGCTGAGAAACATTTATTCAAGATACGCTTCGGCTGTTACTGCAACTAACTCATGGCTTGCTATATGAAGATGATAAAGAGTCAGTTTTTTCCAACATGGCTTTTCTGCACCTCAAACTCATAAGTGCTGCATGTCGAATGCATACCCGTGATGATCGCTACGACTTCATCGCGCTTTTAATTTAAAAGCTTATCGCCTTGACCAGAGCTCTTGGTTAATGTAGCTACAGCATTAAATTCGTAAAGCGTACAACAGATTTCGCATTACAACTCGCATCTGCAGAGGAAATAGAGTCTACGAAGGGAAAAGTCATCTCAACTGCCACAGTCACGACTTATGAAATGATACAATTCACTCCTTTAAGAATGATGATAAGCAAATCTCAGGCACAACTACTTGTGCAATCTTTCATACAATATTCTACTGCCATGTTTAAAATGCAGTAGGATCCGTCGATGTAAAGCATTACTGATGTATTTTATTCGAATAAAAGTTATTAAATTTCAAAGGGAATTTATTACAATCAACTTTTGGTTTGGCATCCATGATTTTTTCTCCAGCGTCACGAAATCATTTGCACTTGTCCACGTATGGTGATCTTTCTTGACATTTTGGATCAATTATTATGTAAACCAATTATGTGGTTTTCTAGATTTTAAATTTAATGATAAGAAGACGATTCGAACTTTGAAACATGCATAAAAAACAAAATAACAAGAAATAGCTGTATTAAAAGGAATAATATGCCTATATATTCATAATTAGATTAAAAATTTCAAAAGCTATATTAAGAGAAAGTGTTCAAAGGAAAATGTGCATTGACAATTAGAAGTAAATGCATTCGTAGTGTTCGAGTGAGTAGTACGAAAGTCGTCGCATAAAATGAAAGGTAGCGAGCGCCATCTATTCTTTGTTTATAAATAATATAAGTTCGTGATTTTCCGTACTACATCCAGAATCAATGCAATTTATTTGGCTTCAAATTATTGCGAATTAAACCGCTAATTTAGAACGATCATATTCATTAAGAGCAATCACATGCAGAATAATGTATTTCGCATTTACTCTTTGAGCGATCGCTGCGCCACACTTCGGAGGCGTTTGCAAGCTCTCGGGTATTAAACTCTATTCATTCGAAATGACATCGTAAACGTTACTATGCCCTTTCGGTCCACGTTTTGCTACGCGCTTATAACCTTCGAAAAAATAAAAATACTCTTTTGTTAGAAATTTTCTGTAATTCTAACCGCCTTTGACGATCAGTCGGTCCGATGGAATTAACGGTTGTTAAAAATTTCAGATAAATAATAGTATATGTGTAACTTTATCTCAATAGATTTCTCATTAAAATACCCCCGAACTTCAAATTTTGACAGTCATATAATTGATATACTGTAGGAGTGTTACACCATTCTGTTCACGGTGCTAGGCATTTCCCTAATTTTTTGTTTTTATTTTTATACATCCCATTACATCTCAGGAAAGATATCCGGTATTTGAAAATGGGGGCAATTTACAATCCCCCCCCCCACACACACACACCCATACATTGATTGTAATGTTAAACGTATAATATAAGCACACTAAAGTTTCGAACCATATAATGAAAATAGACCTTGCACTGAAAAGTACTGAGAATGTATAATGATACGAGACGTATCTTCGCATTTTTATCATCAGCAATAATAGACAAAAGCTTGTATGAAATATTCATAGCAATGTTGGAATCTGAGTTTCGCTTCAGTAAAGTAATGCATTGTTTTAAAATATGATCAGAGTCTTTTCTTTTCTTTTTTAAATATTGACAAAGGAAAGGAACGAAAAATTCAACCAGAAACAGTGTTGTGCCAAAGTATCATTGGAAGTATGTGACTATCAAACATTATCATAGAAAAATTAAATAATTTTTTTAAACTTTAAGATGATGCAAAGATTATTTTTGTGCTGTGAAATTTTCGTAAAATTAATTTCTCTTGAATCGAAACTAATCAAATAATTGAAACAAATTATTGAGAAACTATAGTAAGAGCACTGGAAACATCAGATCCTCCATTTAAAATTTTTAGAGCTGCAGTAAAAGAGGGCAAACTGCACCTTGCAGTGCCACGCGGAGGGAGCGCCAAGTGTTCAGGGTCGTCTTTTTATTACCTACACCCTAACAAGAGAGAGAGTTGGAGAAAGAGCCGAACACCTGAAAACTGAACAAGTTTTATAATATCCTGTCACAAGAAATCTCAACCGCCTATTGAGAGACGGTGGGAGCAGGAACCTAGGAATGAAGCTGAGCCGACACCTCTCACACCAGATCTGCGATCGCGGAGACGAGCGATCATGGGAAACGGGCCTGAAAGCTTCGCGCTCCCGTGAGTTATAGAAAAAGTTTCAATTTAAATAATGCTTTCAATTTTAGAGGTATGCGAACTGGTAATTAAAAGTTTTCTACTTTTTTCTCCGAATAGATAGTACTGAGTACCTTCAGTCGATAAAAATTAGAAATAGAAATTTCATTTTAAAAATTTCATAAATTTCAGTTTAATTTTTTTTTCCAAGCCTATGTTTATTTTTAGGAACACACCAGTCTTCCAGTATTAAATTTAGTTTAGTTTTAGAGCAAATAATTGAATTTTCGAAAATATTGTTTATAATTATTATTCCCTCATTCTGACCGCAAATAATCTCAATATATTTTTGGCGAATTACTAATTTGTTATCGGCAAGATAGAAATTGCTAACCTGGAAAACACTTAATCATCCTCTCCCTCAAAATGATTCTTTTAAAAATTTCCTCCTCCAATTTTAAGTTTCTAGCGTTTTCTTCATTCATGATAATTAGTGTTCCCAACTTTCCCCGTCTTGTTATCAATTTTGAAGAGCAGCAGTAGTTTTGTCTTAGTCGCGATAACACTGCATAAAATTGCGAGTTCTTATAATGTTCCGAGAAGTGAAACCCTCATTTCAAATTTCATAAATTATTTTTGAATACTAAAAACATATTAATTGCTATAAAAGACTTATTGAAATTAACAAAGTGCTCGAAATCTAATTTGTTTAAATTTCACTTTGACGAGACATTGCACTTATCTGACACGTAACAAGAACATTCTCCAAAGGAAATTAGTATCAAGCAAAAAATGTGGAACGCTTCACGATTTTGCGTGTCATCCTTGCGCAGGGGCCATGCTAATCTTCTCTGTATCGTTCCAATTTTAGTATATGTACTGCCGAAGCGAGTACAAACACATTTCAGTGCCGGTTCCTATATATACCCTACCGTAGCTCTGCTATTTACATAGTGGTAATGCACCGGAAATTGCATGTTTACGAGGGGCAATGCTGAATGATTATTTCAGATTTCATTTGAGCATTGCCGGACGTTCGGCCAGAAATCGACATCGAACATTTTAAAAGTTGCAAAGCCATGTTCTTCTCTTTCGGAATATCACCATTTCAAGAAACGAATGCATAACAGAAGAGTGCCATCCAAAGTGTAAAACGATATGCGATTTCCGGATTGAAAGTAAACTTGCTAATTAAAATTTTGTTTTGATTTAAAAAAAATATATATATATCCGTCCGAGGTATTTTCATTTTTTTCCTTCCATTTTCTCATTTTTCATGTCGTGTGCTATCGCCATACATCGAAATCATCTGTACGTGCTACTCTTTTTCGAGATACAAATAAATGTGCAAAACTGAGACGACAACACAATAGAACAAAATGCAAATAAAACACCTATTATGAATTCCAATGAAAAGCGAAGATACTAACTACTTCGAAGAGAAAAATTCTTCAATCACCAGAGAGATTAGAAGATGCATTATTCTCTCACCAAAAGACAGCCTTTCTTTTTTACACAAGACATTCCATTTCTGCATATCGCCGTTGCTCATCACTTGGATTGATAGTATTATGGTCCTGTAAATATTTTTGCTTCTGAAAATTTCCCACAAAAGAAAGGAGTGATTCTTAAAATTCTTCTTGTCTGACTGACGTGTCATATTGTGTTACGATAGAATGGGAAAATTTGTTTTAACAGTGTGGAGGAAATCTAAAGTCGATCTTCGGATTGCCAATGAAATTCAAGAATCTGCATGGATATAAAATCATTTTCGTCAAGTCAAGTTACCACTTTTAGAATTGGAGAATGATAGATATGAAGTTTCGCAGGCTGATTGCTCGCATACTTACCTGGCACTGGGGATGCCTTGATCAATAAGGAGGCTCCCCCGAGCAGAGGCCTTCCATTGCACTTCGGAGGGTTGACGTTCGCCACATCCGCAAATCGCGGTTGCTTGGGGTGCATAATTTTTGGTAGTTGGGACTGCGTTCGCGCTGTCCCAGATATTTTACGAAAAGAAGAAATAGAGTGAATACGCTAATTACTTTCACGTTACCCACACCAGGCTGAGAAACATTTATTCAAGATACGCTTCGGCTGTTACTGCAACTAACTCATGGCTTGCTATATGAAGATGATAAAGAGTCAGTTTTTTCCAACATGGCTTTTCTGCACCTCAAACTCATAAGTGCTGCATGTCGAATGCATACCCGTGATGATCGCTACGACTTCATCGCGCTTTTAATTTAAAAGCTTATCGCCTTGACCAGAGCTCTTGGTTAATGTAGCTACAGCATTAAATTCGTAAAGCGTACAACAGATTTCGCATTACAACTCGCATCTGCAGAGGAAATAGAGTCTACGAAGGGAAAAGTCATCTCAACTGCCACAGTCACGACTTATGAAATGATACAATTCACTCCTTTAAGAATGATGATAAGCAAATCTCAGGCACAACTACTTGTGCAATCTTTCATACAATATTCTACTGCCATGTTTAAAATGCAGTAGGATCCGTCGATGTAAAGCATTACTGATGTATTTTATTCGAATAAAAGTTATTAAATTTCAAAGGGAATTTATTACAATCAACTTTTGGTTTGGCATCCATGATTTTTTCTCCAGCGTCACGAAATCATTTGCACTTGTCCACGTATGGTGATCTTTCTTGACATTTTGGATCAATTATTATGTAAACCAATTATGTGGTTTTCTAGATTTTAAATTTAATGATAAGAAGACGATTCGAACTTTGAAACATGCATAAAAAACAAAATAACAAGAAATAGCTGTATTAAAAGGAATAATATGCCTATATATTCATAATTAGATTAAAAATTTCAAAAGCTATATTAAGAGAAAGTGTTCAAAGGAAAATGTGCATTGACAATTAGAAGTAAATGCATTCGTAGTGTTCGAGTGAGTAGTACGAAAGTCGTCGCATAAAATGAAAGGTAGCGAGCGCCATCTATTCTTTGTTTATAAATAATATAAGTTCGTGATTTTCCGTACTACATCCAGAATCAATGCAATTTATTTGGCTTCAAATTATTGCGAATTAAACCGCTAATTTAGAACGATCATATTCATTAAGAGCAATCACATGCAGAATAATGTATTTCGCATTTACTCTTTGAGCGATCGCTGCGCCACACTTCGGAGGCGTTTGCAAGCTCTCGGGTATTAAACTCTATTCATTCGAAATGACATCGTAAACGTTACTATGCCCTTTCGGTCCACGTTTTGCTACGCGCTTATAACCTTCGAAAAAATAAAAATACTCTTTTGTTAGAAATTTTCTGTAATTCTAACCGCCTTTGACGATCAGTCGGTCCGATGGAATTAACGGTTGTTAAAAATTTCAGATAAATAATAGTATATGTGTAACTTTATCTCAATAGATTTCTCATTAAAATACCCCCGAACTTCAAATTTTGACAGTCATATAATTGATATACTGTAGGAGTGTTACACCATTCTGTTCACGGTGCTAGGCATTTCCCTAATTTTTTGTTTTTATTTTTATACATCCCATTACATCTCAGGAAAGATATCCGGTATTTGAAAATGGGGGCAATTTACAATCCCCCCCCCCCCACACACACACCCATACATTGATTGTAATGTTAAACGTATAATATAAGCACACTAAAGTTTCGAACCATATAATGAAAATAGACCTTGCACTGAAAAGTACTGAGAATGTATAATGATACGAGACGTATCTTCGCATTTTTATCATCAGCAATAATAGACAAAAGCTTGTATGAAATATTCATAGCAATGTTGGAATCTGAGTTTCGCTTCAGTAAAGTAATGCATTGTTTTAAAATATGATCAGAGTCTTTTCTTTTCTTTTTTAAATATTGACAAAGGAAAGGAACGAAAAATTCAACCAGAAACAGTGTTGTGCCAAAGTATCATTGGAAGTATGTGACTATCAAACATTATCATAGAAAAATTAAATAATTTTTTTAAACTTTAAGATGATGCAAAGATTATTTTTGTGCTGTGAAATTTTCGTAAAATTAATTTCTCTTGAATCGAAACTAATCAAATAATTGAAACAAATTATTGAGAAACTATAGTAAGAGCACTGGAAACATCAGATCCTCCATTTAAAATTTTTAGAGCTGCAGTAAAAGAGGGCAAACTGCACCTTGCAGTGCCACGCGGAGGGAGCGCCAAGTGTTCAGGGTCGTCTTTTTATTACCTACACCCTAACAAGAGAGAGAGTTGGAGAAAGAGCCGGACACCTGAAAACTGGACAAGTTTTATAATATCCTGTCACAAGAAATCTCAACCGCCTATTGAGAGACGGTGGGAGCACCTAGGAATGAAGCTGAGCCGACACCTCTCACACCAGATCTGCGATCGCGGAGACGAGCGATCATGGGAAACGGGCCTGAAAGCTTCGCGCTCCCGTGAGTTATAGAAAAAGTTTCAATTTAAATAATGCTTTCAATTTTAGAGGTATGCGAACTGGTAATTAAAAGTTTTCTACTTTTTTCTCCGAATAGATAGTACTGAGTACCTTCAGTCGATAAAAATTAGAAATAGAAATTTCATTTTAAAAATTTCATAAATTTCAGTTTAATTTTTTTTCCAAGCCTATGTTTATTTTTAGGAACACACCAGTCTTCCAGTATTAAATTTAGTTTAGTTTTAGAGCAAATAATTGAATTTTCGAAAATATTGTTTATAATTATTATTCCCTCATTCTGACCGCAAATAATCTCAATATATTTTTGGCGAATTACTAATTTGTTATCGGCAAGATAGAAATTGCTAACCTGGAAAACACTTAATCATCCTCTCCCTCAAAATGATTCTTTTAAAAATTTCCTCCTCCAATTTTAAGTTTCTAGCGTTTTCTTCATTCATGATAATTAGTGTTCCCAACTTTCCCCGTCTTGTTATCAATTTTGAAGAGCAGCAGTAGTTTTGTCTTAGTCGCGATAACACTGCATAAAATTGCGAGTTCTTATAATGTTCCGAGAAGTGAAACCCTCATTTCAAATTTCATAAATTATTTTTGAATACTAAAAACATATTAATTGCTATAAAAGACTTATTGAAATTAACAAAGTGCTCGAAATCTAATTTGTTTAAATTTCACTTTGACGAGACATTGCACTTATCTGACACGTAACAAGAACATTCTCCAAAGGAAATTAGTATCAAGCAAAAAATGTGGAACGCTTCACGATTTTGCGTGTCATCCTTGCGCAGGGGCCATGCTAATCTTCTCTGTATCGTTCCAATTTTAGTATATGTACTGCCGAAGCGAGTACAAACACATTTCAGTGCCGGTTCCTATATATACCCTACCGTAGCTCTGCTATTTACATAGTGGTAATGCACCGGAAATTGCATGTTTACGAGGGGCAATGCTGAATGATTATTTCAGATTTCATTTGAGCATTGCCGGACGTTCGGCCAGAAATCGACATCGAACATTTTAAAAGTTGCAAAGCCATGTTCTTCTCTTTCGGAATATCACCATTTCAAGAAACGAATGCATAACAGAAGAGTGCCATCCAAAGTGTAAAACGATATGCGATTTCCGGATTGAAAGTAAACTTGCTAATTAAAATTTTGTTTTGATTTAAAAAAAATATATATATATCCGTCCGAGGTATTTTCATTTTTTTCCTTCCATTTTCTCATTTTTCATGTCGTGTGCTATCGCCATACATCGAAATCATCTGTACGTGCTACTCTTTTTCGAGATACAAATAAATGTGCAAAACTGAGACGACAACACAATAGAACAAAATGCAAATAAAACACCTATTATGAATTCCAATGAAAAGCGAAGATACTAACTACTTCGAAGAGAAAAATTCTTCAATCACCAGAGAGATTAGAAGATGCATTATTCTCTCACCAAAAGACAGCCTTTCTTTTTTACACAAGACATTCCATTTCTGCATATCGCCGTTGCTCATCACTTGGATTGATAGTATTATGGTCCTGTAAATATTTTTGCTTCTGAAAATTTCCCACAAAAGAAAGGAGTGATTCTTAAAATTCTTCTTGTCTGACTGACGTGTCATATTGTGTTACGATAGAATGGGAAAATTTGTTTTAACAGTGTGGAGGAAATCTAAAGTCGATCTTCGGATTGCCAATGAAATTCAAGAATCTGCATGGATATAAAATCATTTTCGTCAAGTCAAGTTACCACTTTTAGAATTGGAGAATGATAGATATGAAGTTTCGCAGGCTGATTGCTCGCATACTTACCTGGCACTGGGGATGCCTTGATCAATAAGGAGGCTCCCCCGAGCAGAGGCCTTCCATTGCACTTCGGAGGGTTGACGTTCGCCACATCCGCAAATCGCGGTTGCTTGGGGTGCATAATTTTTGGTAGTTGGGACTGCGTTCGCGCTGTCCCAGATATTTTACGAAAAGAAGAAATAGAGTGAATACGCTAATTACTTTCACGTTACCCACACCAGGCTGAGAAACATTTATTCAAGATACGCTTCAGCTGTTACTGCAACTAACTCATGGCTTGCTATATGAAGATGATAAAGAGTCAGTTTTTTCCAACATGGCTTTTCTGCACCTCAAACTCATAAGTGCTGCATGTCGAATGCATACCCGTGATGATCGCTACGACTTCATCGCGCTTTTAATTTAAAAGCTTATCGCCTTGACCAGAGCTCTTGGTTAATGTAGCTACAGCATTAAATTCGTAAAGCGTACAACAGATTTCGCATTACAACTCGCATCTGCAGAGGAAATAGAGTCTACGAAGGGAAAAGTCATCTCAACTGCCACAGTCACGACTTATGAAATGATACAATTCACTCCTTTAAGAATGATGATAAGCAAATCTCAGGCACAACTACTTGTGCAATCTTTCATACAATATTCTACTGCCATGTTTAAAATGCAGTAGGATCCGTCGATGTAAAGCATTACTGATGTATTTTATTCGAATAAAAGTTATTAAATTTCAAAGGGAATTTATTACAATCAACTTTTGGTTTGGCATCCATGATTTTTTCTCCAGCGTCACGAAATCATTTGCACTTGTCCACGTATGGTGATCTTTCTTGACATTTTGGATCAATTATTATGTAAACCAATTATGTGGTTTTCTAGATTTTAAATTTAATGATAAGAAGACGATTCGAACTTTGAAACATGCATAAAAAACAAAATAACAAGAAATAGCTGTATTAAAAGGAATAATATGCCTATATATTCATAATTAGATTAAAAATTTCAAAAGCTATATTAAGAGAAAGTGTTCAAAGGAAAATGTGCATTGACAATTAGAAGTAAATGCATTCGTAGTGTTCGAGTGAGTAGTACGAAAGTCGTCGCATAAAATGAAAGGTAGCGAGCGCCATCTATTCTTTGTTTATAAATAATATAAGTTCGTGATTTTCCGTACTACATCCAGAATCAATGCAATTTATTTGGCTTCAAATTATTGCGAATTAAACCGCTAATTTAGAACGATCATATTCATTAAGAGCAATCACATGCAGAATAATGTATTTCGCATTTACTCTTTGAGCGATCGCTGCGCCACACTTCGGAGGCGTTTGCAAGCTCTCGGGTATTAAACTCTATTCATTCGAAATGACATCGTAAACGTTACTATGCCCTTTCGGTCCACGTTTTGCTACGCGCTTATAACCTTCGAAAAAATAAAAATACTCTTTTGTTAGAAATTTTCTGTAATTCTAACCGCCTTTGACGATCAGTCGGTCCGATGGAATTAACGGTTGTTAAAAATTTCAGATAAATAATAGTATATGTGTAACTTTATCTCAATAGATTTCTCATTAAAATACCCCCGAACTTCAAATTTTGACAGTCATATAATTGATATACTGTAGGAGTGTTACACCATTCTGTTCACGGTGCTAGGCATTTCCCTAATTTTTTGTTTTTATTTTTATACATCCCATTACATCTCAGGAAAGATATCCGGTATTTGAAAATGGGGGCAATTTACAATCCCCCCCCCCCCACACACACACCCATACATTGATTGTAATGTTAAACGTATAATATAAGCACACTAAAGTTTCGAACCATATAATGAAAATAGACCTTGCACTGAAAAGTACTGAGAATGTATAATGATACGAGACGTATCTTCGCATTTTTATCATCAGCAATAATAGACAAAAGCTTGTATGAAATATTCATAGCAATGTTGGAATCTGAGTTTCGCTTCAGTAAAGTAATGCATTGTTTTAAAATATGATCAGAGTCTTTTCTTTTCTTTTTTAAATATTGACAAAGGAAAGGAACGAAAAATTCAACCAGAAACAGTGTTGTGCCAAAGTATCATTGGAAGTATGTGACTATCAAACATTATCATAGAAAAATTAAATAATTTTTTTAAACTTTAAGATGATGCAAAGATTATTTTTGTGCTGTGAAATTTTCGTAAAATTAATTTCTCTTGAATCGAAACTAATCAAATAATTGAAACAAATTATTGAGAAACTATAGTAAGAGCACTGGAAACATCAGATCCTCCATTTAAAATTTTTAGAGCTGCAGTAAAAGAGGGCAAACTGCACCTTGCAGTGCCACGCGGAGGGAGCGCCAAGTGTTCAGGGTCGTCTTTTTATTACCTACACCCTAACAAGAGAGAGAGTTGGAGAAAGAGCCGGACACCTGAAAACTGGACAAGTTTTATAATATCCTGTCACAAGAAATCTCAACCGCCTATTGAGAGACGGTGGGAGCACCTAGGAATGAAGCTGAGCCGACACCTCTCACACCAGATCTGCGATCGCGGAGACGAGCGATCATGGGAAACGGGCCTGAAAGCTTCGCGCTCCCGTGAGTTATAGAAAAAGTTTCAATTTAAATAATGCTTTCAATTTTAGAGGTATGCGAACTGGTAATTAAAAGTTTTCTACTTTTTTCTCCGAATAGATAGTACTGAGTACCTTCAGTCGATAAAAATTAGAAATAGAAATTTCATTTTAAAAATTTCATAAATTTCAGTTTAATTTTTTTTTCCAAGCCTATGTTTATTTTTAGGAACACACCAGTCTTCCAGTATTAAATTTAGTTTAGTTTTAGAGCAAATAATTGAATTTTCGAAAATATTGTTTATAATTATTATTCCCTCATTCTGACCGCAAATAATCTCAATATATTTTTGGCGAATTACTAATTTGTTATCGGCAAGATAGAAATTGCTAACCTGGAAAACACTTAATCATCCTCTCCCTCAAAATGATTCTTTTAAAAATTTCCTCCTCCAATTTTAAGTTTCTAGCGTTTTCTTCATTCATGATAATTAGTGTTCCCAACTTTCCCCGTCTTGTTATCAATTTTGAAGAGCAGCAGTAGTTTTGTCTTAGTCGCGATAACACTGCATAAAATTGCGAGTTCTTATAATGTTCCGAGAAGTGAAACCCTCATTTCAAATTTCATAAATTATTTTTGAATACTAAAAACATATTAATTGCTATAAAAGACTTATTGAAATTAACAAAGTGCTCGAAATCTAATTTGTTTAAATTTCACTTTGACGAGACATTGCACTTATCTGACACGTAACAAGAACATTCTCCAAAGGAAATTAGTATCAAGCAAAAAATGTGGAACGCTTCACGATTTTGCGTGTCATCCTTGCGCAGGGGCCATGCTAATCTTCTCTGTATCGTTCCAATTTTAGTATATGTACTGCCGAAGCGAGTACAAACACATTTCAGTGCCGGTTCCTATATATACCCTACCGTAGCTCTGCTATTTACATAGTGGTAATGCACCGGAAATTGCATGTTTACGAGGGGCAATGCTGAATGATTATTTCAGATTTCATTTGAGCATTGCCGGACGTTCGGCCAGAAATCGACATCGAACATTTTAAAAGTTGCAAAGCCATGTTCTTCTCTTTCGGAATATCACCATTTCAAGAAACGAATGCATAACAGAAGAGTGCCATCCAAAGTGTAAAACGATATGCGATTTCCGGATTGAAAGTAAACTTGCTAATTAAAATTTTGTTTTGATTTAAAAAAAATATATATATATCCGTCCGAGGTATTTTCATTTTTTTCCTTCCATTTTCTCATTTTTCATGTCGTGTGCTATCGCCATACATCGAAATCATCTGTACGTGCTACTCTTTTTCGAGATACAAATAAATGTGCAAAACTGAGACGACAACACAATAGAACAAAATGCAAATAAAACACCTATTATGAATTCCAATGAAAAGCGAAGATACTAACTACTTCGAAGAGAAAAATTCTTCAATCACCAGAGAGATTAGAAGATGCATTATTCTCTCACCAAAAGACAGCCTTTCTTTTTTACACAAGACATTCCATTTCTGCATATCGCCGTTGCTCATCACTTGGATTGATAGTATTATGGTCCTGTAAATATTTTTGCTTCTGAAAATTTCCCACAAAAGAAAGGAGTGATTCTTAAAATTCTTCTTGTCTGACTGACGTGTCATATTGTGTTACGATAGAATGGGAAAATTTGTTTTAACAGTGTGGAGGAAATCTAAAGTCGATCTTCGGATTGCCAATGAAATTCAAGAATCTGCATGGATATAAAATCATTTTCGTCAAGTCAAGTTACCACTTTTAGAATTGGAGAATGATAGATATGAAGTTTCGCAGGCTGATTGCTCGCATACTTACCTGGCACTGGGGATGCCTTGATCAATAAGGAGGCTCCCCCGAGCAGAGGCCTTCCATTGCACTTCGGAGGGTTGACGTTCGCCACATCCGCAAATCGCGGTTGCTTGGGGTGCATAATTTTTGGTAGTTGGGACTGCGTTCGCGCTGTCCCAGATATTTTACGAAAAGAAGAAATAGAGTGAATACGCTAATTACTTTCACGTTACCCACACCAGGCTGAGAAACATTTATTCAAGATACGCTTCGGCTGTTACTGCAACGAACTCATGGCTTGCTATATGAAGATGATAAAGAGTCAGTTTTTTCCAACATGGCTTTTCTGCACCTCAAACTCATAAGTGCTGCATGTCGAATGCATACCCGTGATGATCGCTACGACTTCATCGCGCTTTTAATTTAAAAGCTTATCGCCTTGACCAGAGCTCTTGGTTAATGTAGCTACAGCATTAAATTCGTAAAGCGTACAACAGATTTCGCATTACAACTCGCATCTGCAGAGGAAATAGAGTCTACGAAGGGAAAAGTCATCTCAACTGCCACAGTCACGACTTATGAAATGATACAATTCACTCCTTTAAGAATGATGATAAGCAAATCTCAGGCACAACTACTTGTGCAATCTTTCATACAATATTCTACTGCCATGTTTAAAATGCAGTAGGATCCGTCGATGTAAAGCATTACTGATGTATTTTATTCGAATAAAAGTTATTAAATTTCAAAGGGAATTTATTACAATCAACTTTTGGTTTGGCATCCATGATTTTTTCTCCAGCGTCACGAAATCATTTGCACTTGTCCACGTATGGTGATCTTTCTTGACATTTTGGATCAATTATTATGTAAACCAATTATGTGGTTTTCTAGATTTTAAATTTAATGATAAGAAGACGATTCGAACTTTGAAACATGCATAAAAAACAAAATAACAAGAAATAGCTGTATTAAAAGGAATAATATGCCTATATATTCATAATTAGATTAAAAATTTCAAAAGCTATATTAAGAGAAAGTGTTCAAAGGAAAATGTGCATTGACAATTAGAAGTAAATGCATTCGTAGTGTTCGAGTGAGTAGTACGAAAGTCGTCGCATAAAATGAAAGGTAGCGAGCGCCATCTATTCTTTGTTTATAAATAATATAAGTTCGTGATTTTCCGTACTACATCCAGAATCAATGCAATTTATTTGGCTTCAAATTATTGCGAATTAAACCGCTAATTTAGAACGATCATATTCATTAAGAGCAATCACATGCAGAATAATGTATTTCGCATTTACTCTTTGAGCGATCGCTGCGCCACACTTCGGAGGCGTTTGCAAGCTCTCGGGTATTAAACTCTATTCATTCGAAATGACATCGTAAACGTTACTATGCCCTTTCGGTCCACGTTTTGCTACGCGCTTATAACCTTCGAAAAAATAAAAATACTCTTTTGTTAGAAATTTTCTGTAATTCTAACCGCCTTTGACGATCAGTCGGTCCGATGGAATTAACGGTTGTTAAAAATTTCAGATAAATAATAGTATATGTGTAACTTTATCTCAATAGATTTCTCATTAAAATACCCCCGAACTTCAAATTTTGACAGTCATATAATTGATATACTGTAGGAGTGTTACACCATTCTGTTCACGGTGCTAGGCATTTCCCTAATTTTTTGTTTTTATTTTTATACATCCCATTACATCTCAGGAAAGATATCCGGTATTTGAAAATGGGGGCAATTTACAATCCCCCCACACACACACACCCATACATTGATTGTAATGTTAAACGTATAATATAAGCACACTAAAGTTTCGAACCATATAATGAAAATAGACCTTGCACTGAAAAGTACTGAGAATGTATAATGATACGAGACGTATCTTCGCATTTTTATCATCAGCAATAATAGACAAAAGCTTGTATGAAATATTCATAGCAATGTTGGAATCTGAGTTTCGCTTCAGTAAAGTAATGCATTGTTTTAAAATATGATCAGAGTCTTTTCTTTTCTTTTTTAAATATTGACAAAGGAAAGGAACGAAAAATTCAACCAGAAACAGTGTTGTGCCAAAGTATTATTGGAAGTATGTGACTATCAAACATTATCATAGAAAAATTAAATAATTTTTTTAAACTTTAAGATGATGCAAAGATTATTTTTGTGCTGTGAAATTTTCGTAAAATTAATTTCTCTTGAATCGAAACTAATCAAATAATTGAAACAAATTATTGAGAAACTATAGTAAGAGCACTGGAAACATCAGATCCTCCATTTAAAATTTTTAGAGCTGCAGTAAAAGAGGGCAAACTGCACCTTGCAGTGCCACGCGGAGGGAGCGCCAAGTGTTCAGGGTCGTCTTTTTATTACCTACACCCTAACAAGAGAGAGAGTTGGAGAAAGAGCCGGACACCTGAAAACTGGACAAGTTTTATAATATCCTGTCACAAGAAATCTCAACCGCCTATTGAGAGACGGTGGGAGCACCTAGGAATGAAGCTGAGCCGACACCTCTCACACCAGATCTGCGATCGCGGAGACGAGCGATCATGGGAAACGGGCCTGAAAGCTTCGCGCTCCCGTGAGTTATAGAAAAAGTTTCAATTTAAATAATGCTTTCAATTTTAGAGGTATGCGAACTGGTAATTAAAAGTTTTCTACTTTTTTCTCCGAATAGATAGTACTGAGTACCTTCAGTCGATAAAAATTAGAAATAGAAATTTCATTTTAAAAATTTCATAAATTTCAATTTAATTTTTTTTTCCAAGCCTATGTTTATTTTTAGGAACACACCAGTCTTCCAGTATTAAATTTAGTTTAGTTTTAGAGCAAATAATTGAATTTTCGAAAATATTGTTTATAATTATTATTCCCTCATTCTGACCGCAAATAATCTCAATATATTTTTGGCGAATTACTAATTTGTTATCGGCAAGATAGAAATTGCTAACCTGGAAAACACTTAATCATCCTCTCCCTCAAAATGATTCTTTTAAAAATTTCCTCCTCCAATTTTAAGTTTCTAGCGTTTTCTTCATTCATGATAATTAGTGTTCCCAACTTTCCCCGTCTTGTTATCAATTTTGAAGAGCAGCAGTAGTTTTGTCTTAGTCGCGATAACACTGCATAAAATTGCGAGTTCTTATAATGTTCCGAGAAGTGAAACCCTCATTTCAAATTTCATAAATTATTTTTGAATACTAAAAACATATTAATTGCTATAAAAGACTTATTGAAATTAACAAAGTGCTCGAAATCTAATTTGTTTAAATTTCACTTTGACGAGACATTGCACTTATCTGACACGTAACAAGAACATTCTCCAAAGGAAATTAGTATCAAGCAAAAAATGTGGAACGCTTCACGATTTTGCGTGTCATCCTTGCGCAGGGGCCATGCTAATCTTCTCTGTATCGTTCCAATTTTAGTATATGTACTGCCGAAGCGAGTACAAACACATTTCAGTGCCGGTTCCTATATATACCCTACCGTAGCTCTGCTATTTACATAGTGGTAATGCACCGGAAATTGCATGTTTACGAGGGGCAATGCTGAATGATTATTTCAGATTTCATTTGAGCATTGCCGGACGTTCGGCCAGAAATCGACATCGAACATTTTAAAAGTTGCAAAGCCATGTTCTTCTCTTTCGGAATATCACCATTTCAAGAAACGAATGCATAACAGAAGAGTGCCATCCAAAGTGTAAAACGATATGCGATTTCCGGATTGAAAGTAAACTTGCTAATTAAAATTTTGTTTTGATTTAAAAAAAATATATATATATCCGTCCGAGGTATTTTCATTTTTTTCCTTCCATTTTCTCATTTTTCATGTCGTGTGCTATCGCCATACATCGAAATCATCTGTACGTGCTACTCTTTTTCGAGATACAAATAAATGTGCAAAACTGAGACGACAACACAATAGAACAAAATGCAAATAAAACACCTATTATGAATTCCAATGAAAAGCGAAGATACTAACTACTTCGAAGAGAAAAATTCTTCAATCACCAGAGAGATTAGAAGATGCATTATTCTCTCACCAAAAGACAGCCTTTCTTTTTTACACAAGACATTCCATTTCTGCATATCGCCGTTGCTCATCACTTGGATTGATAGTATTATGGTCCTGTAAATATTTTTGCTTCTGAAAATTTCCCACAAAAGAAAGGAGTGATTCTTAAAATTCTTCTTGTCTGACTGACGTGTCATATTGTGTTACGATAGAATGGGAAAATTTGTTTTAACAGTGTGGAGGAAATCTAAAGTCGATCTTCGGATTGCCAATGAAATTCAAGAATCTGCATGGATATAAAATCATTTTCGTCAAGTCAAGTTACCACTTTTAGAATTGGAGAATGATAGATATGAAGTTTCGCAGGCTGATTGCTCGCATACTTACCTGGCACTGGGGATGCCTTGATCAATAAGGAGGCTCCCCCGAGCAGAGGCCTTCCATTGCACTTCGGAGGGTTGACGTTCGCCACATCCGCAAATCGCGGTTGCTTGGGGTGCATAATTTTTGGTAGTTGGGACTGCGTTCGCGCTGTCCCAGATATTTTACGAAAAGAAGAAATAGAGTGAATACGCTAATTACTTTCACGTTACCCACACCAGGCTGAGAAACATTTATTCAAGATACGCTTCGGCTGTTACTGCAACGAACTCATGGCTTGCTATATGAAGATGATAAAGAGTCAGTTTTTTCCAACATGGCTTTTCTGCACCTCAAACTCATAAGTGCTGCATGTCGAATGCATACCCGTGATGATCGCTACGACTTCATCGCGCTTTTAATTTAAAAGCTTATCGCCTTGACCAGAGCTCTTGGTTAATGTAGCTACAGCATTAAATTCGTAAAGCGTACAACAGATTTCGCATTACAACTCGCATCTGCAGAGGAAATAGAGTCTACGAAGGGAAAAGTCATCTCAACTGCCACAGTCACGACTTATGAAATGATACAATTCACTCCTTTAAGAATGATGATAAGCAAATCTCAGGCACAACTACTTGTGCAATCTTTCATACAATATTCTACTGCCATGTTTAAAATGCAGTAGGATCCGTCGATGTAAAGCATTACTGATGTATTTTATTCGAATAAAAGTTATTAAATTTCAAAGGGAATTTATTACAATCAACTTTTGGTTTGGCATCCATGATTTTTTCTCCAGCGTCACGAAATCATTTGCACTTGTCCACGTATGGTGATCTTTCTTGACATTTTGGATCAATTATTATGTAAACCAATTATGTGGTTTTCTAGATTTTAAATTTAATGATAAGAAGACGATTCGAACTTTGAAACATGCATAAAAAACAAAATAACAAGAAATAGCTGTATTAAAAGGAATAATATGCCTATATATTCATAATTAGATTAAAAATTTCAAAAGCTATATTAAGAGAAAGTGTTCAAAGGAAAATGTGCATTGACAATTAGAAGTAAATGCATTCGTAGTGTTCGAGTGAGTAGTACGAAAGTCGTCGCATAAAATGAAAGGTAGCGAGCGCCATCTATTCTTTGTTTATAAATAATATAAGTTCGTGATTTTCCGTACTACATCCAGAATCAATGCAATTTATTTGGCTTCAAATTATTGCGAATTAAACCGCTAATTTAGAACGATCATATTCATTAAGAGCAATCACATGCAGAATAATGTATTTCGCATTTACTCTTTGAGCGATCGCTGCGCCACACTTCGGAGGCGTTTGCAAGCTCTCGGGTATTAAACTCTATTCATTCGAAATGACATCGTAAACGTTACTATGCCCTTTCGGTCCACGTTTTGCTACGCGCTTATAACCTTCGAAAAAATAAAAATACTCTTTTGTTAGAAATTTTCTGTAATTCTAACCGCCTTTGACGATCAGTCGGTCCGATGGAATTAACGGTTGTTAAAAATTTCAGATAAATAATAGTATATGTGTAACTTTATCTCAATAGATTTCTCATTAAAATACCCCCGAACTTCAAATTTTGACAGTCATATAATTGATATACTGTAGGAGTGTTACACCATTCTGTTCACGGTGCTAGGCATTTCCCTAATTTTTTGTTTTTATTTTTATACATCCCATTACATCTCAGGAAAGATATCCGGTATTTGAAAATGGGGGCAATTTACAATCCCCCCCCCACACACACACACCCATACATTGATTGTAATGTTAAACGTATAATATAAGCACACTAAAGTTTCGAACCATATAATGAAAATAGACCTTGCACTGAAAAGTACTGAGAATGTATAATGATACGAGACGTATCTTCGCATTTTTATCATCAGCAATAATAGACAAAAGCTTGTATGAAATATTCATAGCAATGTTGGAATCTGAGTTTCGCTTCAGTAAAGTAATGCATTGTTTTAAAATATGATCAGAGTCTTTTCTTTTCTTTTTTAAATATTGACAAAGGAAAGGAACGAAAAATTCAACCAGAAACAGTGTTGTGCCAAAGTATCATTGGAAGTATGTGACTATCAAACATTATCATAGAAAAATTAAATAATTTTTTTAAACTTTAAGATGATGCAAAGATTATTTTTGTGCTGTGAAATTTTCGTAAAATTAATTTCTCTTGAATCGAAACTAATCAAATAATTGAAACAAATTATTGAGAAACTATAGTAAGAGCACTGGAAACATCAGATCCTCCATTTAAAATTTTTAGAGCTGCAGTAAAAGAGGGCAAACTGCACCTTGCAGTGCCACGCGGAGGGAGCGCCAAGTGTTCAGGGTCGTCTTTTTATTACCTACACCCTAACAAGAGAGAGAGTTGGAGAAAGAGCCGGACACCTGAAAACTGGACAAGTTTTATAATATCCTGTCACAAGAAATCTCAACCGCCTATTGAGAGACGGTGGGAGCACCTAGGAATGAAGCTGAGCCGACACCTCTCACACCAGATCTGCGATCGCGGAGACGAGCGATCATGGGAAACGGGCCTGAAAGCTTCGCGCTCCCGTGAGTTATAGAAAAAGTTTCAATTTAAATAATGCTTTCAATTTTAGAGGTATGCGAACTGGTAATTAAAAGTTTTCTACTTTTTTCTCCGAATAGATAGTACTGAGTACCTTCAGTCGATAAAAATTAGAAATAGAAATTTCATTTTAAAAATTTCATAAATTTCAGTTTAATTTTTTTTCCAAGCCTATGTTTATTTTTAGGAACACACCAGTCTTCCAGTATTAAATTTAGTTTAGTTTTAGAGCAAATAATTGAATTTTCGAAAATATTGTTTATAATTATTATTCCCTCATTCTGACCGCAAATAATCTCAATATATTTTTGGCGAATTACTAATTTGTTATCGGCAAGATAGAAATTGCTAACCTGGAAAACACTTAATCATCCTCTCCCTCAAAATGATTCTTTTAAAAATTTCCTCCTCCAATTTTAAGTTTCTAGCGTTTTCTTCATTCATGATAATTAGTGTTCCCAACTTTCCCCGTCTTGTTATCAATTTTGAAGAGCAGCAGTAGTTTTGTCTTAGTCGCGATAACACTGCATAAAATTGCGAGTTCTTATAATGTTCCGAGAAGTGAAACCCTCATTTCAAATTTCATAAATTATTTTTGAATACTAAAAACATATTAATTGCTATAAAAGACTTATTGAAATTAACAAAGTGCTCGAAATCTAATTTGTTTAAATTTCACTTTGACGAGACATTGCACTTATCTGACACGTAACAAGAACATTCTCCAAAGGAAATTAGTATCAAGCAAAAAATGTGGAACGCTTCACGATTTTGCGTGTCATCCTTGCGCAGGGGCCATGCTAATCTTCTCTGTATCGTTCCAATTTTAGTATATGTACTGCCGAAGCGAGTACAAACACATTTCAGTGCCGGTTCCTATATATACCCTACCGTAGCTCTGCTATTTACATAGTGGTAATGCACCGGAAATTGCATGTTTACGAGGGGCAATGCTGAATGATTATTTCAGATTTCATTTGAGCATTGCCGGACGTTCGGCCAGAAATCGACATCGAACATTTTAAAAGTTGCAAAGCCATGTTCTTCTCTTTCGGAATATCACCATTTCAAGAAACGAATGCATAACAGAAGAGTGCCATCCAAAGTGTAAAACGATATGCGATTTCCGGATTGAAAGTAAACTTGCTAATTAAAATTTTGTTTTGATTTAAAAAAAATATATATATATCCGTCCGAGGTATTTTCATTTTTTTCCTTCCATTTTCTCATTTTTCATGTCGTGTGCTATCGCCATACATCGAAATCATCTGTACGTGCTACTCTTTTTCGAGATACAAATAAATGTGCAAAACTGAGACGACAACACAATAGAACAAAATGCAAATAAAACACCTATTATGAATTCCAATGAAAAGCGAAGATACTAACTACTTCGAAGAGAAAAATTCTTCAATCACCAGAGAGATTAGAAGATGCATTATTCTCTCACCAAAAGACAGCCTTTCTTTTTTACACAAGACATTCCATTTCTGCATATCGCCGTTGCTCATCACTTGGATTGATAGTATTATGGTCCTGTAAATATTTTTGCTTCTGAAAATTTCCCACAAAAGAAAGGAGTGATTCTTAAAATTCTTCTTGTCTGACTGACGTGTCATATTGTGTTACGATAGAATGGGAAAATTTGTTTTAACAGTGTGGAGGAAATCTAAAGTCGATCTTCGGATTGCCAATGAAATTCAAGAATCTGCATGGATATAAAATCATTTTCGTCAAGTCAAGTTACCACTTTTAGAATTGGAGAATGATAGATATGAAGTTTCGCAGGCTGATTGCTCGCATACTTACCTGGCACTGGGGATGCCTTGATCAATAAGGAGGCTCCCCCGAGCAGAGGCCTTCCATTGCACTTCGGAGGGTTGACGTTCGCCACATCCGCAAATCGCGGTTGCTTGGGGTGCATAATTTTTGGTAGTTGGGACTGCGTTCGCGCTGTCCCAGATATTTTACGAAAAGAAGAAATAGAGTGAATACGCTAATTACTTTCACGTTACCCACACCAGGCTGAGAAACATTTATTCAAGATACGCTTCGGCTGTTACTGCAACTAACTCATGGCTTGCTATATGAAGATGATAAAGAGTCAGTTTTTTCCAACATGGCTTTTCTGCACCTCAAACTCATAAGTGCTGCATGTCGAATGCATACCCGTGATGATCGCTACGACTTCATCGCGCTTTTAATTTAAAAGCTTATCGCCTTGACCAGAGCTCTTGGTTAATGTAGCTACAGCATTAAATTCGTAAAGCGTACAACAGATTTCGCATTACAACTCGCATCTGCAGAGGAAATAGAGTCTACGAAGGGAAAAGTCATCTCAACTGCCACAGTCACGACTTATGAAATGATACAATTCACTCCTTTAAGAATGATGATAAGCAAATCTCAGGCACAACTACTTGTGCAATCTTTCATACAATATTCTACTGCCATGTTTAAAATGCAGTAGGATCCGTCGATGTAAAGCATTACTGATGTATTTTATTCGAATAAAAGTTATTAAATTTCAAAGGGAATTTATTACAATCAACTTTTGGTTTGGCATCCATGATTTTTTCTCCAGCGTCACGAAATCATTTGCACTTGTCCACGTATGGTGATCTTTCTTGACATTTTGGATCAATTATTATGTAAACCAATTATGTGGTTTTCTAGATTTTAAATTTAATGATAAGAAGACGATTCGAACTTTGAAACATGCATAAAAAACAAAATAACAAGAAATAGCTGTATTAAAAGGAATAATATGCCTATATATTCATAATTAGATTAAAAATTTCAAAAGCTATATTAAGAGAAAGTGTTCAAAGGAAAATGTGCATTGACAATTAGAAGTAAATGCATTCGTAGTGTTCGAGTGAGTAGTACGAAAGTCGTCGCATAAAATGAAAGGTAGCGAGCGCCATCTATTCTTTGTTTATAAATAATATAAGTTCGTGATTTTCCGTACTACATCCAGAATCAATGCAATTTATTTGGCTTCAAATTATTGCGAATTAAACCGCTAATTTAGAACGATCATATTCATTAAGAGCAATCACATGCAGAATAATGTATTTCGCATTTACTCTTTGAGCGATCGCTGCGCCACACTTCGGAGGCGTTTGCAAGCTCTCGGGTATTAAACTCTATTCATTCGAAATGACATCGTAAACGTTACTATGCCCTTTCGGTCCACGTTTTGCTACGCGCTTATAACCTTCGAAAAAATAAAAATACTCTTTTGTTAGAAATTTTCTGTAATTCTAACCGCCTTTGACGATCAGTCGGTCCGATGGAATTAACGGTTGTTAAAAATTTCAGATAAATAATAGTATATGTGTAACTTTATCTCAATAGATTTCTCATTAAAATACCCCCGAACTTCAAATTTTGACAGTCATATAATTGATATACTGTAGGAGTGTTACACCATTCTGTTCACGGTGCTAGGCATTTCCCTAATTTTTTGTTTTTATTTTTATACATCCCATTACATCTCAGGAAAGATATCCGGTATTTGAAAATGGGGGCAATTTACAATCCCCCCCCCACACACACACACCCATACATTGATTGTAATGTTAAACGTATAATATAAGCACACTAAAGTTTCGAACCATATAATGAAAATAGACCTTGCACTGAAAAGTACTGAGAATGTATAATGATACGAGACGTATCTTCGCATTTTTATCATCAGCAATAATAGACAAAAGCTTGTATGAAATATTCATAGCAATGTTGGAATCTGAGTTTCGCTTCAGTAAAGTAATGCATTGTTTTAAAATATGATCAGAGTCTTTTCTTTTCTTTTTTAAATATTGACAAAGGAAAGGAACGAAAAATTCAACCAGAAACAGTGTTGTGCCAAAGTATCATTGGAAGTATGTGACTATCAAACATTATCATAGAAAAATTAAATAATTTTTTTAAACTTTAAGATGATGCAAAGATTATTTTTGTGCTGTGAAATTTTCGTAAAATTAATTTCTCTTGAATCGAAACTAATCAAATAATTGAAACAAATTATTGAGAAACTATAGTAAGAGCACTGGAAACATCAGATCCTCCATTTAAAATTTTTAGAGCTGCAGTAAAAGAGGGCAAACTGCACCTTGCAGTGCCACGCGGAGGGAGCGCCAAGTGTTCAGGGTCGTCTTTTTATTACCTACACCCTAACAAGAGAGAGAGTTGGAGAAAGAGCCGGACACCTGAAAACTGGACAAGTTTTATAATATCCTGTCACAAGAAATCTCAACCGCCTATTGAGAGACGGTGGGAGCACCTAGGAATGAAGCTGAGCCGACACCTCTCACACCAGATCTGCGATCGCGGAGACGAGCGATCATGGGAAACGGGCCTGAAAGCTTCGCGCTCCCGTGAGTTATAGAAAAAGTTTCAATTTAAATAATGCTTTCAATTTTAGAGGTATGCGAACTGGTAATTAAAAGTTTTCTACTTTTTTCTCCGAATAGATAGTACTGAGTACCTTCAGTCGATAAAAATTAGAAATAGAAATTTCATTTTAAAAATTTCATAAATTTCAATTTAATTTTTTTTTCCAAGCCTATGTTTATTTTTAGGAACACACCAGTCTTCCAGTATTAAATTTAGTTTAGTTTTAGAGCAAATAATTGAATTTTCGAAAATATTGTTTATAATTATTATTCCCTCATTCTGACCGCAAATAATCTCAATATATTTTTGGCGAATTACTAATTTGTTATCGGCAAGATAGAAATTGCTAACCTGGAAAACACTTAATCATCCTCTCCCTCAAAATGATTCTTTTAAAAATTTCCTCCTCCAATTTTAAGTTTCTAGCGTTTTCTTCATTCATGATAATTAGTGTTCCCAACTTTCCCCGTCTTGTTATCAATTTTGAAGAGCAGCAGTAGTTTTGTCTTAGTCGCGATAACACTGCATAAAATTGCGAGTTCTTATAATGTTCCGAGAAGTGAAACCCTCATTTCAAATTTCATAAATTATTTTTGAATACTAAAAACATATTAATTGCTATAAAAGACTTATTGAAATTAACAAAGTGCTCGAAATCTAATTTGTTTAAATTTCACTTTGACGAGACATTGCACTTATCTGACACGTAACAAGAACATTCTCCAAAGGAAATTAGTATCAAGCAAAAAATGTGGAACGCTTCACGATTTTGCGTGTCATCCTTGCGCAGGGGCCATGCTAATCTTCTCTGTATCGTTCCAATTTTAGTATATGTACTGCCGAAGCGAGTACAAACACATTTCAGTGCCGGTTCCTATATATACCCTACCGTAGCTCTGCTATTTACATAGTGGTAATGCACCGGAAATTGCATGTTTACGAGGGGCAATGCTGAATGATTATTTCAGATTTCATTTGAGCATTGCCGGACGTTCGGCCAGAAATCGACATCGAACATTTTAAAAGTTGCAAAGCCATGTTCTTCTCTTTCGGAATATCACCATTTCAAGAAACGAATGCATAACAGAAGAGTGCCATCCAAAGTGTAAAACGATATGCGATTTCCGGATTGAAAGTAAACTTGCTAATTAAAATTTTGTTTTGATTTAAAAAAAATATATATATATCCGTCCGAGGTATTTTCATTTTTTTCCTTCCATTTTCTCATTTTTCATGTCGTGTGCTATCGCCATACATCGAAATCATCTGTACGTGCTACTCTTTTTCGAGATACAAATAAATGTGCAAAACTGAGACGACAACACAATAGAACAAAATGCAAATAAAACACCTATTATGAATTCCAATGAAAAGCGAAGATACTAACTACTTCGAAGAGAAAAATTCTTCAATCACCAGAGAGATTAGAAGATGCATTATTCTCTCACCAAAAGACAGCCTTTCTTTTTTACACAAGACATTCCATTTCTGCATATCGCCGTTGCTCATCACTTGGATTGATAGTATTATGGTCCTGTAAATATTTTTGCTTCTGAAAATTTCCCACAAAAGAAAGGAGTGATTCTTAAAATTCTTCTTGTCTGACTGACGTGTCATATTGTGTTACGATAGAATGGGAAAATTTGTTTTAACAGTGTGGAGGAAATCTAAAGTCGATCTTCGGATTGCCAATGAAATTCAAGAATCTGCATGGATATAAAATCATTTTCGTCAAGTCAAGTTACCACTTTTAGAATTGGAGAATGATAGATATGAAGTTTCGCAGGCTGATTGCTCGCATACTTACCTGGCACTGGGGATGCCTTGATCAATAAGGAGGCTCCCCCGAGCAGAGGCCTTCCATTGCACTTCGGAGGGTTGACGTTCGCCACATCCGCAAATCGCGGTTGCTTGGGGTGCATAATTTTTGGTAGTTGGGACTGCGTTCGCGCTGTCCCAGATATTTTACGAAAAGAAGAAATAGAGTGAATACGCTAATTACTTTCACGTTACCCACACCAGGCTGAGAAACATTTATTCAAGATACGCTTCGGCTGTTACTGCAACTAACTCATGGCTTGCTATATGAAGATGATAAAGAGTCAGTTTTTTCCAACATGGCTTTTCTGCACCTCAAACTCATAAGTGCTGCATGTCGAATGCATACCCGTGATGATCGCTACGACTTCATCGCGCTTTTAATTTAAAAGCTTATCGCCTTGACCAGAGCTCTTGGTTAATGTAGCTACAGCATTAAATTCGTAAAGCGTACAACAGATTTCGCATTACAACTCGCATCTGCAGAGGAAATAGAGTCTACGAAGGGAAAAGTCATCTCAACTGCCACAGTCACGACTTATGAAATGATACAATTCACTCCTTTAAGAATGATGATAAGCAAATCTCAGGCACAACTACTTGTGCAATCTTTCATACAATATTCTACTGCCATGTTTAAAATGCAGTAGGATCCGTCGATGTAAAGCATTACTGATGTATTTTATTCGAATAAAAGTTATTAAATTTCAAAGGGAATTTATTACAATCAACTTTTGGTTTGGCATCCATGATTTTTTCTCCAGCGTCACGAAATCATTTGCACTTGTCCACGTATGGTGATCTTTCTTGACATTTTGGATCAATTATTATGTAAACCAATTATGTGGTTTTCTAGATTTTAAATTTAATGATAAGAAGACGATTCGAACTTTGAAACATGCATAAAAAACAAAATAACAAGAAATAGCTGTATTAAAAGGAATAATATGCCTATATATTCATAATTAGATTAAAAATTTCAAAAGCTATATTAAGAGAAAGTGTTCAAAGGAAAATGTGCATTGACAATTAGAAGTAAATGCATTCGTAGTGTTCGAGTGAGTAGTACGAAAGTCGTCGCATAAAATGAAAGGTAGCGAGCGCCATCTATTCTTTGTTTATAAATAATATAAGTTCGTGATTTTCCGTACTACATCCAGAATCAATGCAATTTATTTGGCTTCAAATTATTGCGAATTAAACCGCTAATTTAGAACGATCATATTCATTAAGAGCAATCACATGCAGAATAATGTATTTCGCATTTACTCTTTGAGCGATCGCTGCGCCACACTTCGGAGGCGTTTGCAAGCTCTCGGGTATTAAACTCTATTCATTCGAAATGACATCGTAAACGTTACTATGCCCTTTCGGTCCACGTTTTGCTACGCGCTTATAACCTTCGAGAAAATAAAAATACTCTTTTGTTAGAAATTTTCTGTAATTCTAACCGCCTTTGACGATCAGTCGGTCCGATGGAATTAACGGTTGTTAAAAATTTCAGATAAATAATAGTATATGTGTAACTTTATCTCAATAGATTTCTCATTAAAATACCCCCGAACTTCAAATTTTGACAGTCATATAATTGATATACTGTAGGAGTGTTACACCATTCTGTTCACGGTGCTAGGCATTTCCCTAATTTTTTGTTTTTATTTTTATACATCCCATTACATCTCAGGAAAGATATCCGGTATTTGAAAATGGGGGCAATTTACAATCCCCCCCCCCACACACACACCCATACATTGATTGTAATGTTAAACGTATAATATAAGCACACTAAAGTTTCGAACCATATAATGAAAATTGACCTTGCACTGAAAAGTACTGAGAATGTATAATGATACGAGACGTATCTTCGCATTTTTATCATCAGCAATAATAGACAAAAGCTTGTATGAAATATTCATAGCAATGTTGGAATCTGAGTTTCGCTTCAGTAAAGTAATGCATTGTTTTAAAATATGATCAGAGTCTTTTCTTTTCTTTTTTAAATATTGACAAAGGAAAGGAACGAAAAATTCAACCAGAAACAGTGTTGTGCCAAAGTATCATTGGAAGTATGTGACTATCAAACATTATCATAGAAAAATTAAATAATTTTTTTAAACTTTAAGATGATGCAAAGATTATTTTTGTGCTGTGAAATTTTCGTAAAATTAATTTCTCTTGAATCGAAACTAATCAAATAATTGAAACAAATTATTGAGAAACTATAGTAAGAGCACTGGAAACATCAGATCCTCCATTTAAAATTTTTAGAGCTGCAGTAAAAGAGGGCAAACTGCACCTTGCAGTGCCACGCGGAGGGAGCGCCAAGTGTTCAGGGTCGTCTTTTTATTACCTACACCCTAACAAGAGAGAGAGTTGGAGAAAGAGCCGGACACCTGAAAACTGGACAAGTTTTATAATATCCTGTCACAAGAAATCTCAACCGCCTATTGAGAGACGGTGGGAGCACCTAGGAATGAAGCTGAGCCGACACCTCTCACACCAGATCTGCGATCGCGGAGACGAGCGATCATGGGAAACGGGCCTGAAAGCTTCGCGCTCCCGTGAGTTATAGAAAAAGTTTCAATTTAAATAATGCTTTCAATTTTAGAGGTATGCGAACTGGTAATTAAAAGTTTTCTACTTTTTTCTCCGAATAGATAGTACTGAGTACCTTCAGTCGATAAAAATTAGAAATAGAAATTTCATTTTAAAAATTTCATAAATTTCAGTTTAATTTTTTTTTCCAAGCCTATGTTTATTTTTAGGAACACACCAGTCTTCCAGTATTAAATTTAGTTTAGTTTTAGAGCAAATAATTGAATTTTCGAAAATATTGTTTATAATTATTATTCCCTCATTCTGACCGCAAATAATCTCAATATATTTTTGGCGAATTACTAATTTGTTATCGGCAAGATAGAAATTGCTAACCTGGAAAACACTTAATCATCCTCTCCCTCAAAATGATTCTTTTAAAAATTTCCTCCTCCAATTTTAAGTTTCTAGCGTTTTCTTCATTCATGATAATTAGTGTTCCCAACTTTCCCCGTCTTGTTATCAATTTTGAAGAGCAGCAGTAGTTTTGTCTTAGTCGCGATAACACTGCATAAAATTGCGAGTTCTTATAATGTTCCGAGAAGTGAAACCCTCATTTCAAATTTCATAAATTATTTTTGAATACTAAAAACATATTAATTGCTATAAAAGACTTATTGAAATTAACAAAGTGCTCGAAATCTAATTTGTTTAAATTTCACTTTGACGAGACATTGCACTTATCTGACACGTAACAAGAACATTCTCCAAAGGAAATTAGTATCAAGCAAAAAATGTGGAACGCTTCACGATTTTGCGTGTCATCCTTGCGCAGGGGCCATGCTAATCTTCTCTGTATCGTTCCAATTTTAGTATATGTACTGCCGAAGCGAGTACAAACACATTTCAGTGCCGGTTCCTATATATACCCTACCGTAGCTCTGCTATTTACATAGTGGTAATGCACCGGAAATTGCATGTTTACGAGGGGCAATGCTGAATGATTATTTCAGATTTCATTTGAGCATTGCCGGACGTTCGGCCAGAAATCGACATCGAACATTTTAAAAGTTGCAAAGCCATGTTCTTCTCTTTCGGAATATCACCATTTCAAGAAACGAATGCATAACAGAAGAGTGCCATCCAAAGTGTAAAACGATATGCGATTTCCGGATTGAAAGTAAACTTGCTAATTAAAATTTTGTTTTGATTTAAAAAAAATATATATATATCCGTCCGAGGTATTTTCATTTTTTTCCTTCCATTTTCTCATTTTTCATGTCGTGTGCTATCGCCATACATCGAAATCATCTGTACGTGCTACTCTTTTTCGAGATACAAATAAATGTGCAAAACTGAGACGA
This sequence comes from Argiope bruennichi, assembly GCF_947563725.1. Lineage (NCBI taxonomy): Eukaryota > Metazoa > Arthropoda > Arachnida > Araneae > Araneidae > Argiope > Argiope bruennichi. The sequence continues at coordinate 38,801,399 of NC_079153.1, read as the reverse complement.
CAACACAATAGAACAAAATGCAAATAAAACACCTATTATGAATTCCAATGAAAAGCGAAGATACTAACTACTTCGAAGAGAAAAATTCTTCAATCACCAGAGAGATTAGAAGATGCATTATTCTCTCACCAAAAGACAGCCTTTCTTTTTTACACAAGACATTCCATTTCTGCATATCGCCGTTGCTCATCACTTGGATTGATAGTATTATGGTCCTGTAAATATTTTTGCTTCTGAAAATTTCCCACAAAAGAAAGGAGTGATTCTTAAAATTCTTCTTGTCTGACTGACGTGTCATATTGTGTTACGATAGAATGGGAAAATTTGTTTTAACAGTGTGGAGGAAATCTAAAGTCGATCTTCGGATTGCCAATGAAATTCAAGAATCTGCATGGATATAAAATCATTTTCGTCAAGTCAAGTTACCACTTTTAGAATTGGAGAATGATAGATATGAAGTTTCGCAGGCTGATTGCTCGCATACTTACCTGGCACTGGGGATGCCTTGATCAATAAGGAGGCTCCCCCGAGCAGAGGCCTTCCATTGCACTTCGGAGGGTTGACGTTCGCCACATCCGCAAATCGCGGTTGCTTGGGGTGCATAATTTTTGGTAGTTGGGACTGCGTTCGCGCTGTCCCAGATATTTTACGAAAAGAAGAAATAGAGTGAATACGCTAATTACTTTCACGTTACCCACACCAGGCTGAGAAACATTTATTCAAGATACGCTTCGGCTGTTACTGCAACTAACTCATGGCTTGCTATATGAAGATGATAAAGAGTCAGTTTTTTCCAACATGGCTTTTCTGCACCTCAAACTCATAAGTGCTGCATGTCGAATGCATACCCGTGATGATCGCTACGACTTCATCGCGCTTTTAATTTAAAAGCTTATCGCCTTGACCAGAGCTCTTGGTTAATGTAGCTACAGCATTAAATTCGTAAAGCGTACAACAGATTTCGCATTACAACTCGCATCTGCAGAGGAAATAGAGTCTACGAAGGGAAAAGTCATCTCAACTGCCACAGTCACGACTTATGAAATGATACAATTCACTCCTTTAAGAATGATGATAAGCAAATCTCAGGCACAACTACTTGTGCAATCTTTCATACAATATTCTACTGCCATGTTTAAAATGCAGTAGGATCCGTCGATGTAAAGCATTACTGATGTATTTTATTCGAATAAAAGTTATTAAATTTCAAAGGGAATTTATTACAATCAACTTTTGGTTTGGCATCCATGATTTTTTCTCCAGCGTCACGAAATCATTTGCACTTGTCCACGTATGGTGATCTTTCTTGACATTTTGGATCAATTATTATGTAAACCAATTATGTGGTTTTCTAGATTTTAAATTTAATGATAAGAAGACGATTCGAACTTTGAAACATGCATAAAAAACAAAATAACAAGAAATAGCTGTATTAAAAGGAATAATATGCCTATATATTCATAATTAGATTAAAAATTTCAAAAGCTATATTAAGAGAAAGTGTTCAAAGGAAAATGTGCATTGACAATTAGAAGTAAATGCATTCGTAGTGTTAAGTGAGTAGTACGAAAGTCGTCGCATAAAATGAAAGGTAGCGAGCGCCATCTATTCTTTGTTTATAAATAATATAAGTTCGTGATTTTCCGTACTACATCCAGAATCAATGCAATTTATTTGGCTTCAAATTATTGCGAATTAAACCGCTAATTTAGAACGATCATATTCATTAAGAGCAATCACATGCAGAATAATGTATTTCGCATTTACTCTTTGAGCGATCGCTGCGCCACACTTCGGAGGCGTTTGCAAGCTCTCGGGTATTAAACTCTATTCATTCGAAATGACATCGTAAACGTTACTATGCCCTTTCGGTCCACGTTTTGCTACGCGCTTATAACCTTCGAAAAAATAAAAATACTCTTTTGTTAGAAATTTTCTGTAATTCTAACCGCCTTTGACGATCAGTCGGTCCGATGGAATTAACGGTTGTTAAAAATTTCAGATAAATAATAGTATATGTGTAACTTTATCTCAATAGATTTCTCATTAAAATACCCCCGAACTTCAAATTTTGACAGTCATATAATTGATATACTGTAGGAGTGTTACACCATTCTGTTCACGGTGCTAGGCATTTCCCTAATTTTTTGTTTTTATTTTTATACATCCCATTACATCTCAGGAAAGATATCCGGTATTTGAAAATGGGGGCAATTTACAATCCCCCCCCCCACACACACACACCCATACATTGATTGTAATGTTAAACGTATAATATAAGCACACTAAAGTTTCGAACCATATAATGAAAATAGACCTTGCACTGAAAAGTACTGAGAATGTATAATGATACGAGACGTATCTTCGCATTTTTATCATCAGCAATAATAGACAAAAGCTTGTATGAAATATTCATAGCAATGTTGGAATCTGAGTTTCGCTTCAGTAAAGTAATGCATTGTTTTAAAATATGATCAGAGTCTTTTCTTTTCTTTTTTAAATATTGACAAAGGAAAGGAACGAAAAATTCAACCAGAAACAGTGTTGTGCCAAAGTATCATTGGAAGTATGTGACTATCAAACATTATCATAGAAAAATTAAATAATTTTTTTAAACTTTAAGATGATGCAAAGATTATTTTTGTGCTGTGAAATTTTCGTAAAATTAATTTCTCTTGAATCGAAACTAATCAAATAATTGAAACAAATTATTGAGAAACTATAGTAAGAGCACTGGAAACATCAGATCCTCCATTTAAAATTTTTAGAGCTGCAGTAAAAGAGGGCAAACTGCACCTTGCAGTGCCACGCGGAGGGAGCGCCAAGTGTTCAGGGTCGTCTTTTTATTACCTACACCCTAACAAGAGAGAGAGTTGGAGAAAGAGCCGGACACCTGAAAACTGGACAAGTTTTATAATATCCTGTCACAAGAAATCTCAACCGCCTATTGAGAGACGGTGGGAGCACCTAGGAATGAAGCTGAGCCGACACCTCTCACACCAGATCTGCGATCGCGGAGACGAGCGATCATGGGAAACGGGCCTGAAAGCTTCGCGCTCCCGTGAGTTATAGAAAAAGTTTCAATTTAAATAATGCTTTCAATTTTAGAGGTATGCGAACTGGTAATTAAAAGTTTTCTACTTTTTTCTCCGAATAGATAGTACTGAGTACCTTCAGTCGATAAAAATTAGAAATAGAAATTTCATTTTAAAAATTTCATAAATTTCAGTTTAATTTTTTTTTCCAAGCCTATGTTTATTTTTAGGAACACACCAGTCTTCCAGTATTAAATTTAGTTTAGTTTTAGAGCAAATAATTGAATTTTCGAAAATATTGTTTATAATTATTATTCCCTCATTCTGACCGCAAATAATCTCAATATATTTTTGGCGAATTACTAATTTGTTATCGGCAAGATAGAAATTGCTAACCTGGAAAACACTTAATCATCCTCTCCCTCAAAATGATTCTTTTAAAAATTTCCTCCTCCAATTTTAAGTTTCTAGCGTTTTCTTCATTCATGATAATTAGTGTTCCCAACTTTCCCCGTCTTGTTATCAATTTTGAAGAGCAGCAGTAGTTTTGTCTTAGTCGCGATAACACTGCATAAAATTGCGAGTTCTTATAATGTTCCGAGAAGTGAAACCCTCATTTCAAATTTCATAAATTATTTTTGAATACTAAAAACATATTAATTGCTATAAAAGACTTATTGAAATTAACAAAGTGCTCGAAATCTAATTTGTTTAAATTTCACTTTGACGAGACATTGCACTTATCTGACACGTAACAAGAACATTCTCCAAAGGAAATTAGTATCAAGCAAAAAATGTGGAACGCTTCACGATTTTGCGTGTCATCCTTGCGCAGGGGCCATGCTAATCTTCTCTGTATCGTTCCAATTTTAGTATATGTACTGCCGAAGCGAGTACAAACACATTTCAGTGCCGGTTCCTATATATACCCTACCGTAGCTCTGCTATTTACATAGTGGTAATGCACCGGAAATTGCATGTTTACGAGGGGCAATGCTGAATGATTATTTCAGATTTCATTTGAGCATTGCCGGACGTTCGGCCAGAAATCGACATCGAACATTTTAAAAGTTGCAAAGCCATGTTCTTCTCTTTCGGAATATCACCATTTCAAGAAACGAATGCATAACAGAAGAGTGCCATCCAAAGTGTAAAACGATATGCGATTTCCGGATTGAAAGTAAACTTGCTAATTAAAATTTTGTTTTGATTTAAAAAAAATATATATATATCCGTCCGAGGTATTTTCATTTTTTTCCTTCCATTTTCTCATTTTTCATGTCGTGTGCTATCGCCATACATCGAAATCATCTGTACGTGCTACTCTTTTTCGAGATACAAATAAATGTGCAAAACTGAGACGACAACACAATAGAACAAAATGCAAATAAAACACCTATTATGAATTCCAATGAAAAGCGAAGATACTAACTACTTCGAAGAGAAAAATTCTTCAATCACCAGAGAGATTAGAAGATGCATTATTCTCTCACCAAAAGACAGCCTTTCTTTTTTACACAAGACATTCCATTTCTGCATATCGCCGTTGCTCATCACTTGGATTGATAGTATTATGGTCCTGTAAATATTTTTGCTTCTGAAAATTTCCCACAAAAGAAAGGAGTGATTCTTAAAATTCTTCTTGTCTGACTGACGTGTCATATTGTGTTACGATAGAATGGGAAAATTTGTTTTAACAGTGTGGAGGAAATCTAAAGTCGATCTTCGGATTGCCAATGAAATTCAAGAATCTGCATGGATATAAAATCATTTTCGTCAAGTCAAGTTACCACTTTTAGAATTGGAGAATGATAGATATGAAGTTTCGCAGGCTGATTGCTCGCATACTTACCTGGCACTGGGGATGCCTTGATCAATAAGGAGGCTCCCCCGAGCAGAGGCCTTCCATTGCACTTCGGAGGGTTGACGTTCGCCACATCCGCAAATCGCGGTTGCTTGGGGTGCATAATTTTTGGTAGTTGGGACTGCGTTCGCGCTGTCCCAGATATTTTACGAAAAGAAGAAATAGAGTGAATACGCTAATTACTTTCACGTTACCCACACCAGGCTGAGAAACATTTATTCAAGATACGCTTCGGCTGTTACTGCAACTAACTCATGGCTTGCTATATGAAGATGATAAAGAGTCAGTTTTTTCCAACATGGCTTTTCTGCACCTCAAACTCATAAGTGCTGCATGTCGAATGCATACCCGTGATGATCGCTACGACTTCATCGCGCTTTTAATTTAAAAGCTTATCGCCTTGACCAGAGCTCTTGGTTAATGTAGCTACAGCATTAAATTCGTAAAGCGTACAACAGATTTCGCATTACAACTCGCATCTGCAGAGGAAATAGAGTCTACGAAGGGAAAAGTCATCTCAACTGCCACAGTCACGACTTATGAAATGATACAATTCACTCCTTTAAGAATGATGATAAGCAAATCTCAGGCACAACTACTTGTGCAATCTTTCATACAATATTCTACTGCCATGTTTAAAATGCAGTAGGATCCGTCGATGTAAAGCATTACTGATGTATTTTATTCGAATAAAAGTTATTAAATTTCAAAGGGAATTTATTACAATCAACTTTTGGTTTGGCATCCATGATTTTTTCTCCAGCGTCACGAAATCATTTGCACTTGTCCACGTATGGTGATCTTTCTTGACATTTTGGATCAATTATTATGTAAACCAATTATGTGGTTTTCTAGATTTTAAATTTAATGATAAGAAGACGATTCGAACTTTGAAACATGCATAAAAAACAAAATAACAAGAAATAGCTGTATTAAAAGGAATAATATGCCTATATATTCATAATTAGATTAAAAATTTCAAAAGCTATATTAAGAGAAAGTGTTCAAAGGAAAATGTGCATTGACAATTAGAAGTAAATGCATTCGTAGTGTTCGAGTGAGTAGTACGAAAGTCGTCGCATAAAATGAAAGGTAGCGAGCGCCATCTATTCTTTGTTTATAAATAATATAAGTTCGTGATTTTCCGTACTACATCCAGAATCAATGCAATTTATTTGGCTTCAAATTATTGCGAATTAAACCGCTAATTTAGAACGATCATATTCATTAAGAGCAATCACATGCAGAATAATGTATTTCGCATTTACTCTTTGAGCGATCGCTGCGCCACACTTCGGAGGCGTTTGCAAGCTCTCGGGTATTAAACTCTATTCATTCGAAATGACATCGTAAACGTTACTATGCCCTTTCGGTCCACGTTTTGCTACGCGCTTATAACCTTCGAAAAAATAAAAATACTCTTTTGTTAGAAATTTTCTGTAATTCTAACCGCCTTTGACGATCAGTCGGTCCGATGGAATTAACGGTTGTTAAAAATTTCAGATAAATAATAGTATATGTGTAACTTTATCTCAATAGATTTCTCATTAAAATACCCCCGAACTTCAAATTTTGACAGTCATATAATTGATATACTGTAGGAGTGTTACACCATTCTGTTCACGGTGCTAGGCATTTCCCTAATTTTTTGTTTTTATTTTTATACATCCCATTACATCTCAGGAAAGATATCCGGTATTTGAAAATGGGGGCAATTTACAATCCACCCCCCACACACACACCCATACATTGATTGTAATGTTAAACGTATAATATAAGCACACTAAAGTTTCGAACCATATAATGAAAATAGACCTTGCACTGAAAAGTACTGAGAATGTATAATGATACGAGACGTATCTTCGCATTTTTATCATCAGCAATAATAGACAAAAGCTTGTATGAAATATTCATAGCAATGTTGGAATCTGAGTTTCGCTTCAGTAAAGTAATGCATTGTTTTAAAATATGATCAGAGTCTTTTCTTTTCTTTTTTAAATATTGACAAAGGAAAGGAACGAAAAATTCAACCAGAAACAGTGTTGTGCCAAAGTATCATTGGAAGTATGTGACTATCAAACATTATCATAGAAAAATTAAATAATTTTTTTAAACTTTAAGATGATGCAAAGATTATTTTTGTGCTGTGAAATTTTCGTAAAATTAATTTCTCTTGAATCGAAACTAATCAAATAATTGAAACAAATTATTGAGAAACTATAGTAAGAGCACTGGAAACATCAGATCCTCCATTTAAAATTTTTAGAGCTGCAGTAAAAGAGGGCAAACTGCACCTTGCAGTGCCACGCGGAGGGAGCGCCAAGTGTTCAGGGTCGTCTTTTTATTACCTACACCCTAACAAGAGAGAGAGTTGGAGAAAGAGCCGGACACCTGAAAACTGGACAAGTTTTATAATATCCTGTCACAAGAAATCTCAACCGCCTATTGAGAGACGGTGGGAGCACCTAGGAATGAAGCTGAGCCGACACCTCTCACACCAGATCTGCGATCGCGGAGACGAGCGATCATGGGAAACGGGCCTGAAAGCTTCGCGCTCCCGTGAGTTATAGAAAAAGTTTCAATTTAAATAATGCTTTCAATTTTAGAGGTATGCGAACTGGTAATTAAAAGTTTTCTACTTTTTTCTCCGAATAGATAGTACTGAGTACCTTCAGTCGATAAAAATTAGAAATAGAAATTTCATTTTAAAAATTTCATAAATTTCAATTTAATTTTTTTTTCCAAGCCTATGTTTATTTTTAGGAACACACCAGTCTTCCAGTATTAAATTTAGTTTAGTTTTAGAGCAAATAATTGAATTTTCGAAAATATTGTTTATAATTATTATTCCCTCATTCTGACCGCAAATAATCTCAATATATTTTTGGCGAATTACTAATTTGTTATCGGCAAGATAGAAATTGCTAACCTGGAAAACACTTAATCATCCTCTCCCTCAAAATGATTCTTTTAAAAATTTCCTCCTCCAATTTTAAGTTTCTAGCGTTTTCTTCATTCATGATAATTAGTGTTCCCAACTTTCCCCGTCTTGTTATCAATTTTGAAGAGCAGCAGTAGTTTTGTCTTAGTCGCGATAACACTGCATAAAATTGCGAGTTCTTATAATGTTCCGAGAAGTGAAACCCTCATTTCAAATTTCATAAATTATTTTTGAATACTAAAAACATATTAATTGCTATAAAAGACTTATTGAAATTAACAAAGTGCTCGAAATCTAATTTGTTTAAATTTCACTTTGACGAGACATTGCACTTATCTGACACGTAACAAGAACATTCTCCAAAGGAAATTAGTATCAAGCAAAAAATGTGGAACGCTTCACGATTTTGCGTGTCATCCTTGCGCAGGGGCCATGCTAATCTTCTCTGTATCGTTCCAATTTTAGTATATGTACTGCCGAAGCGAGTACAAACACATTTCAGTGCCGGTTCCTATATATACCCTACCGTAGCTCTGCTATTTACATAGTGGTAATGCACCGGAAATTGCATGTTTACGAGGGGCAATGCTGAATGATTATTTCAGATTTCATTTGAGCATTGCCGGACGTTCGGCCAGAAATCGACATCGAACATTTTAAAAGTTGCAAAGCCATGTTCTTCTCTTTCGGAATATCACCATTTCAAGAAACGAATGCATAACAGAAGAGTGCCATCCAAAGTGTAAAACGATATGCGATTTCCGGATTGAAAGTAAACTTGCTAATTAAAATTTTGTTTTGATTTAAAAAAAATATATATATATCCGTCCGAGGTATTTTCATTTTTTTCCTTCCATTTTCTCATTTTTCATGTCGTGTGCTATCGCCATACATCGAAATCATCTGTACGTGCTACTCTTTTTCGAGATACAAATAAATGTGCAAAACTGAGACGACAACACAATAGAACAAAATGCAAATAAAACACCTATTATGAATTCCAATGAAAAGCGAAGATACTAACTACTTCGAAGAGAAAAATTCTTCAATCACCAGAGAGATTAGAAGATGCATTATTCTCTCACCAAAAGACAGCCTTTCTTTTTTACACAAGACATTCCATTTCTGCATATCGCCGTTGCTCATCACTTGGATTGATAGTATTATGGTCCTGTAAATATTTTTGCTTCTGAAAATTTCCCACAAAAGAAAGGAGTGATTCTTAAAATTCTTCTTGTCTGACTGACGTGTCATATTGTGTTACGATAGAATGGGAAAATTTGTTTTAACAGTGTGGAGGAAATCTAAAGTCGATCTTCGGATTGCCAATGAAATTCAAGAATCTGCATGGATATAAAATCATTTTCGTCAAGTCAAGTTACCACTTTTAGAATTGGAGAATGATAGATATGAAGTTTCGCAGGCTGATTACTCGCATACTTACCTGGCACTGGGGATGCCTTGATCAATAAGGAGGCTCCCCCGAGCAGAGGCCTTCCATTGCACTTCGGAGGGTTGACGTTCGCCACATCCGCAAATCGCGGTTGCTTGGGGTGCATAATTTTTGGTAGTTGGGACTGCGTTCGCGCTGTCCCAGATATTTTACGAAAAGAAGAAATAGAGTGAATACGCTAATTACTTTCACGTTACCCACACCAGGCTGAGAAACATTTATTCAAGATACGCTTCGGCTGTTACTGCAACTAACTCATGGCTTGCTATATGAAGATGATAAAGAGTCAGTTTTTTCCAACATGGCTTTTCTGCACCTCAAACTCATAAGTGCTGCATGTCGAATGCATACCCGTGATGATCGCTACGACTTCATCGCGCTTTTAATTTAAAAGCTTATCGCCTTGACCAGAGCTCTTGGTTAATGTAGCTACAGCATTAAATTCGTAAAGCGTACAACAGATTTCGCATTACAACTCGCATCTGCAGAGGAAATAGAGTCTACGAAGGGAAAAGTCATCTCAACTGCCACAGTCACGACTTATGAAATGATACAATTCACTCCTTTAAGAATGATGATAAGCAAATCTCAGGCACAACTACTTGTGCAATCTTTCATACAATATTCTACTGCCATGTTTAAAATGCAGTAGGATCCGTCGATGTAAAGCATTACTGATGTATTTTATTCGAATAAAAGTTATTAAATTTCAAAGGGAATTTATTACAATCAACTTTTGGTTTGGCATCCATGATTTTTTCTCCAGCGTCACGAAATCATTTGCACTTGTCCACGTATGGTGATCTTTCTTGACATTTTGGATCAATTATTATGTAAACCAATTATGTGGTTTTCTAGATTTTAAATTTAATGATAAGAAGACGATTCGAACTTTGAAACATGCATAAAAAACAAAATAACAAGAAATAGCTGTATTAAAAGGAATAATATGCCTATATATTCATAATTAGATTAAAAATTTCAAAAGCTATATTAAGAGAAAGTGTTCAAAGGAAAATGTGCATTGACAATTAGAAGTAAATGCATTCGTAGTGTTCGAGTGAGTAGTACGAAAGTCGTCGCATAAAATGAAAGGTAGCGAGCGCCATCTATTCTTTGTTTATAAATAATATAAGTTCGTGATTTTCCGTACTACATCCAGAATCAATGCAATTTATTTGGCTTCAAATTATTGCGAATTAAACCGCTAATTTAGAACGATCATATTCATTAAGAGCAATCACATGCAGAATAATGTATTTCGCATTTACTCTTTGAGCGATCGCTGCGCCACACTTCGGAGGCGTTTGCAAGCTCTCGGGTATTAAACTCTATTCATTCGAAATGACATCGTAAACGTTACTATGCCCTTTCGGTCCACGTTTTGCTACGCGCTTATAACCTTCGAAAAAATAAAAATACTCTTTTGTTAGAAATTTTCTGTAATTCTAACCGCCTTTGACGATCAGTCGGTCCGATGGAATTAACGGTTGTTAAAAATTTCAGATAAATAATAGTATATGTGTAACTTTATCTCAATAGATTTCTCATTAAAATACCCCCGAACTTCAAATTTTGACAGTCATATAATTGATATACTGTAGGAGTGTTACACCATTCTGTTCACGGTGCTAGGCATTTCCCTAATTTTTTGTTTTTATTTTTATACATCCCATTACATCTCAGGAAAGATATCCGGTATTTGAAAATGGGGGCAATTTACAATCCCCCCCCCACACACACACACCCATACATTGATTGTAATGTTAAACGTATAATATAAGCACACTAAAGTTTCGAACCATATAATGAAAATAGACCTTGCACTGAAAAGTACTGAGAATGTATAATGATACGAGACGTATCTTCGCATTTTTATCATCAGCAATAATAGACAAAAGCTTGTATGAAATATTCATAGCAATGTTGGAATCTGAGTTTCGCTTCAGTAAAGTAATGCATTGTTTTAAAATATGATCAGAGTCTTTTCTTTTCTTTTTTAAATATTGACAAAGGAAAGGAACGAAAAATTCAACCAGAAACAGTGTTGTGCCAAAGTATCATTGGAAGTATGTGACTATCAAACATTATCATAGAAAAATTAAATAATTTTTTTAAACTTTAAGATGATGCAAAGATTATTTTTGTGCTGTGAAATTTTCGTAAAATTAATTTCTCTTGAATCGAAACTAATCAAATAATTGAAACAAATTATTGAGAAACTATAGTAAGAGCACTGGAAACATCAGATCCTCCATTTAAAATTTTTAGAGCTGCAGTAAAAGAGGGCAAACTGCACCTTGCAGTGCCACGCGGAGGGAGCGCCAAGTGTTCAGGGTCGTCTTTTTATTACCTACACCCTAACAAGAGAGAGAGTTGGAGAAAGAGCCGGACACCTGAAAACTGGACAAGTTTTATAATATCCTGTCACAAGAAATCTCAACCGCCTATTGAGAGACGGTGGGAGCACCTAGGAATGAAGCTGAGCCGACACCTCTCACACCAGATCTGCGATCGCGGAGACGAGCGATCATGGGAAACGGGCCTGAAAGCTTCGCGCTCCCGTGAGTTATAGAAAAAGTTTCAATTTAAATAATGCTTTCAATTTTAGAGGTATGCGAACTGGTAATTAAAAGTTTTCTACTTTTTTCTCCGAATAGATAGTACTGAGTACCTTCAGTCGATAAAAATTAGAAATAGAAATTTCATTTTAAAAATTTCATAAATTTCAATTTAATTTTTTTTTCCAAGCCTATGTTTATTTTTAGGAACACACCAGTCTTCCAGTATTAAATTTAGTTTAGTTTTAGAGCAAATAATTGAATTTTCGAAAATATTGTTTATAATTATTATTCCCTCATTCTGACCGCAAATAATCTCAATATATTTTTGGCGAATTACTAATTTGTTATCGGCAAGATAGAAATTGCTAACCTGGAAAACACTTAATCATCCTCTCCCTCAAAATGATTCTTTTAAAAATTTCCTCCTCCAATTTTAAGTTTCTAGCGTTTTGTTTTCTTCATTCATGATAATTAGTGTTCCCAACTTTCCCCGTCTTGTTATCAATTTTGAAGAGCAGCAGTAGTTTTGTCTTAGTCGCGATAACACTGCATAAAATTGCGAGTTCTTATAATGTTCCGAGAAGTGAAACCCTCATTTCAAATTTCATAAATTATTTTTGAATACTAAAAACATATTAATTGCTATAAAAGACTTATTGAAATTAACAAAGTGCTCGAAATCTAATTTGTTTAAATTTCACTTTGACGAGACATTGCACTTATCTGACACGTAACAAGAACATTCTCCAAAGGAAATTAGTATCAAGCAAAAAATGTGGAACGCTTCACGATTTTGCGTGTCATCCTTGCGCAGGGGCCATGCTAATCTTCTCTGTATCGTTCCAATTTTAGTATATGTACTGCCGAAGCGAGTACAAACACATTTCAGTGCCGTTCCTATATATACCCTACCGTAGCTCTGCTATTTACATAGTGGTAATGCACCGAAATTGCATGTTTACGAGGGGCAATGCTGAATGATTATTTCAGATTTCATTTGAGCATTGCCGGACGTTCGGCCAGAAATCGACATCGAACATTTTAAAAGTTGCAAAGCCATGTTCTTCTCCTTTCGGAATATCACCATTTCAAGAAACGAATGCAAACAGAAGAGTGCCATCCAAGTGTAAAACGATATGCGATTTCCGGATTGAAAGTAAACTTGCTAATTAAAATTTTTGTTTGATTTAAAAAAAATATATATATATCCGTCCGAGGTATTTCATTTTTTCCTTCCATTTTCTCATTTTTCATGTCGTGTGCTATCGCCATACATCGAAATCATCTGTACGTGCTACTCTTTTTCGAGATACAAATAAATGTGCAAAACTGAGACGACAACACAATAGAACAAAATGCAAATAAAACACCTATTATGAATTCCAATGAAAAGCGAAGATACTAACTACTTCGAAGAGAAAAAATTCTTCAATCACCAGAGAGATTAGAAGATGCATTATTCTCTCACCAAAAGACAGCCTTTCTTTTTTACACAAGACATTCCATTTCTGCATATCGCCGTTGCTCATCACTTGGATTGATAGTATTATGGTCCTGTAAATATTTTTGCTTCTGAAAATTTCCCACAAAAGAAAGGAGTGATTCTTAAAATTCTTCTTGTCTGACTGACGTGTCATATTGTGTTACGATAGAATGGGAAAATTTGTTTTAACAGTGTGGAGGAAATCTAAAGTCGATCTTCGGATTGCCAATGAAATTCAAGAATCTGCATGGATATAAAATCATTTTCGTCAAGTCAAGTTACCACTTTAGAATTGGAGAATGATAGATATGAAGTTTCGCAGGCTGATTGCTCGCATACTTACCTGGCACTGGGATGCCTTGATCAATAAGGAGGCTCCCCCGAGCAGAGGCCTTCCATTGCACTTCGGAGGGTTGACGTTCGCCACATCCGCAAATCGCGGTTGCTTGGGGTGCATAATTTTTGGTAGTTGGGGACTGCGTTCGCGCTGTCCCAGATATTTTACGAAAAGAAGAAATAGAGTGAATACGCTAATTACTTTCACGTTACCCACACCAGGCTGAGAAACATTTATTCAAGATACGCTTCGGCTGTTACTGCAAACTAACTCATGGCTTGCTATATGAAGATGATAAAGAGTCAGTTTTTTCCAACATGGCTTTTCTGCACCTCAAACTCATAAGTGCTGCATGTCGAATGCATACCCGTGATGATCGCTACGACTTCATCGCGCTTTTAATTTAAAAGCTTATCGCCTTGACCAGAGCTCTTGTAATGTAGCTACAGCATTAAATTCGTAAAGCGTACAACAGATTTCGCATTACAACTCGCATCTGCAGAGGAAATAGAGTCTACGAAGGGAAAAGTCATCTCAACTGCCACAGTCACGACTTATGAAATGATACAATTCACTCCTTTAAGAATGATGATAAGCAAATCTCAGGCACAACTACTTGTGCAATCTTTCATACAATATTCTACTGCCATGTTTAAAAATGCAGTAGGATCCGTCGATGTAAAGCATTACTGATGTATTTTATTCGAATAAAAGTTATTAAATTTCAAAGGAATTTATTACAATCAACTTTTGGTTTGGCATCCATGATTTTTTCTCCAGCGTCACGAAATCATTTGCACTTGTCCACGTATGGTGATCTTTCTTGACATTTTGGATCAATTATTATGTAAACCAATTATGTGGTTTTCTAGATTTTAAATTTAATGATAAGAAGACGATTCGAACTTTGAAACATGCATAAAAAAACAAAATAACAAGAAATAGCTGTATTAAAAGGAATAATATGCCTATATATTCATAATTAGATTAAAAATTTCAAAAGCTATATTAAGAGAAAGTGTTCAAAGGAAAATGTGCATTGACAATTAGAAGTAAATGCATTCGTAGTGTTCGAGTGAGTAGTACGAAAGTCGTCGCATAAAATGAAAGGTAGCGAGCGCCATCTATTCTTTGTTTATAAATAATATAAGTTCGTGATTTTCCGTACTACATCAGAATCAATGCAATTTTATTGGCTTCAAATTATTGCGAATTAAACCGCTAATTTTAGAACGATCATATTCATTAAGAGCAATCACATGCAGAATAATGTATTTCGCATTTACTCTTTGAGCGATCGCTGCGCCACACTTCGGAGGCGTTTGCAAGCTCTCGGGTATTAAACTCTATTCATTCGAAATGACATCGTAAACGTTACTATGCCCTTTCGGTCCACGTTTTGCTACGCGCTTATAACCTTCGAGAAAATAAAAATACTCTTTTGTTAGAAATTTTCTGTAATTCTAACCGCCTTTGACGATCAGTCGGTCCGATGGAATTAACGGTTGTTAAAAATTTCAGATAAATAATAGTATATGTGTAACTTTATCTCAATAGATTTCTCATTAAAATACCCCCGAACTTCAAATTTTGACAGTCATATAATTGATATACTGTAGGAGTGTTACACCATTCTGTTCACGGTGCTAGGCATTTCCCTAATTTTTTGTTTTTATTTTTATACATCCCATTACATCTCAGGAAAGATATCCGGTATTTGAAAATGGGGGCAATTTACAATCCCCCCCACCACACACACACCCATACATTGATTGTAATGTTAAACGTATAATATAAGCACACTAAAGTTTCGAACCATATAATGAAAATTGACCTTGCACTGAAAAGTACTGAGAATGTATAATGATACGAGACGTATCTTCGCATTTTTATCATCAGCAATAATAGACAAAAGCTTGTATGAAATATTCATAGCAATGTTGGAATCTGAGTTTCGCTTCAGTAAAGTAATGCATTGTTTTAAAATATGATCAGAGTCTTTTCTTTTCTTTTTTAAATATTGACAAAGGAAGGAACGAAAATTCAACCAGAAACAGTGTTGTGCCAAAGTATCATTGGAAGTATGTGACTATCAAACATTATCATAGAAAAATTAAATAATTTTTTTAAACTTAAGATGATGCAAAGATTATTTTTGTGCTGTGAAATTTTCGTAAAATTAATTTCTCTTGAATCGAAACTAATCAAATAATTGAAACAAATTATTGAGAAACTATAGTAAGAGCACTGGAAACATCAGATCCTCCATTTAAAATTTTTAGAGCTGCAGTAAAAGAGGGCAAACTGCACCTTGCAGTGCCACGCGGAGGGAGCGCCAAGTGTTCAGGGTCGTCTTTTTATTACCTACACCCCTAACAAGAGAGAGAGTTGGAGAAAGAGCCGGACACCTGAAAACTGGACAAGTTTTATAATATCCTGTCACAAGAAATCTCAACCGCCTATTGAGAGACGGTGGGAGCACCTAGGAATGAAGCTGAGCCGACACCTCTCACACCAGATCTGCGATCGCGGAGACGAGCGATCATGGGAAACGGGCCTGAAAGCTTCGCGCTCCCGTGAGTTATAGAAAAAGTTTCAATTTAAATAATGCTTTCAATTTTAGAGGTATGCGAACTGGTAATTAAAAGTTTTCTACTTTTTTCTCCGAATAGATAGTACTGAGTACCTTCAGTCGATAAAAATTAGAAATAGAAATTTCATTTTAAAAATTTCATAAATTTCAGTTTAATTTTTTTTTCCAAGCCTATGTTTATTTTTAGGAACACACCAGTCTTCCAGTATTAAATTTAGTTTAGTTTTAGAGCAAATAATTGAATTTTCGAAAATATTGTTTATAATTATTATTCCCTCATTCTGACCGCAAATAATCTCAATATATTTTTGGCGAATTACTAATTTGTTATCGGCAAGATAGAAATTGCTAACCTGGAAAACACTTAATCATCCTCTCCTCAAAATGATTCTTTTAAAAATTTCCTCCTCCAATTTTAAGTTTCTAGCGTTTTTCTTCATTCATGATAATTAGTGTTCCCAACTTTCCCCGTCTTGTTATCAATTTTGAAGAGCAGCAGTAGTTTTGTCTTAGTCGCGATAACACTGCATAAAATTGCGAGTTCTTATAATGTTCCGAGAAGTGAAACCCTCATTTCAAATTTCATAAATTATTTTTGAATACTAAAAACATATTAATTGCTATAAAAGACTTATTGAAATTAACAAAGTGCTCGAAATCTAATTTGTTTAAATTTCACTTTGACGAGACATTGCACTTATCTGACACGTAACAAGAACATTCTCCAAAGGAAATTAGTATCAAGCAAAAATGTGGAACGCTTCACGATTTTGCGTGTCATCCTTGCGCAGGGGCCATGCTAATCTTCTCTGTATCGTTCCAATTTTAGTATATGTACTGCCGAAGCGAGTACAAACACATTTCAGTGCCGGTTCCTATATATACCCTACCGTAGCTCTGCTATTTACATAGTGGTAATGCACCGGAAATTGCATGTTTACGAGGGGCAATGCTGAATGATTATTTCAGATTTCATTTGAGCATTGCCGGACGTTCGGCCAGAAATCGACATCGAACATTTTAAAAGTTGCAAAGCCATGTTCTTCTCTTTCGGAATATCACCATTTCAAGAAACGAATGCATAACAGAAGAGTGCCATCCAAAGTGTAAAACGATATGCGATTTCCGGATTGAAAGTAAACTTGCTAATTAAAAATTTTGTTTTGATTTAAAAAAAATATATATATATCCGTCCGAGGTATTTTCATTTTTTTCTTCCATTTTCTCATTTTTCATGTCGTGTGCTATCGCCATACATCGAAATCATCTGTACGTGCTACTCTTTTTCGAGATACAAATAAATGTGCAAAACTGAGACGACAACACAATAGAACAAAATGCAAATAAAACACCTATTCATGAATTCCAATGAAAAGCGAAGATACTAACTACTTCGAAGAGAAAAATTCTTCAATCACCAGAGAGATTAGAAGATGCATTATTCTCTCACCAAAAGACAGCCTTTCTTTTTTACACAAGACATTCCATTTCTGCATATCGCCGTTGCTCATCACTTGGATTGATAGTATTATGGTCCTGTAAATATTTTTGCTTCTGAAAATTTCCCACAAAAGAAAGGAGTGATTCTTAAAATTCTTCTTGTCTGACTGACGTGTCATATTGTGTTACGATAGAATGGGAAAATTTGTTTTAACAGTGTGGAGGAAATCTAAAGTCGATCTTCGGATTGCCAATGAAATTCAAGAATCTGCATGGATATAAAATCATTTTCGTCAAGTCAAGTTACCACTTTTAGAATTGGAGAATGATAGATATGAAGTTTCGCAGGCTGATTGCTCGCATACTTACCTGGCACTGGGGATGCCTTGATCAATAAGGAGGCTCCCCCGAGCAGAGGCCTTCCATTGCACTTCGGAGGGTTGACGTTCGCCACATCCGCAAATCGCGGTTGCTTGGGGTGCATAATTTTTGGTAGTTGGGACTGCGTTCGCGCTGTCCCAGATATTTTACGAAAAGAAGAAATAGAGTGAATACGCTAATTACTTTCACGTTACCCACACCAGGCTGAGAAACATTTATTCAAGATACGCTTCGGCTGTTACTGCAACTAACTCATGGCTTGCTATATGAAGATGATAAAGAGTCAGTTTTTTCCAACATGGCTTTTCTGCACCTCAAACTCATAAGTGCTGCATGTCGAATGCATACCCGTGATGATCGCTACGACTTCATCGCGCTTTTAATTTAAAAGCTTATCGCCTTGACCAGAGCTCTTGGTTAATGTAGCTACAGCATTAAATTCGTAAAGCGTACAACAGATTTCGCATTACAACTCGCATCTGCAGAGGAAATAGAGTCTACGAAGGGAAAAGTCATCTCAACTGCCACAGTCACGACTTATGAAATGATACAATTCACTCCTTTAAGAATGATGATAAGCAAATCTCAGGCACAACTACTTGTGCAATCTTTCATACAATATTCTACTGCCATGTTTAAAATGCAGTAGGATCCGTCGATGTAAAGCATTACTGATGTATTTTATTCGAATAAAAGTTATTAAATTTCAAAGGGAATTTATTACAATCAACTTTTGGTTTGGCATCCATGATTTTTTCTCCAGCGTCACGAAATCATTTGCACTTGTCCACGTATGGTGATCTTTCTTGACATTTTGGATCAATTATTATGTAAACCAATTATGTGGTTTTCTAGATTTTAAATTTAATGATAAGAAGACGATTCGAACTTTGAAACATGCATAAAAAACAAAATAACAAGAAATAGCTGTATTAAAAGGAATAATATGCCTATATATTCATAATTAGATTAAAAATTTCAAAAGCTATATTAAGAGAAAGTGTTCAAAGGAAAATGTGCATTGACAATTAGAAGTAAATGCATTCGTAGTGTTAAGTGAGTAGTACGAAAGTCGTCGCATAAAATGAAAGGTAGCGAGCGCCATCTATTCTTTGTTTATAAATAATATAAGTTCGTGATTTTCCGTACTACATCCAGAATCAATGCAATTTATTTGGCTTCAAATTATTGCGAATTAAACCGCTAATTTAGAACGATCATATTCATTAAGAGCAATCACATGCAGAATAATGTATTTCGCATTTACTCTTTGAGCGATCGCTGCGCCACACTTCGGAGGCGTTTGCAAGCTCTCGGGTATTAAACTCTATTCATTCGAAATGACATCGTAAACGTTACTATGCCCTTTCGGTCCACGTTTTGCTACGCGCTTATAACCTTCGAAAAAATAAAAATACTCTTTTGTTAGAAATTTTCTGTAATTCTAACCGCCTTTGACGATCAGTCGGTCCGATGGAATTAACGGTTGTTAAAAATTTCAGATAAATAATAGTATATGTGTAACTTTATCTCAATAGATTTCTCATTAAAATACCCCCGAACTTCAAATTTTGACAGTCATATAATTGATATACTGTAGGAGTGTTACACCATTCTGTTCACGGTGCTAGGCATTTCCCTAATTTTTTGTTTTTATTTTTATACATCCCATTACATCTCAGGAAAGATATCCGGTATTTGAAAATGGGGGCAATTTACAATCCCCCCCCCCACACACACACACCCATACATTGATTGTAATGTTAAACGTATAATATAAGCACACTAAAGTTTCGAACCATATAATGAAAATAGACCTTGCACTGAAAAGTACTGAGAATGTATAATGATACGAGACGTATCTTCGCATTTTTATCATCAGCAATAATAGACAAAAGCTTGTATGAAATATTCATAGCAATGTTGGAATCTGAGTTTCGCTTCAGTAAAGTAATGCATTGTTTTAAAATATGATCAGAGTCTTTTCTTTTCTTTTTTAAATATTGACAAAGGAAAGGAACGAAAAATTCAACCAGAAACAGTGTTGTGCCAAAGTATCATTGGAAGTATGTGACTATCAAACATTATCATAGAAAAATTAAATAATTTTTTTAAACTTTAAGATGATGCAAAGATTATTTTTGTGCTGTGAAATTTTCGTAAAATTAATTTCTCTTGAATCGAAACTAATCAAATAATTGAAACAAATTATTGAGAAACTATAGTAAGAGCACTGGAAACATCAGATCCTCCATTTAAAATTTTTAGAGCTGCAGTAAAAGAGGGCAAACTGCACCTTGCAGTGCCACGCGGAGGGAGCGCCAAGTGTTCAGGGTCGTCTTTTTATTACCTACACCCTAACAAGAGAGAGAGTTGGAGAAAGAGCCGGACACCTGAAAACTGGACAAGTTTTATAATATCCTGTCACAAGAAATCTCAACCGCCTATTGAGAGACGGTGGGAGCACCTAGGAATGAAGCTGAGCCGACACCTCTCACACCAGATCTGCGATCGCGGAGACGAGCGATCATGGGAAACGGGCCTGAAAGCTTCGCGCTCCCGTGAGTTATAGAAAAAGTTTCAATTTAAATAATGCTTTCAATTTTAGAGGTATGCGAACTGGTAATTAAAAGTTTTCTACTTTTTTCTCCGAATAGATAGTACTGAGTACCTTCAGTCGATAAAAATTAGAAATAGAAATTTCATTTTAAAAATTTCATAAATTTCAATTTAATTTTTTTTTCCAAGCCTATGTTTATTTTTAGGAACACACCAGTCTTCCAGTATTAAATTTAGTTTAGTTTTAGAGCAAATAATTGAATTTTCGAAAATATTGTTTATAATTATTATTCCCTCATTCTGACCGCAAATAATCTCAATATATTTTTGGCGAATTACTAATTTGTTATCGGCAAGATAGAAATTGCTAACCTGGAAAACACTTAATCATCCTCTCCCTCAAAATGATTCTTTTAAAAATTTCCTCCTCCAATTTTAAGTTTCTAGCGTTTTCTTCATTCATGATAATTAGTGTTCCCAACTTTCCCCGTCTTGTTATCAATTTTGAAGAGCAGCAGTAGTTTTGTCTTAGTCGCGATAACACTGCATAAAATTGCGAGTTCTTATAATGTTCCGAGAAGTGAAACCCTCATTTCAAATTTCATAAATTATTTTTGAATACTAAAAACATATTAATTGCTATAAAAGACTTATTGAAATTAACAAAGTGCTCGAAATCTAATTTGTTTAAATTTCACTTTGACGAGACATTGCACTTATCTGACACGTAACAAGAACATTCTCCAAAGGAAATTAGTATCAAGCAAAAAATGTGGAACGCTTCACGATTTTGCGTGTCATCCTTGCGCAGGGGCCATGCTAATCTTCTCTGTATCGTTCCAATTTTAGTATATGTACTGCCGAAGCGAGTACAAACACATTTCAGTGCCGGTTCCTATATATACCCTACCGTAGCTCTGCTATTTACATAGTGGTAATGCACCGGAAATTGCATGTTTACGAGGGGCAATGCTGAATGATTATTTCAGATTTCATTTGAGCATTGCCGGACGTTCGGCCAGAAATCGACATCGAACATTTTAAAAGTTGCAAAGCCATGTTCTTCTCTTTCGGAATATCACCATTTCAAGAAACGAATGCATAACAGAAGAGTGCCATCCAAAGTGTAAAACGATATGCGATTTCCGGATTGAAAGTAAACTTGCTAATTAAAATTTTGTTTTGATTTAAAAAAAATATATATATATCCGTCCGAGGTATTTTCATTTTTTTCCTTCCATTTTCTCATTTTTCATGTCGTGTGCTATCGCCATACATCGAAATCATCTGTACGTGCTACTCTTTTTCGAGATACAAATAAATGTGCAAAACTGAGACGACAACACAATAGAACAAAATGCAAATAAAACACCTATTATGAATTCCAATGAAAAGCGAAGATACTAACTACTTCGAAGAGAAAAATTCTTCAATCACCAGAGAGATTAGAAGATGCATTATTCTCTCACCAAAAGACAGCCTTTCTTTTTTACACAAGACATTCCATTTCTGCATATCGCCGTTGCTCATCACTTGGATTGATAGTATTATGGTCCTGTAAATATTTTTGCTTCTGAAAATTTCCCACAAAAGAAAGGAGTGATTCTTAAAATTCTTCTTGTCTGACTGACGTGTCATATTGTGTTACGATAGAATGGGAAAATTTGTTTTAACAGTGTGGAGGAAATCTAAAGTCGATCTTCGGATTGCCAATGAAATTCAAGAATCTGCATGGATATAAAATCATTTTCGTCAAGTCAAGTTACCACTTTTAGAATTGGAGAATGATAGATATGAAGTTTCGCAGGCTGATTGCTCGCATACTTACCTGGCACTGGGGATGCCTTGATCAATAAGGAGGCTCCCCCGAGCAGAGGCCTTCCATTGCACTTCGGAGGGTTGACGTTCGCCACATCCGCAAATCGCGGTTGCTTGGGGTGCATAATTTTTGGTAGTTGGGACTGCGTTCGCGCTGTCCCAGATATTTTACGAAAAGAAGAAATAGAGTGAATACGCTAATTACTTTCACGTTACCCACACCAGGCTGAGAAACATTTATTCAAGATACGCTTCGGCTGTTACTGCAACTAACTCATGGCTTGCTATATGAAGATGATAAAGAGTCAGTTTTTTCCAACATGGCTTTTCTGCACCTCAAACTCATAAGTGCTGCATGTCGAATGCATACCCGTGATGATCGCTACGACTTCATCGCGCTTTTAATTTAAAAGCTTATCGCCTTGACCAGAGCTCTTGGTTAATGTAGCTACAGCATTAAATTCGTAAAGCGTACAACAGATTTCGCATTACAACTCGCATCTGCAGAGGAAATAGAGTCTACGAAGGGAAAAGTCATCTCAACTGCCACAGTCACGACTTATGAAATGATACAATTCACTCCTTTAAGAATGATGATAAGCAAATCTCAGGCACAACTACTTGTGCAATCTTTCATACAATATTCTACTGCCATGTTTAAAATGCAGTAGGATCCGTCGATGTAAAGCATTACTGATGTATTTTATTCGAATAAAAGTTATTAAATTTCAAAGGGAATTTATTACAATCAACTTTTGGTTTGGCATCCATGATTTTTTCTCCAGCGTCACGAAATCATTTGCACTTGTCCACGTATGGTGATCTTTCTTGACATTTTGGATCAATTATTATGTAAACCAATTATGTGGTTTTCTAGATTTTAAATTTAATGATAAGAAGACGATTCGAACTTTGAAACATGCATAAAAAACAAAATAACAAGAAATAGCTGTATTAAAAGGAATAATATGCCTATATATTCATAATTAGATTAAAAATTTCAAAAGCTATATTAAGAGAAAGTGTTCAAAGGAAAATGTGCATTGACAATTAGAAGTAAATGCATTCGTAGTGTTCGAGTGAGTAGTACGAAAGTCGTCGCATAAAATGAAAGGTAGCGAGCGCCATCTATTCTTTGTTTATAAATAATATAAGTTCGTGATTTTCCGTACTACATCAGAATCAATGCAATTTATTTGGCTTCAAATTATTGCGAATTAAACCGCTAATTTAGAACGATCATATTCATTAAGAGCAATCACATGCAGAATAATGTATTTCGCATTTACTCTTTGAGCGATCGCTGCGCCACACTTCGGAGGCGTTTGCAAGCTCTCGGGTATTAAACTCTATTCATTCGAAATGACATCGTAAACGTTACTATGCCCTTTCGGTCCACGTTTTGCTACGCGCTTATAACCTTCGAAAAAATAAAAATACTCTTTTGTTAGAAATTTTCTGTAATTCTAACCGCCTTTGACGATCAGTCGGTCCGATGGAATTAACGGTTGTTAAAAATTTCAGATAAATAATAGTATATGTGTAACTTTATCTCAATAGATTTCTCATTAAAATACCCCCGAACTTCAAATTTTGACAGTCATATAATTGATATACTGTAGGAGTGTTACACCATTCTGTTCACGGTGCTAGGCATTTCCCTAATTTTTTGTTTTTATTTTTATACATCCCATTACATCTCAGGAAAGATATCCGGTATTTGAAAATGGGGGCAATTTACAATCCCCCCCCACACACACACACCCATACATTGATTGTAATGTTAAACGTATAATATAAGCACACTAAAGTTTCGAACCATATAATGAAAATAGACCTTGCACTGAAAAGTACTGAGAATGTATAATGATACGAGACGTATCTTCGCATTTTTATCATCAGCAATAATAGACAAAAGCTTGTATGAAATATTCATAGCAATGTTGGAATCTGAGTTTCGCTTCAGTAAAGTAATGCATTGTTTTAAAATATGATCAGAGTCTTTTCTTTTCTTTTTTAAATATTGACAAAGGAAAGGAACGAAAAATTCAACCAGAAACAGTGTTGTGCCAAAGTATCATTGGAAGTATGTGACTATCAAACATTATCATAGAAAAATTAAATAATTTTTTTAAACTTTAAGATGATGCAAAGATTATTTTTGTGCTGTGAAATTTTCGTAAAATTAATTTCTCTTGAATCGAAACTAATCAAATAATTGAAACAAATTATTGAGAAACTATAGTAAGAGCACTGGAAACATCAGATCCTCCATTTAAAATTTTTAGAGCTGCAGTAAAAGAGGGCAAACTGCACCTTGCAGTGCCACGCGGAGGGAGCGCCAAGTGTTCAGGGTCGTCTTTTTATTACCTACACCCTAACAAGAGAGAGAGTTGGAGAAAGAGCCGGACACCTGAAAACTGGACAAGTTTTATAATATCCTGTCACAAGAAATCTCAACCGCCTATTGAGAGACGGTGGGAGCACCTAGGAATGAAGCTGAGCCGACACCTCTCACACCAGATCTGCGATCGCGGAGACGAGCGATCATGGGAAACGGGCCTGAAAGCTTCGCGCTCCCGTGAGTTATAGAAAAAGTTTCAATTTAAATAATGCTTTCAATTTTAGAGGTATGCGAACTGGTAATTAAAAGTTTTCTACTTTTTTCTCCGAATAGATAGTACTGAGTACCTTCAGTCGATAAAAATTAGAAATAGAAATTTCATTTTAAAAATTTCATAAATTTCAATTTAATTTTTTTTTCCAAGCCTATGTTTATTTTTAGGAACACACCAGTCTTCCAGTATTAAATTTAGTTTAGTTTTAGAGCAAATAATTGAATTTTCGAAAATATTGTTTATAATTATTATTCCCTCATTCTGACCGCAAATAATCTCAATATATTTTTGGCGAATTACTAATTTGTTATCGGCAAGATAGAAATTGCTAACCTGGAAAACACTTAATCATCCTCTCCCTCAAAATGATTCTTTTAAAAATTTCCTCCTCCAATTTTAAGTTTCTAGCGTTTTCTTCATTCATGATAATTAGTGTTCCCAACTTTCCCCGTCTTGTTATCAATTTTGAAGAGCAGCAGTAGTTTTGTCTTAGTCGCGATAACACTGCATAAAATTGCGAGTTCTTATAATGTTCCGAGAAGTGAAACCCTCATTTCAAATTTCATAAATTATTTTTGAATACTAAAAACATATTAATTGCTATAAAAGACTTATTGAAATTAACAAAGTGCTCGAAATCTAATTTGTTTAAATTTCACTTTGACGAGACATTGCACTTATCTGACACGTAACAAGAACATTCTCCAAAGGAAATTAGTATCAAGCAAAAAATGTGGAACGCTTCACGATTTTGCGTGTCATCCTTGCGCAGGGGCCATGCTAATCTTCTCTGTATCGTTCCAATTTTAGTATATGTACTGCCGAAGCGAGTACAAACACATTTCAGTGCCGGTTCCTATATATACCCTACCGTAGCTCTGCTATTTACATAGTGGTAATGCACCGGAAATTGCATGTTTACGAGGGGCAATGCTGAATGATTATTTCAGATTTCATTTGAGCATTGCCGGACGTTCGGCCAGAAATCGACATCGAACATTTTAAAAGTTGCAAAGCCATGTTCTTCTCTTTCGGAATATCACCATTTCAAGAAACGAATGCATAACAGAAGAGTGCCATCCAAAGTGTAAAACGATATGCGATTTCCGGATTGAAAGTAAACTTGCTAATTAAAATTTTGTTTTGATTTAAAAAAAATATATATATATCCGTCCGAGGTATTTTCATTTTTTTCCTTCCATTTTCTCATTTTTCATGTCGTGTGCTATCGCCATACATCGAAATCATCTGTACGTGCTACTCTTTTTCGAGATACAAATAAATGTGCAAAACTGAGACGACAACACAATAGAACAAAATGCAAATAAAACACCTATTATGAATTCCAATGAAAAGCGAAGATACTAACTACTTCGAAGAGAAAAATTCTTCAATCACCAGAGAGATTAGAAGATGCATTATTCTCTCACCAAAAGACAGCCTTTCTTTTTTACACAAGACATTCCATTTCTGCATATCGCCGTTGCTCATCACTTGGATTGATAGTATTATGGTCCTGTAAATATTTTTGCTTCTGAAAATTTCCCACAAAAGAAAGGAGTGATTCTTAAAATTCTTCTTGTCTGACTGACGTGTCATATTGTGTTACGATAGAATGGGAAAATTTGTTTTAACAGTGTGGAGGAAATCTAAAGTCGATCTTCGGATTGCCAATGAAATTCAAGAATCTGCATGGATATAAAATCATTTTCGTCAAGTCAAGTTACCACTTTTAGAATTGGAGAATGATAGATATGAAGTTTCGCAGGCTGATTGCTCGCATACTTACCTGGCACTGGGGATGCCTTGATCAATAAGGAGGCTCCCCCGAGCAGAGGCCTTCCATTGCACTTCGGAGGGTTGACGTTCGCCACATCCGCAAATCGCGGTTGCTTGGGGTGCATAATTTTTGGTAGTTGGGACTGCGTTCGCGCTGTCCCAGATATTTTACGAAAAGAAGAAATAGAGTGAATACGCTAATTACTTTCACGTTACCCACACCAGGCTGAGAAACATTTATTCAAGATACGCTTCGGCTGTTACTGCAACTAACTCATGGCTTGCTATATGAAGATGATAAAGAGTCAGTTTTTTCCAACATGGCTTTTCTGCACCTCAAACTCATAAGTGCTGCATGTCGAATGCATACCCGTGATGATCGCTACGACTTCATCGCGCTTTTAATTTAAAAGCTTATCGCCTTGACCAGAGCTCTTGGTTAATGTAGCTACAGCATTAAATTCGTAAAGCGTACAACAGATTTCGCATTACAACTCGCATCTGCAGAGGAAATAGAGTCTACGAAGGGAAAAGTCATCTCAACTGCCACAGTCACGACTTATGAAATGATACAATTCACTCCTTTAAGAATGATGATAAGCAAATCTCAGGCACAACTACTTGTGCAATCTTTCATACAATATTCTACTGCCATGTTTAAAATGCAGTAGGATCCGTCGATGTAAAGCATTACTGATGTATTTTATTCGAATAAAAGTTATTAAATTTCAAAGGGAATTTATTACAATCAACTTTTGGTTTGGCATCCATGATTTTTTCTCCAGCGTCACGAAATCATTTGCACTTGTCCACGTATGGTGATCTTTCTTGACATTTTGGATCAATTATTATGTAAACCAATTATGTGGTTTTCTAGATTTTAAATTTAATGATAAGAAGACGATTCGAACTTTGAAACATGCATAAAAAACAAAATAACAAGAAATAGCTGTATTAAAAGGAATAATATGCCTATATATTCATAATTAGATTAAAAATTTCAAAAGCTATATTAAGAGAAAGTGTTCAAAGGAAAATGTGCATTGACAATTAGAAGTAAATGCATTCGTAGTGTTCGAGTGAGTAGTACGAAAGTCGTCGCATAAAATGAAAGGTAGCGAGCGCCATCTATTCTTTGTTTATAAATAATATAAGTTCGTGATTTTCCGTACTACATCCAGAATCAATGCAATTTATTTGGCTTCAAATTATTGCGAATTAAACCGCTAATTTAGAACGATCATATTCATTAAGAGCAATCACATGCAGAATAATGTATTTCGCATTTACTCTTTGAGCGATCGCTGCGCCACACTTCGGAGGCGTTTGCAAGCTCTCGGGTATTAAACTCTATTCATTCGAAATGACATCGTAAACGTTACTATGCCCTTTCGGTCCACGTTTTGCTACGCGCTTATAACCTTCGAAAAAATAAAAATACTCTTTTGTTAGAAATTTTCTGTAATTCTAACCGCCTTTGACGATCAGTCGGTCCGATGGAATTAACGGTTGTTAAAAATTTCAGATAAATAATAGTATATGTGTAACTTTATCTCAATAGATTTCTCATTAAAATACCCCCGAACTTCAAATTTTGACAGTCATATAATTGATATACTGTAGGAGTGTTACACCATTCTGTTCACGGTGCTAGGCATTTCCCTAATTTTTTGTTTTTATTTTTATACATCCCATTACATCTCAGGAAAGATATCCGGTATTTGAAAATGGGGGCAATTTACAATCCCCCCCCCACACACACACACCCATACATTGATTGTAATGTTAAACGTATAATATAAGCACACTAAAGTTTCGAACCATATAATGAAAATAGACCTTGCACTGAAAAGTACTGAGAATGTATAATGATACGAGACGTATCTTCGCATTTTTATCATCAGCAATAATAGACAAAAGCTTGTATGAAATATTCATAGCAATGTTGGAATCTGAGTTTCGCTTCAGTAAAGTAATGCATTGTTTTAAAATATGATCAGAGTCTTTTCTTTTCTTTTTTAAATATTGACAAAGGAAAGGAACGAAAAATTCAACCAGAAACAGTGTTGTGCCAAAGTATCATTGGAAGTATGTGACTATCAAACATTATCATAGAAAAATTAAATAATTTTTTTAAACTTTAAGATGATGCAAAGATTATTTTTGTGCTGTGAAATTTTCGTAAAATTAATTTCTCTTGAATCGAAACTAATCAAATAATTGAAACAAATTATTGAGAAACTATAGTAAGAGCACTGGAAACATCAGATCCTCCATTTAAAATTTTTAGAGCTGCAGTAAAAGAGGGCAAACTGCACCTTGCAGTGCCACGCGGAGGGAGCGCCAAGTGTTCAGGGTCGTCTTTTTATTACCTACACCCTAACAAGAGAGAGAGTTGGAGAAAGAGCCGGACACCTGAAAACTGGACAAGTTTTATAATATCCTGTCACAAGAAATCTCAACCGCCTATTGAGAGACGGTGGGAGCACCTAGGAATGAAGCTGAGCCGACACCTCTCACACCAGATCTGCGATCGCGGAGACGAGCGATCATGGGAAACGGGCCTGAAAGCTTCGCGCTCCCGTGAGTTATAGAAAAAGTTTCAATTTAAATAATGCTTTCAATTTTAGAGGTATGCGAACTGGTAATTAAAAGTTTTCTACTTTTTTCTCCGAATAGATAGTACTGAGTACCTTCAGTCGATAAAAATTAGAAATAGAAATTTCATTTTAAAAATTTCATAAATTTCAATTTAATTTTTTTTTCCAAGCCTATGTTTATTTTTAGGAACACACCAGTCTTCCAGTATTAAATTTAGTTTAGTTTTAGAGCAAATAATTGAATTTTCGAAAATATTGTTTATAATTATTATTCCCTCATTCTGACCGCAAATAATCTCAATATATTTTTGGCGAATTACTAATTTGTTATCGGCAAGATAGAAATTGCTAACCTGGAAAACACTTAATCATCCTCTCCCTCAAAATGATTCTTTTAAAAATTTCCTCCTCCAATTTTAAGTTTCTAGCGTTTTCTTCATTCATGATAATTAGTGTTCCCAACTTTCCCCGTCTTGTTATCAATTTTGAAGAGCAGCAGTAGTTTTGTCTTAGTCGCGATAACACTGCATAAAATTGCGAGTTCTTATAATGTTCCGAGAAGTGAAACCCTCATTTCAAATTTCATAAATTATTTTTGAATACTAAAAACATATTAATTGCTATAAAAGACTTATTGAAATTAACAAAGTGCTCGAAATCTAATTTGTTTAAATTTCACTTTGACGAGACATTGCACTTATCTGACACGTAACAAGAACATTCTCCAAAGGAAATTAGTATCAAGCAAAAAATGTGGAACGCTTCACGATTTTGCGTGTCATCCTTGCGCAGGGGCCATGCTAATCTTCTCTGTATCGTTCCAATTTTAGTATATGTACTGCCGAAGCGAGTACAAACACATTTCAGTGCCGGTTCCTATATATACCCTACCGTAGCTCTGCTATTTACATAGTGGTAATGCACCGGAAATTGCATGTTTACGAGGGGCAATGCTGAATGATTATTTCAGATTTCATTTGAGCATTGCCGGACGTTCGGCCAGAAATCGACATCGAACATTTTAAAAGTTGCAAAGCCATGTTCTTCTCTTTCGGAATATCACCATTTCAAGAAACGAATGCATAACAGAAGAGTGCCATCCAAAGTGTAAAACGATATGCGATTTCCGGATTGAAAGTAAACTTGCTAATTAAAATTTTGTTTTGATTTAAAAAAAATATATATATATCCGTCCGAGGTATTTTCATTTTTTTCCTTCCATTTTCTCATTTTTCATGTCGTGTGCTATCGCCATACATCGAAATCATCTGTACGTGCTACTCTTTTTCGAGATACAAATAAATGTGCAAAACTGAGACGACAACACAATAGAACAAAATGCAAATAAAACACCTATTATGAATTCCAATGAAAAGCGAAGATACTAACTACTTCGAAGAGAAAAATTCTTCAATCACCAGAGAGATTAGAAGATGCATTATTCTCTCACCAAAAGACAGCCTTTCTTTTTTACACAAGACATTCCATTTCTGCATATCGCCGTTGCTCATCACTTGGATTGATAGTATTATGGTCCTGTAAATATTTTTGCTTCTGAAAATTTCCCACAAAAGAAAGGAGTGATTCTTAAAATTCTTCTTGTCTGACTGACGTGTCATATTGTGTTACGATAGAATGGGAAAATTTGTTTTAACAGTGTGGAGGAAATCTAAAGTCGATCTTCGGATTGCCAATGAAATTCAAGAATCTGCATGGATATAAAATCATTTTCGTCAAGTCAAGTTACCACTTTTAGAATTGGAGAATGATAGATATGAAGTTTCGCAGGCTGATTGCTCGCATACTTACCTGGCACTGGGGATGCCTTGATCAATAAGGAGGCTCCCCCGAGCAGAGGCCTTCCATTGCACTTCGGAGGGTTGACGTTCGCCACATCCGCAAATCGCGGTTGCTTGGGGTGCATAATTTTTGGTAGTTGGGACTGCGTTCGCGCTGTCCCAGATATTTTACGAAAAGAAGAAATAGAGTGAATACGCTAATTACTTTCACGTTACCCACACCAGGCTGAGAAACATTTATTCAAGATACGCTTCGGCTGTTACTGCAACTAACTCATGGCTTGCTATATGAAGATGATAAAGAGTCAGTTTTTTCCAACATGGCTTTTCTGCACCTCAAACTCATAAGTGCTGCATGTCGAATGCATACCCGTGATGATCGCTACGACTTCATCGCGCTTTTAATTTAAAAGCTTATCGCCTTGACCAGAGCTCTTGGTTAATGTAGCTACAGCATTAAATTCGTAAAGCGTACAACAGATTTCGCATTACAACTCGCATCTGCAGAGGAAATAGAGTCTACGAAGGGAAAAGTCATCTCAACTGCCACAGTCACGACTTATGAAATGATACAATTCACTCCTTTAAGAATGATGATAAGCAAATCTCAGGCACAACTACTTGTGCAATCTTTCATACAATATTCTACTGCCATGTTTAAAATGCAGTAGGATCCGTCGATGTAAAGCATTACTGATGTATTTTATTCGAATAAAAGTTATTAAATTTCAAAGGGAATTTATTACAATCAACTTTTGGTTTGGCATCCATGATTTTTTCTCCAGCGTCACGAAATCATTTGCACTTGTCCACGTATGGTGATCTTTCTTGACATTTTGGATCAATTATTATGTAAACCAATTATGTGGTTTTCTAGATTTTAAATTTAATGATAAGAAGACGATTCGAACTTTGAAACATGCATAAAAAACAAAATAACAAGAAATAGCTGTATTAAAAGGAATAATATGCCTATATATTCATAATTAGATTAAAAATTTCAAAAGCTATATTAAGAGAAAGTGTTCAAAGGAAAATGTGCATTGACAATTAGAAGTAAATGCATTCGTAGTGTTCGAGTGAGTAGTACGAAAGTCGTCGCATAAAATGAAAGGTAGCGAGCGCCATCTATTCTTTGTTTATAAATAATATAAGTTCGTGATTTTCCGTACTACATCCAGAATCAATGCAATTTATTTGGCTTCAAATTATTGCGAATTAAACCGCTAATTTAGAACGATCATATTCATTAAGAGCAATCACATGCAGAATAATGTATTTCGCATTTACTCTTTGAGCGATCGCTGCGCCACACTTCGGAGGCGTTTGCAAGCTCTCGGGTATTAAACTCTATTCATTCGAAATGACATCGTAAACGTTACTATGCCCTTTCGGTCCACGTTTTGCTACGCGCTTATAACCTTCGAGAAAATAAAAATACTCTTTTGTTAGAAATTTTCTGTAATTCTAACCGCCTTTGACGATCAGTCGGTCCGATGGAATTAACGGTTGTTAAAAATTTCAGATAAATAATAGTATATGTGTAACTTTATCTCAATAGATTTCTCATTAAAATACCCCCGAACTTCAAATTTTGACAGTCATATAATTGATATACTGTAGGAGTGTTACACCATTCTGTTCACGGTGCTAGGCATTTCCCTAATTTTTTGTTTTTATTTTTATACATCCCATTACATCTCAGGAAAGATATCCGGTATTTGAAAATGGGGGCAATTTACAATCCCCCCCCCACACACACACACCCATACATTGATTGTAATGTTAAACGTATAATATAAGCACACTAAAGTTTCGAACCATATAATGAAAATAGACCTTGCACTGAAAAGTACTGAGAATGTATAATGATACGAGACGTATCTTCGCATTTTTATCATCAGCAATAATAGACAAAAGCTTGTATGAAATATTCATAGCAATGTTGGAATCTGAGTTTCGCTTCAGTAAAGTAATGCATTGTTTTAAAATATGATCAGAGTCTTTTCTTTTCTTTTTTAAATATTGACAAAGGAAAGGAACGAAAAATTCAACCAGAAACAGTGTTGTGCCAAAGTATCATTGGAAGTATGTGACTATCAAACATTATCATAGAAAAATTAAATAATTTTTTTAAACTTTAAGATGATGCAAAGATTATTTTTGTGCTGTGAAATTTTCGTAAAATTAATTTCTCTTGAATCGAAACTAATCAAATAATTGAAACAAATTATTGAGAAACTATAGTAAGAGCACTGGAAACATCAGATCCTCCATTTAAAATTTTTAGAGCTGCAGTAAAAGAGGGCAAACTGCACCTTGCAGTGCCACGCGGAGGGAGCGCCAAGTGTTCAGGGTCGTCTTTTTATTACCTACACCCTAACAAGAGAGAGAGTTGGAGAAAGAGCCGGACACCTGAAAACTGGACAAGTTTTATAATATCCTGTCACAAGAAATCTCAACCGCCTATTGAGAGACGGTGGGAGCACCTAGGAATGAAGCTGAGCCGACACCTCTCACACCAGATCTGCGATCGCGGAGACGAGCGATCATGGGAAACGGGCCTGAAAGCTTCGCGCTCCCGTGAGTTATAGAAAAAGTTTCAATTTAAATAATGCTTTCAATTTTAGAGGTATGCGAACTGGTAATTAAAAGTTTTCTACTTTTTTCTCCGAATAGATAGTACTGAGTACCTTCAGTCGATAAAAATTAGAAATAGAAATTTCATTTTAAAAATTTCATAAATTTCAGTTTAATTTTTTTTTCCAAGCCTATGTTTATTTTTAGGAACACACCAGTCTTCCAGTATTAAATTTAGTTTAGTTTTAGAGCAAATAATTGAATTTTCGAAAATATTGTTTATAATTATTATTCCCTCATTCTGACCGCAAATAATCTCAATATATTTTTGGCGAATTACTAATTTGTTATCGGCAAGATAGAAATTGCTAACCTGGAAAACACTTAATTATCCTCTCCCTCAAAATGATTCTTTTAAAAATTTCCTCCTCCAATTTTAAGTTTCTAGCGTTTTCTTCATTCATGATAATTAGTGTTCCCAACTTTCCCCGTCTTGTTATCAATTTTGAAGAGCAGCAGTAGTTTTGTCTTAGTCGCGATAACACTGCATAAAATTGCGAGTTCTTATAATGTTCCGAGAAGTGAAACCCTCATTTCAAATTTCATAAATTATTTTTGAATACTAAAAACATATTAATTGCTATAAAAGACTTATTGAAATTAACAAAGTGCTCGAAATCTAATTTGTTTAAATTTCACTTTGACGAGACATTGCACTTATCTGACACGTAACAAGAACATTCTCCAAAGGAAATTAGTATCAAGCAAAAAATGTGGAACGCTTCACGATTTTGCGTGTCATCCTTGCGCAGGGGCCATGCTAATCTTCTCTGTATCGTTCCAATTTTAGTATATGTACTGCCGAAGCGAGTACAAACACATTTCAGTGCCGGTTCCTATATATACCCTACCGTAGCTCTGCTATTTACATAGTGGTAATGCACCGGAAATTGCATGTTTACGAGGGGCAATGCTGAATGATTATTTCAGATTTCATTTGAGCATTGCCGGACGTTCGGCCAGAAATCGACATCGAACATTTTAAAAGTTGCAAAGCCATGTTCTTCTCTTTCGGAATATCACCATTTCAAGAAACGAATGCATAACAGAAGAGTGCCATCCAAAGTGTAAAACGATATGCGATTTCCGGATTGAAAGTAAACTTGCTAATTAAAATTTTGTTTTGATTTAAAAAAAATATATATATATCCGTCCGAGGTATTTTCATTTTTTTCCTTCCATTTTCTCATTTTTCATGTCGTGTGCTATCGCCATACATCGAAATCATCTGTACGTGCTACTCTTTTTCGAGATACAAATAAATGTGCAAAACTGAGACGACAACACAATAGAACAAAATGCAAATAAAACACCTATTATGAATTCCAATGAAAAGCGAAGATACTAACTACTTCGAAGAGAAAAATTCTTCAATCACCAGAGAGATTAGAAGATGCATTATTCTCTCACCAAAAGACAGCCTTTCTTTTTTACACAAGACATTCCATTTCTGCATATCGCCGTTGCTCATCACTTGGATTGATAGTATTATGGTCCTGTAAATATTTTTGCTTCTGAAAATTTCCCACAAAAGAAAGGAGTGATTCTTAAAATTCTTCTTGTCTGACTGACGTGTCATATTGTGTTACGATAGAATGGGAAAATTTGTTTTAACAGTGTGGAGGAAATCTAAAGTCGATCTTCGGATTGCCAATGAAATTCAAGAATCTGCATGGATATAAAATCATTTTCGTCAAGTCAAGTTACCACTTTTAGAATTGGAGAATGATAGATATGAAGTTTCGCAGGCTGATTGCTCGCATACTTACCTGGCACTGGGGATGCCTTGATCAATAAGGAGGCTCCCCCGAGCAGAGGCCTTCCATTGCACTTCGGAGGGTTGACGTTCGCCACATCCGCAAATCGCGGTTGCTTGGGGTGCATAATTTTTGGTAGTTGGGACTGCGTTCGCGCTGTCCCAGATATTTTACGAAAAGAAGAAATAGAGTGAATACGCTAATTACTTTCACGTTACCCACACCAGGCTGAGAAACATTTATTCAAGATACGCTTCGGCTGTTACTGCAACTAACTCATGGCTTGCTATATGAAGATGATAAAGAGTCAGTTTTTTCCAACATGGCTTTTCTGCACCTCAAACTCATAAGTGCTGCATGTCGAATGCATACCCGTGATGATCGCTACGACTTCATCGCGCTTTTAATTTAAAAGCTTATCGCCTTGACCAGAGCTCTTGGTTAATGTAGCTACAGCATTAAATTCGTAAAGCGTACAACAGATTTCGCATTACAACTCGCATCTGCAGAGGAAATAGAGTCTACGAAGGGAAAAGTCATCTCAACTGCCACAGTCACGACTTATGAAATGATACAATTCACTCCTTTAAGAATGATGATAAGCAAATCTCAGGCACAACTACTTGTGCAATCTTTCATACAATATTCTACTGCCATGTTTAAAATGCAGTAGGATCCGTCGATGTAAAGCATTACTGATGTATTTTATTCGAATAAAAGTTATTAAATTTCAAAGGGAATTTATTACAATCAACTTTTGGTTTGGCATCCATGATTTTTTCTCCAGCGTCACGAAATCATTTGCACTTGTCCACGTATGGTGATCTTTCTTGACATTTTGGATCAATTATTATGTAAACCAATTATGTGGTTTTCTAGATTTTAAATTTAATGATAAGAAGACGATTCGAACTTTGAAACATGCATAAAAAACAAAATAACAAGAAATAGCTGTATTAAAAGGAATAATATGCCTATATATTCATAATTAGATTAAAAATTTCAAAAGCTATATTAAGAGAAAGTGTTCAAAGGAAAATGTGCATTGACAATTAGAAGTAAATGCATTCGTAGTGTTCGAGTGAGTAGTACGAAAGTCGTCGCATAAAATGAAAGGTAGCGAGCGCCATCTATTCTTTGTTTATAAATAATATAAGTTCGTGATTTTCCGTACTACATCCAGAATCAATGCAATTTATTTGGCTTCAAATTATTGCGAATTAAACCGCTAATTTAGAACGATCATATTCATTAAGAGCAATCACATGCAGAATAATGTATTTCGCATTTACTCTTTGAGCGATCGCTGCGCCACACTTCGGAGGCGTTTGCAAGCTCTCGGGTATTAAACTCTATTCATTCGAAATGACATCGTAAACGTTACTATGCCCTTTCGGTCCACGTTTTGCTACGCGCTTATAACCTTCGAAAAAATAAAAATACTCTTTTGTTAGAAATTTTCTGTAATTCTAACCGCCTTTGACGATCAGTCGGTCCGATGGAATTAACGGTTGTTAAAAATTTCAGATAAATAATAGTATATGTGTAACTTTATCTCAATAGATTTCTCATTAAAATACCCCCGAACTTCAAATTTTGACAGTCATATAATTGATATACTGTAGGAGTGTTACACCATTCTGTTCACGGTGCTAGGCATTTCCCTAATTTTTTGTTTTTATTTTTATACATCCCATTACATCTCAGGAAAGATATCCGGTATTTGAAAATGGGGGCAATTTACAATCCCCCCCCACACACACACACCCATACATTGATTGTAATGTTAAACGTATAATATAAGCACACTAAAGTTTCGAACCATATAATGAAAATAGACCTTGCACTGAAAAGTACTGAGAATGTATAATGATACGAGACGTATCTTCGCATTTTTATCATCAGCAATAATAGACAAAAGCTTGTATGAAATATTCATAGCAATGTTGGAATCTGAGTTTCGCTTCAGTAAAGTAATGCATTGTTTTAAAATATGATCAGAGTCTTTTCTTTTCTTTTTTAAATATTGACAAAGGAAAGGAACGAAAAATTCAACCAGAAACAGTGTTGTGCCAAAGTATCATTGGAAGTATGTGACTATCAAACATTATCATAGAAAAATTAAATAATTTTTTTAAACTTTAAGATGATGCAAAGATTATTTTTGTGCTGTGAAATTTTCGTAAAATTAATTTCTCTTGAATCGAAACTAATCAAATAATTGAAACAAATTATTGAGAAACTATAGTAAGAGCACTGGAAACATCAGATCCTCCATTTAAAATTTTTAGAGCTGCAGTAAAAGAGGGCAAACTGCACCTTGCAGTGCCACGCGGAGGGAGCGCCAAGTGTTCAGGGTCGTCTTTTTATTACCTACACCCTAACAAGAGAGAGAGTTGGAGAAAGAGCCGGACACCTGAAAACTGGACAAGTTTTATAATATCCTGTCACAAGAAATCTCAACCGCCTATTGAGAGACGGTGGGAGCACCTAGGAATGAAGCTGAGCCGACACCTCTCACACCAGATCTGCGATCGCGGAGACGAGCGATCATGGGAAACGGGCCTGAAAGCTTCGCGCTCCCGTGAGTTATAGAAAAAGTTTCAATTTAAATAATGCTTTCAATTTTAGAGGTATGCGAACTGGTAATTAAAAGTTTTCTACTTTTTTCTCCGAATAGATAGTACTGAGTACCTTCAGTCGATAAAAATTAGAAATAGAAATTTCATTTTAAAAATTTCATAAATTTCAGTTTAATTTTTTTTTCCAAGCCTATGTTTATTTTTAGGAACACACCAGTCTTCCAGTATTAAATTTAGTTTAGTTTTAGAGCAAATAATTGAATTTTCGAAAATATTGTTTATAATTATTATTCCCTCATTCTGACCGCAAATAATCTCAATATATTTTTGGCAAATTACTAATTTGTTATCGGCAAGATAGAAATTGCTAACCTGGAAAACACTTAATCATCCTCTCCCTCAAAATGATTCTTTTAAAAATTTCCTCCTCCAATTTTAAGTTTCTAGCGTTTTCTTCATTCATGATAATTAGTGTTCCCAACTTTCCCCGTCTTGTTATCAATTTTGAAGAGCAGCAGTAGTTTTGTCTTAGTCGCGATAACACTGCATAAAATTGCGAGTTCTTATAATGTTCCGAGAAGTGAAACCCTCATTTCAAATTTCATAAATTATTTTTGAATACTAAAAACATATTAATTGCTATAAAAGACTTATTGAAATTAACAAAGTGCTCGAAATCTAATTTGTTTAAATTTCACTTTGACGAGACATTGCACTTATCTGACACGTAACAAGAACATTCTCCAAAGGAAATTAGTATCAAGCAAAAAATGTGGAACGCTTCACGATTTTGCGTGTCATCCTTGCGCAGGGGCCATGCTAATCTTCTCTGTATCGTTCCAATTTTAGTATATGTACTGCCGAAGCGAGTACAAACACATTTCAGTGCCGGTTCCTATATATACCCTACCGTAGCTCTGCTATTTACATAGTGGTAATGCACCGGAAATTGCATGTTTACGAGGGGCAATGCTGAATGATTATTTCAGATTTCATTTGAGCATTGCCGGACGTTCGGCCAGAAATCGACATCGAACATTTTAAAAGTTGCAAAGCCATGTTCTTCTCTTTCGGAATATCACCATTTCAAGAAACGAATGCATAACAGAAGAGTGCCATCCAAAGTGTAAAACGATATGCGATTTCCGGATTGAAAGTAAACTTGCTAATTAAAATTTTGTTTTGATTTAAAAAAAATATATATATATCCGTCCGAGGTATTTTCATTTTTTTCCTTCCATTTTCTCATTTTTCATGTCGTGTGCTATCGCCATACATCGAAATCATCTGTACGTGCTACTCTTTTTCGAGATACAAATAAATGTGCAAAACTGAGACGACAACACAATAGAACAAAATGCAAATAAAACACCTATTATGAATTCCAATGAAAAGCGAAGATACTAACTACTTCGAAGAGAAAAATTCTTCAATCACCAGAGAGATTAGAAGATGCATTATTCTCTCACCAAAAGACAGCCTTTCTTTTTTACACAAGACATTCCATTTCTGCATATCGCCGTTGCTCATCACTTGGATTGATAGTATTATGGTCCTGTAAATATTTTTGCTTCTGAAAATTTCCCACAAAAGAAAGGAGTGATTCTTAAAATTCTTCTTGTCTGACTGACGTGTCATATTGTGTTACGATAGAATGGGAAAATTTGTTTTAACAGTGTGGAGGAAATCTAAAGTCGATCTTCGGATTGCCAATGAAATTCAAGAATCTGCATGGATATAAAATCATTTTCGTCAAGTCAAGTTACCACTTTTAGAATTGGAGAATGATA
The DNA here is from genome assembly GCF_947563725.1 of Argiope bruennichi. Lineage (NCBI taxonomy): Eukaryota > Metazoa > Arthropoda > Arachnida > Araneae > Araneidae > Argiope > Argiope bruennichi. The sequence goes on along the minus strand of NC_079153.1, from coordinate 38,761,366 downwards.
GATATGAAGTTTCGCAGGCTGATTGCTCGCATACTTACCTGGCACTGGGGATGCCTTGATCAATAAGGAGGCTCCCCCGAGCAGAGGCCTTCCATTGCACTTCGGAGGGTTGACGTTCGCCACATCCGCAAATCGCGGTTGCTTGGGGTGCATAATTTTTGGTAGTTGGGACTGCGTTCGCGCTGTCCCAGATATTTTACGAAAAGAAGAAATAGAGTGAATACGCTAATTACTTTCACGTTACCCACACCAGGCTGAGAAACATTTATTCAAGATACGCTTCGGCTGTTACTGCAACTAACTCATGGCTTGCTATATGAAGATGATAAAGAGTCAGTTTTTTCCAACATGGCTTTTCTGCACCTCAAACTCATAAGTGCTGCATGTCGAATGCATACCCGTGATGATCGCTACGACTTCATCGCGCTTTTAATTTAAAAGCTTATCGCCTTGACCAGAGCTCTTGGTTAATGTAGCTACAGCATTAAATTCGTAAAGCGTACAACAGATTTCGCATTACAACTCGCATCTGCAGAGGAAATAGAGTCTACGAAGGGAAAAGTCATCTCAACTGCCACAGTCACGACTTATGAAATGATACAATTCACTCCTTTAAGAATGATGATAAGCAAATCTCAGGCACAACTACTTGTGCAATCTTTCATACAATATTCTACTGCCATGTTTAAAATGCAGTAGGATCCGTCGATGTAAAGCATTACTGATGTATTTTATTCGAATAAAAGTTATTAAATTTCAAAGGGAATTTATTACAATCAACTTTTGGTTTGGCATCCATGATTTTTTCTCCAGCGTCACGAAATCATTTGCACTTGTCCACGTATGGTGATCTTTCTTGACATTTTGGATCAATTATTATGTAAACCAATTATGTGGTTTTCTAGATTTTAAATTTAATGATAAGAAGACGATTCGAACTTTGAAACATGCATAAAAAACAAAATAACAAGAAATAGCTGTATTAAAAGGAATAATATGCCTATATATTCATAATTAGATTAAAAATTTCAAAAGCTATATTAAGAGAAAGTGTTCAAAGGAAAATGTGCATTGACAATTAGAAGTAAATGCATTCGTAGTGTTCGAGTGAGTAGTACGAAAGTCGTCGCATAAAATGAAAGGTAGCGAGCGCCATCTATTCTTTGTTTATAAATAATATAAGTTCGTGATTTTCCGTACTACATCCAGAATCAATGCAATTTATTTGGCTTCAAATTATTGCGAATTAAACCGCTAATTTAGAACGATCATATTCATTAAGAGCAATCACATGCAGAATAATGTATTTCGCATTTACTCTTTGAGCGATCGCTGCGCCACACTTCGGAGGCGTTTGCAAGCTCTCGGGTATTAAACTCTATTCATTCGAAATGACATCGTAAACGTTACTATGCCCTTTCGGTCCACGTTTTGCTACGCGCTTATAACCTTCGAAAAAATAAAAATACTCTTTTGTTAGAAATTTTCTGTAATTCTAACCGCCTTTGACGATCAGTCGGTCCGATGGAATTAACGGTTGTTAAAAATTTCAGATAAATAATAGTATATGTGTAACTTTATCTCAATAGATTTCTCATTAAAATACCCCCGAACTTCAAATTTTGACAGTCATATAATTGATATACTGTAGGAGTGTTACACCATTCTGTTCACGGTGCTAGGCATTTCCCTAATTTTTTGTTTTTATTTTTATACATCCCATTACATCTCAGGAAAGATATCCGGTATTTGAAAATGGGGGCAATTTACAATCCCCCCCCCACACACACACACCCATACATTGATTGTAATGTTAAACGTATAATATAAGCACACTAAAGTTTCGAACCATATAATGAAAATAGACCTTGCACTGAAAAGTACTGAGAATGTATAATGATACGAGACGTATCTTCGCATTTTTATCATCAGCAATAATAGACAAAAGCTTGTATGAAATATTCATAGCAATGTTGGAATCTGAGTTTCGCTTCAGTAAAGTAATGCATTGTTTTAAAATATGATCAGAGTCTTTTCTTTTCTTTTTTAAATATTGACAAAGGAAAGGAACGAAAAATTCAACCAGAAACAGTGTTGTGCCAAAGTATCATTGGAAGTATGTGACTATCAAACATTATCATAGAAAAATTAAATAATTTTTTTAAACTTTAAGATGATGCAAAGATTATTTTTGTGCTGTGAAATTTTCGTAAAATTAATTTCTCTTGAATCGAAACTAATCAAATAATTGAAACAAATTATTGAGAAACTATAGTAAGAGCACTGGAAACATCAGATCCTCCATTTAAAATTTTTAGAGCTGCAGTAAAAGAGGGCAAACTGCACCTTGCAGTGCCACGCGGAGGGAGCGCCAAGTGTTCAGGGTCGTCTTTTTATTACCTACACCCTAACAAGAGAGAGAGTTGGAGAAAGAGCCGAACACCTGAAAACTGAACAAGTTTTATAATATCCTGTCACAAGAAATCTCAACCGCCTATTGAGAGACGGTGGGAGCAGGAACCTAGGAATGAAGCTGAGCCGACACCTCTCACACCAGATCTGCGATCGCGGAGACGAGCGATCATGGGAAACGGGCCTGAAAGCTTCGCGCTCCCGTGAGTTATAGAAAAAGTTTCAATTTAAATAATGCTTTCAATTTTAGAGGTATGCGAACTGGTAATTAAAAGTTTTCTACTTTTTTCTCCGAATAGATAGTACTGAGTACCTTCAGTCGATAAAAATTAGAAATAGAAATTTCATTTTAAAAATTTCATAAATTTCAGTTTAATTTTTTTTTCCAAGCCTATGTTTATTTTTAGGAACACACCAGTCTTCCAGTATTAAATTTAGTTTAGTTTTAGAGCAAATAATTGAATTTTCGAAAATATTGTTTATAATTATTATTCCCTCATTCTGACCGCAAATAATCTCAATATATTTTTGGCGAATTACTAATTTGTTATCGGCAAGATAGAAATTGCTAACCTGGAAAACACTTAATCATCCTCTCCCTCAAAATGATTCTTTTAAAAATTTCCTCCTCCAATTTTAAGTTTCTAGCGTTTTCTTCATTCATGATAATTAGTGTTCCCAACTTTCCCCGTCTTGTTATCAATTTTGAAGAGCAGCAGTAGTTTTGTCTTAGTCGCGATAACACTGCATAAAATTGCGAGTTCTTATAATGTTCCGAGAAGTGAAACCCTCATTTCAAATTTCATAAATTATTTTTGAATACTAAAAACATATTAATTGCTATAAAAGACTTATTGAAATTAACAAAGTGCTCGAAATCTAATTTGTTTAAATTTCACTTTGACGAGACATTGCACTTATCTGACACGTAACAAGAACATTCTCCAAAGGAAATTAGTATCAAGCAAAAAATGTGGAACGCTTCACGATTTTGCGTGTCATCCTTGCGCAGGGGCCATGCTAATCTTCTCTGTATCGTTCCAATTTTAGTATATGTACTGCCGAAGCGAGTACAAACACATTTCAGTGCCGGTTCCTATATATACCCTACCGTAGCTCTGCTATTTACATAGTGGTAATGCACCGGAAATTGCATGTTTACGAGGGGCAATGCTGAATGATTATTTCAGATTTCATTTGAGCATTGCCGGACGTTCGGCCAGAAATCGACATCGAACATTTTAAAAGTTGCAAAGCCATGTTCTTCTCTTTCGGAATATCACCATTTCAAGAAACGAATGCATAACAGAAGAGTGCCATCCAAAGTGTAAAACGATATGCGATTTCCGGATTGAAAGTAAACTTGCTAATTAAAATTTTGTTTTGATTTAAAAAAAATATATATATATCCGTCCGAGGTATTTTCATTTTTTTCCTTCCATTTTCTCATTTTTCATGTCGTGTGCTATCGCCATACATCGAAATCATCTGTACGTGCTACTCTTTTTCGAGATACAAATAAATGTGCAAAACTGAGACGACAACACAATAGAACAAAATGCAAATAAAACACCTATTATGAATTCCAATGAAAAGCGAAGATACTAACTACTTCGAAGAGAAAAATTCTTCAATCACCAGAGAGATTAGAAGATGCATTATTCTCTCACCAAAAGACAGCCTTTCTTTTTTACACAAGACATTCCATTTCTGCATATCGCCGTTGCTCATCACTTGGATTGATAGTATTATGGTCCTGTAAATATTTTTGCTTCTGAAAATTTCCCACAAAAGAAAGGAGTGATTCTTAAAATTCTTCTTGTCTGACTGACGTGTCATATTGTGTTACGATAGAATGGGAAAATTTGTTTTAACAGTGTGGAGGAAATCTAAAGTCGATCTTCGGATTGCCAATGAAATTCAAGAATCTGCATGGATATAAAATCATTTTCGTCAAGTCAAGTTACCACTTTTAGAATTGGAGAATGATAGATATGAAGTTTCGCAGGCTGATTGCTCGCATACTTACCTGGCACTGGGGATGCCTTGATCAATAAGGAGGCTCCCCCGAGCAGAGGCCTTCCATTGCACTTCGGAGGGTTGACGTTCGCCACATCCGCAAATCGCGGTTGCTTGGGGTGCATAATTTTTGGTAGTTGGGACTGCGTTCGCGCTGTCCCAGATATTTTACGAAAAGAAGAAATAGAGTGAATACGCTAATTACTTTCACGTTACCCACACCAGGCTGAGAAACATTTATTCAAGATACGCTTCGGCTGTTACTGCAACTAACTCATGGCTTGCTATATGAAGATGATAAAGAGTCAGTTTTTTCCAACATGGCTTTTCTGCACCTCAAACTCATAAGTGCTGCATGTCGAATGCATACCCGTGATGATCGCTACGACTTCATCGCGCTTTTAATTTAAAAGCTTATCGCCTTGACCAGAGCTCTTGGTTAATGTAGCTACAGCATTAAATTCGTAAAGCGTACAACAGATTTCGCATTACAACTCGCATCTGCAGAGGAAATAGAGTCTACGAAGGGAAAAGTCATCTCAACTGCCACAGTCACGACTTATGAAATGATACAATTCACTCCTTTAAGAATGATGATAAGCAAATCTCAGGCACAACTACTTGTGCAATCTTTCATACAATATTCTACTGCCATGTTTAAAATGCAGTAGGATCCGTCGATGTAAAGCATTACTGATGTATTTTATTCGAATAAAAGTTATTAAATTTCAAAGGGAATTTATTACAATCAACTTTTGGTTTGGCATCCATGATTTTTTCTCCAGCGTCACGAAATCATTTGCACTTGTCCACGTATGGTGATCTTTCTTGACATTTTGGATCAATTATTATGTAAACCAATTATGTGGTTTTCTAGATTTTAAATTTAATGATAAGAAGACGATTCGAACTTTGAAACATGCATAAAAAACAAAATAACAAGAAATAGCTGTATTAAAAGGAATAATATGCCTATATATTCATAATTAGATTAAAAATTTCAAAAGCTATATTAAGAGAAAGTGTTCAAAGGAAAATGTGCATTGACAATTAGAAGTAAATGCATTCGTAGTGTTCGAGTGAGTAGTACGAAAGTCGTCGCATAAAATGAAAGGTAGCGAGCGCCATCTATTCTTTGTTTATAAATAATATAAGTTCGTGATTTTCCGTACTACATCCAGAATCAATGCAATTTATTTGGCTTCAAATTATTGCGAATTAAACCGCTAATTTAGAACGATCATATTCATTAAGAGCAATCACATGCAGAATAATGTATTTCGCATTTACTCTTTGAGCGATCGCTGCGCCACACTTCGGAGGCGTTTGCAAGCTCTCGGGTATTAAACTCTATTCATTCGAAATGACATCGTAAACGTTACTATGCCCTTTCGGTCCACGTTTTGCTACGCGCTTATAACCTTCGAAAAAATAAAAATACTCTTTTGTTAGAAATTTTCTGTAATTCTAACCGCCTTTGACGATCAGTCGGTCCGATGGAATTAACGGTTGTTAAAAATTTCAGATAAATAATAGTATATGTGTAACTTTATCTCAATAGATTTCTCATTAAAATACCCCCGAACTTCAAATTTTGACAGTCATATAATTGATATACTGTAGGAGTGTTACACCATTCTGTTCACGGTGCTAGGCATTTCCCTAATTTTTTGTTTTTATTTTTATACATCCCATTACATCTCAGGAAAGATATCCGGTATTTGAAAATGGGGGCAATTTACAATCCCCCCCCCACACACACACACCCATACATTGATTGTAATGTTAAACGTATAATATAAGCACACTAAAGTTTCGAACCATATAATGAAAATAGACCTTGCACTGAAAAGTACTGAGAATGTATAATGATACGAGACGTATCTTCGCATTTTTATCATCAGCAATAATAGACAAAAGCTTGTATGAAATATTCATAGCAATGTTGGAATCTGAGTTTCGCTTCAGTAAAGTAATGCATTGTTTTAAAATATGATCAGAGTCTTTTCTTTTCTTTTTTAAATATTGACAAAGGAAAGGAACGAAAAATTCAACCAGAAACAGTGTTGTGCCAAAGTATCATTGGAAGTATGTGACTATCAAACATTATCATAGAAAAATTAAATAATTTTTTTAAACTTTAAGATGATGCAAAGATTATTTTTGTGCTGTGAAATTTTCGTAAAATTAATTTCTCTTGAATCGAAACTAATCAAATAATTGAAACAAATTATTGAGAAACTATAGTAAGAGCACTGGAAACATCAGATCCTCCATTTAAAATTTTTAGAGCTGCAGTAAAAGAGGGCAAACTGCACCTTGCAGTGCCACGCGGAGGGAGCGCCAAGTGTTCAGGGTCGTCTTTTTATTACCTACACCCTAACAAGAGAGAGAGTTGGAGAAAGAGCCGGACACCTGAAAACTGGACAAGTTTTATAATATCCTGTCACAAGAAATCTCAACCGCCTATTGAGAGACGGTGGGAGCACCTAGGAATGAAGCTGAGCCGACACCTCTCACACCAGATCTGCGATCGCGGAGACGAGCGATCATGGGAAACGGGCCTGAAAGCTTCGCGCTCCCGTGAGTTATAGAAAAAGTTTCAATTTAAATAATGCTTTCAATTTTAGAGGTATGCGAACTGGTAATTAAAAGTTTTCTACTTTTTTCTCCGAATAGATAGTACTGAGTACCTTCAGTCGATAAAAATTAGAAATAGAAATTTCATTTTAAAAATTTCATAAATTTCAGTTTAATTTTTTTTTCCAAGCCTATGTTTATTTTTAGGAACACACCAGTCTTCCAGTATTAAATTTAGTTTAGTTTTAGAGCAAATAATTGAATTTTCGAAAATATTGTTTATAATTATTATTCCCTCATTCTGACCGCAAATAATCTCAATATATTTTTGGCGAATTACTAATTTGTTATCGGCAAGATAGAAATTGCTAACCTGGAAAACACTTAATCATCCTCTCCCTCAAAATGATTCTTTTAAAAATTTCCTCCTCCAATTTTAAGTTTCTAGCGTTTTCTTCATTCATGATAATTAGTGTTCCCAACTTTCCCCGTCTTGTTATCAATTTTGAAGAGCAGCAGTAGTTTTGTCTTAGTCGCGATAACACTGCATAAAATTGCGAGTTCTTATAATGTTCCGAGAAGTGAAACCCTCATTTCAAATTTCATAAATTATTTTTGAATACTAAAAACATATTAATTGCTATAAAAGACTTATTGAAATTAACAAAGTGCTCGAAATCTAATTTGTTTAAATTTCACTTTGACGAGACATTGCACTTATCTGACACGTAACAAGAACATTCTCCAAAGGAAATTAGTATCAAGCAAAAAATGTGGAACGCTTCACGATTTTGCGTGTCATCCTTGCGCAGGGGCCATGCTAATCTTCTCTGTATCGTTCCAATTTTAGTATATGTACTGCCGAAGCGAGTACAAACACATTTCAGTGCCGGTTCCTATATATACCCTACCGTAGCTCTGCTATTTACATAGTGGTAATGCACCGGAAATTGCATGTTTACGAGGGGCAATGCTGAATGATTATTTCAGATTTCATTTGAGCATTGCCGGACGTTCGGCCAGAAATCGACATCGAACATTTTAAAAGTTGCAAAGCCATGTTCTTCTCTTTCGGAATATCACCATTTCAAGAAACGAATGCATAACAGAAGAGTGCCATCCAAAGTGTAAAACGATATGCGATTTCCGGATTGAAAGTAAACTTGCTAATTAAAATTTTGTTTTGATTTAAAAAAAATATATATATATCCGTCCGAGGTATTTTCATTTTTTTCCTTCCATTTTCTCATTTTTCATGTCGTGTGCTATCGCCATACATCGAAATCATCTGTACGTGCTACTCTTTTTCGAGATACAAATAAATGTGCAAAACTGAGACGACAACACAATAGAACAAAATGCAAATAAAACACCTATTATGAATTCCAATGAAAAGCGAAGATACTAACTACTTCGAAGAGAAAAATTCTTCAATCACCAGAGAGATTAGAAGATGCATTATTCTCTCACCAAAAGACAGCCTTTCTTTTTTACACAAGACATTCCATTTCTGCATATCGCCGTTGCTCATCACTTGGATTGATAGTATTATGGTCCTGTAAATATTTTTGCTTCTGAAAATTTCCCACAAAAGAAAGGAGTGATTCTTAAAATTCTTCTTGTCTGACTGACGTGTCATATTGTGTTACGATAGAATGGGAAAATTTGTTTTAACAGTGTGGAGGAAATCTAAAGTCGATCTTCGGATTGCCAATGAAATTCAAGAATCTGCATGGATATAAAATCATTTTCGTCAAGTCAAGTTACCACTTTTAGAATTGGAGAATGATAGATATGAAGTTTCGCAGGCTGATTGCTCGCATACTTACCTGGCACTGGGGATGCCTTGATCAATAAGGAGGCTCCCCCGAGCAGAGGCCTTCCATTGCACTTCGGAGGGTTGACGTTCGCCACATCCGCAAATCGCGGTTGCTTGGGGTGCATAATTTTTGGTAGTTGGGACTGCGTTCGCGCTGTCCCAGATATTTTACGAAAAGAAGAAATAGAGTGAATACGCTAATTACTTTCACGTTACCCACACCAGGCTGAGAAACATTTATTCAAGATACGCTTCGGCTGTTACTGCAACTAACTCATGGCTTGCTATATGAAGATGATAAAGAGTCAGTTTTTTCCAACATGGCTTTTCTGCACCTCAAACTCATAAGTGCTGCATGTCGAATGCATACCCGTGATGATCGCTACGACTTCATCGCGCTTTTAATTTAAAAGCTTATCGCCTTGACCAGAGCTCTTGGTTAATGTAGCTACAGCATTAAATTCGTAAAGCGTACAACAGATTTCGCATTACAACTCGCATCTGCAGAGGAAATAGAGTCTACGAAGGGAAAAGTCATCTCAACTGCCACAGTCACGACTTATGAAATGATACAATTCACTCCTTTAAGAATGATGATAAGCAAATCTCAGGCACAACTACTTGTGCAATCTTTCATACAATATTCTACTGCCATGTTTAAAATGCAGTAGGATCCGTCGATGTAAAGCATTACTGATGTATTTTATTCGAATAAAAGTTATTAAATTTCAAAGGGAATTTATTACAATCAACTTTTGGTTTGGCATCCATGATTTTTTCTCCAGCGTCACGAAATCATTTGCACTTGTCCACGTATGGTGATCTTTCTTGACATTTTGGATCAATTATTATGTAAACCAATTATGTGGTTTTCTAGATTTTAAATTTAATGATAAGAAGACGATTCGAACTTTGAAACATGCATAAAAAACAAAATAACAAGAAATAGCTGTATTAAAAGGAATAATATGCCTATATATTCATAATTAGATTAAAAATTTCAAAAGCTATATTAAGAGAAAGTGTTCAAAGGAAAATGTGCATTGACAATTAGAAGTAAATGCATTCGTAGTGTTCGAGTGAGTAGTACGAAAGTCGTCGCATAAAATGAAAGGTAGCGAGCGCCATCTATTCTTTGTTTATAAATAATATAAGTTCGTGATTTTCCGTACTACATCCAGAATCAATGCAATTTATTTGGCTTCAAATTATTGCGAATTAAACCGCTAATTTAGAACGATCATATTCATTAAGAGCAATCACATGCAGAATAATGTATTTCGCATTTACTCTTTGAGCGATCGCTGCGCCACACTTCGGAGGCGTTTGCAAGCTCTCGGGTATTAAACTCTATTCATTCGAAATGACATCGTAAACGTTACTATGCCCTTTCGGTCCACGTTTTGCTACGCGCTTATAACCTTCGAAAAAATAAAAATACTCTTTTGTTAGAAATTTTCTGTAATTCTAACCGCCTTTGACGATCAGTCGGTCCGATGGAATTAACGGTTGTTAAAAATTTCAGATAAATAATAGTATATGTGTAACTTTATCTCAATAGATTTCTCATTAAAATACCCCCGAACTTCAAATTTTGACAGTCATATAATTGATATACTGTAGGAGTGTTACACCATTCTGTTCACGGTGCTAGGCATTTCCCTAATTTTTTGTTTTTATTTTTATACATCCCATTACATCTCAGGAAAGATATCCGGTATTTGAAAATGGGGGCAATTTACAATCCCCCCCCCACACACACACACCCATACATTGATTGTAATGTTAAACGTATAATATAAGCACACTAAAGTTTCGAACCATATAATGAAAATAGACCTTGCACTGAAAAGTACTGAGAATGTATAATGATACGAGACGTATCTTCGCATTTTTATCATCAGCAATAATAGACAAAAGCTTGTATGAAATATTCATAGCAATGTTGGAATCTGAGTTTCGCTTCAGTAAAGTAATGCATTGTTTTAAAATATGATCAGAGTCTTTTCTTTTCTTTTTTAAATATTGACAAAGGAAAGGAACGAAAAATTCAACCAGAAACAGTGTTGTGCCAAAGTATCATTGGAAGTATGTGACTATCAAACATTATCATAGAAAAATTAAATAATTTTTTTAAACTTTAAGATGATGCAAAGATTATTTTTGTGCTGTGAAATTTTCGTAAAATTAATTTCTCTTGAATCGAAACTAATCAAATAATTGAAACAAATTATTGAGAAACTATAGTAAGAGCACTGGAAACATCAGATCCTCCATTTAAAATTTTTAGAGCTGCAGTAAAAGAGGGCAAACTGCACCTTGCAGTGCCACGCGGAGGGAGCGCCAAGTGTTCAGGGTCGTCTTTTTATTACCTACACCCTAACAAGAGAGAGAGTTGGAGAAAGAGCCGAACACCTGAAAACTGAACAAGTTTTATAATATCCTGTCACAAGAAATCTCAACCGCCTATTGAGAGACGGTGGGAGCAGGAACCTAGGAATGAAGCTGAGCCGACACCTCTCACACCAGATCTGCGATCGCGGAGACGAGCGATCATGGGAAACGGGCCTGAAAGCTTCGCGCTCCCGTGAGTTATAGAAAAAGTTTCAATTTAAATAATGCTTTCAATTTTAGAGGTATGCGAACTGGTAATTAAAAGTTTTCTACTTTTTTCTCCGAATAGATAGTACTGAGTACCTTCAGTCGATAAAAATTAGAAATAGAAATTTCATTTTAAAAATTTCATAAATTTCAGTTTAATTTTTTTTTCCAAGCCTATGTTTATTTTTAGGAACACACCAGTCTTCCAGTATTAAATTTAGTTTAGTTTTAGAGCAAATAATTGAATTTTCGAAAATATTGTTTATAATTATTATTCCCTCATTCTGACCGCAAATAATCTCAATATATTTTTGGCGAATTACTAATTTGTTATCGGCAAGATAGAAATTGCTAACCTGGAAAACACTTAATCATCCTCTCCCTCAAAATGATTCTTTTAAAAATTTCCTCCTCCAATTTTAAGTTTCTAGCGTTTTCTTCATTCATGATAATTAGTGTTCCCAACTTTCCCCGTCTTGTTATCAATTTTGAAGAGCAGCAGTAGTTTTGTCTTAGTCGCGATAACACTGCATAAAATTGCGAGTTCTTATAATGTTCCGAGAAGTGAAACCCTCATTTCAAATTTCATAAATTATTTTTGAATACTAAAAACATATTAATTGCTATAAAAGACTTATTGAAATTAACAAAGTGCTCGAAATCTAATTTGTTTAAATTTCACTTTGACGAGACATTGCACTTATCTGACACGTAACAAGAACATTCTCCAAAGGAAATTAGTATCAAGCAAAAAATGTGGAACGCTTCACGATTTTGCGTGTCATCCTTGCGCAGGGGCCATGCTAATCTTCTCTGTATCGTTCCAATTTTAGTATATGTACTGCCGAAGCGAGTACAAACACATTTCAGTGCCGGTTCCTATATATACCCTACCGTAGCTCTGCTATTTACATAGTGGTAATGCACCGGAAATTGCATGTTTACGAGGGGCAATGCTGAATGATTATTTCAGATTTCATTTGAGCATTGCCGGACGTTCGGCCAGAAATCGACATCGAACATTTTAAAAGTTGCAAAGCCATGTTCTTCTCTTTCGGAATATCACCATTTCAAGAAACGAATGCATAACAGAAGAGTGCCATCCAAAGTGTAAAACGATATGCGATTTCCGGATTGAAAGTAAACTTGCTAATTAAAATTTTGTTTTGATTTAAAAAAAATATATATATATCCGTCCGAGGTATTTTCATTTTTTTCCTTCCATTTTCTCATTTTTCATGTCGTGTGCTATCGCCATACATCGAAATCATCTGTACGTGCTACTCTTTTTCGAGATACAAATAAATGTGCAAAACTGAGACGACAACACAATAGAACAAAATGCAAATAAAACACCTATTATGAATTCCAATGAAAAGCGAAGATACTAACTACTTCGAAGAGAAAAATTCTTCAATCACCAGAGAGATTAGAAGATGCATTATTCTCTCACCAAAAGACAGCCTTTCTTTTTTACACAAGACATTCCATTTCTGCATATCGCCGTTGCTCATCACTTGGATTGATAGTATTATGGTCCTGTAAATATTTTTGCTTCTGAAAATTTCCCACAAAAGAAAGGAGTGATTCTTAAAATTCTTCTTGTCTGACTGACGTGTCATATTGTGTTACGATAGAATGGGAAAATTTGTTTTAACAGTGTGGAGGAAATCTAAAGTCGATCTTCGGATTGCCAATGAAATTCAAGAATCTGCATGGATATAAAATCATTTTCGTCAAGTCAAGTTACCACTTTTAGAATTGGAGAATGATAGATATGAAGTTTCGCAGGCTGATTGCTCGCATACTTACCTGGCACTGGGGATGCCTTGATCAATAAGGAGGCTCCCCCGAGCAGAGGCCTTCCATTGCACTTCGGAGGGTTGACGTTCGCCACATCCGCAAATCGCGGTTGCTTGGGGTGCATAATTTTTGGTAGTTGGGACTGCGTTCGCGCTGTCCCAGATATTTTACGAAAAGAAGAAATAGAGTGAATACGCTAATTACTTTCACGTTACCCACACCAGGCTGAGAAACATTTATTCAAGATACGCTTCGGCTGTTACTGCAACTAACTCATGGCTTGCTATATGAAGATGATAAAGAGTCAGTTTTTTCCAACATGGCTTTTCTGCACCTCAAACTCATAAGTGCTGCATGTCGAATGCATACCCGTGATGATCGCTACGACTTCATCGCGCTTTTAATTTAAAAGCTTATCGCCTTGACCAGAGCTCTTGGTTAATGTAGCTACAGCATTAAATTCGTAAAGCGTACAACAGATTTCGCATTACAACTCGCATCTGCAGAGGAAATAGAGTCTACGAAGGGAAAAGTCATCTCAACTGCCACAGTCACGACTTATGAAATGATACAATTCACTCCTTTAAGAATGATGATAAGCAAATCTCAGGCACAACTACTTGTGCAATCTTTCATACAATATTCTACTGCCATGTTTAAAATGCAGTAGGATCCGTCGATGTAAAGCATTACTGATGTATTTTATTCGAATAAAAGTTATTAAATTTCAAAGGGAATTTATTACAATCAACTTTTGGTTTGGCATCCATGATTTTTTCTCCAGCGTCACGAAATCATTTGCACTTGTCCACGTATGGTGATCTTTCTTGACATTTTGGATCAATTATTATGTAAACCAATTATGTGGTTTTCTAGATTTTAAATTTAATGATAAGAAGACGATTCGAACTTTGAAACATGCATAAAAAACAAAATAACAAGAAATAGCTGTATTAAAAGGAATAATATGCCTATATATTCATAATTAGATTAAAAATTTCAAAAGCTATATTAAGAGAAAGTGTTCAAAGGAAAATGTGCATTGACAATTAGAAGTAAATGCATTCGTAGTGTTCGAGTGAGTAGTACGAAAGTCGTCGCATAAAATGAAAGGTAGCGAGCGCCATCTATTCTTTGTTTATAAATAATATAAGTTCGTGATTTTCCGTACTACATCCAGAATCAATGCAATTTATTTGGCTTCAAATTATTGCGAATTAAACCGCTAATTTAGAACGATCATATTCATTAAGAGCAATCACATGCAGAATAATGTATTTCGCATTTACTCTTTGAGCGATCGCTGCGCCACACTTCGGAGGCGTTTGCAAGCTCTCGGGTATTAAACTCTATTCATTCGAAATGACATCGTAAACGTTACTATGCCCTTTCGGTCCACGTTTTGCTACGCGCTTATAACCTTCGAAAAAATAAAAATACTCTTTTGTTAGAAATTTTCTGTAATTCTAACCGCCTTTGACGATCAGTCGGTCCGATGGAATTAACGGTTGTTAAAAATTTCAGATAAATAATAGTATATGTGTAACTTTATCTCAATAGATTTCTCATTAAAATACCCCCGAACTTCAAATTTTGACAGTCATATAATTGATATACTGTAGGAGTGTTACACCATTCTGTTCACGGTGCTAGGCATTTCCCTAATTTTTTGTTTTTATTTTTATACATCCCATTACATCTCAGGAAAGATATCCGGTATTTGAAAATGGGGGCAATTTACAATCCCCCCCCCACACACACACACCCATACATTGATTGTAATGTTAAACGTATAATATAAGCACACTAAAGTTTCGAACCATATAATGAAAATAGACCTTGCACTGAAAAGTACTGAGAATGTATAATGATACGAGACGTATCTTCGCATTTTTATCATCAGCAATAATAGACAAAAGCTTGTATGAAATATTCATAGCAATGTTGGAATCTGAGTTTCGCTTCAGTAAAGTAATGCATTGTTTTAAAATATGATCAGAGTCTTTTCTTTTCTTTTTTAAATATTGACAAAGGAAAGGAACGAAAAATTCAACCAGAAACAGTGTTGTGCCAAAGTATCATTGGAAGTATGTGACTATCAAACATTATCATAGAAAAATTAAATAATTTTTTTAAACTTTAAGATGATGCAAAGATTATTTTTGTGCTGTGAAATTTTCGTAAAATTAATTTCTCTTGAATCGAAACTAATCAAATAATTGAAACAAATTATTGAGAAACTATAGTAAGAGCACTGGAAACATCAGATCCTCCATTTAAAATTTTTAGAGCTGCAGTAAAAGAGGGCAAACTGCACCTTGCAGTGCCACGCGGAGGGAGCGCCAAGTGTTCAGGGTCGTCTTTTTATTACCTACACCCTAACAAGAGAGAGAGTTGGAGAAAGAGCCGAACACCTGAAAACTGAACAAGTTTTATAATATCCTGTCACAAGAAATCTCAACCGCCTATTGAGAGACGGTGGGAGCAGGAACCTAGGAATGAAGCTGAGCCGACACCTCTCACACCAGATCTGCGATCGCGGAGACGAGCGATCATGGGAAACGGGCCTGAAAGCTTCGCGCTCCCGTGAGTTATAGAAAAAGTTTCAATTTAAATAATGCTTTCAATTTTAGAGGTATGCGAACTGGTAATTAAAAGTTTTCTACTTTTTTCTCCGAATAGATAGTACTGAGTACCTTCAGTCGATAAAAATTAGAAATAGAAATTTCATTTTAAAAATTTCATAAATTTCAGTTTAATTTTTTTTTCCAAGCCTATGTTTATTTTTAGGAACACACCAGTCTTCCAGTATTAAATTTAGTTTAGTTTTAGAGCAAATAATTGAATTTTCGAAAATATTGTTTATAATTATTATTCCCTCATTCTGACCGCAAATAATCTCAATATATTTTTGGCGAATTACTAATTTGTTATCGGCAAGATAGAAATTGCTAACCTGGAAAACACTTAATCATCCTCTCCCTCAAAATGATTCTTTTAAAAATTTCCTCCTCCAATTTTAAGTTTCTAGCGTTTTCTTCATTCATGATAATTAGTGTTCCCAACTTTCCCCGTCTTGTTATCAATTTTGAAGAGCAGCAGTAGTTTTGTCTTAGTCGCGATAACACTGCATAAAATTGCGAGTTCTTATAATGTTCCGAGAAGTGAAACCCTCATTTCAAATTTCATAAATTATTTTTGAATACTAAAAACATATTAATTGCTATAAAAGACTTATTGAAATTAACAAAGTGCTCGAAATCTAATTTGTTTAAATTTCACTTTGACGAGACATTGCACTTATCTGACACGTAACAAGAACATTCTCCAAAGGAAATTAGTATCAAGCAAAAAATGTGGAACGCTTCACGATTTTGCGTGTCATCCTTGCGCAGGGGCCATGCTAATCTTCTCTGTATCGTTCCAATTTTAGTATATGTACTGCCGAAGCGAGTACAAACACATTTCAGTGCCGGTTCCTATATATACCCTACCGTAGCTCTGCTATTTACATAGTGGTAATGCACCGGAAATTGCATGTTTACGAGGGGCAATGCTGAATGATTATTTCAGATTTCATTTGAGCATTGCCGGACGTTCGGCCAGAAATCGACATCGAACATTTTAAAAGTTGCAAAGCCATGTTCTTCTCTTTCGGAATATCACCATTTCAAGAAACGAATGCATAACAGAAGAGTGCCATCCAAAGTGTAAAACGATATGCGATTTCCGGATTGAAAGTAAACTTGCTAATTAAAATTTTGTTTTGATTTAAAAAAAATATATATATATCCGTCCGAGGTATTTTCATTTTTTTCCTTCCATTTTCTCATTTTTCATGTCGTGTGCTATCGCCATACATCGAAATCATCTGTACGTGCTACTCTTTTTCGAGATACAAATAAATGTGCAAAACTGAGACGACAACACAATAGAACAAAATGCAAATAAAACACCTATTATGAATTCCAATGAAAAGCGAAGATACTAACTACTTCGAAGAGAAAAATTCTTCAATCACCAGAGAGATTAGAAGATGCATTATTCTCTCACCAAAAGACAGCCTTTCTTTTTTACACAAGACATTCCATTTCTGCATATCGCCGTTGCTCATCACTTGGATTGATAGTATTATGGTCCTGTAAATATTTTTGCTTCTGAAAATTTCCCACAAAAGAAAGGAGTGATTCTTAAAATTCTTCTTGTCTGACTGACGTGTCATATTGTGTTACGATAGAATGGGAAAATTTGTTTTAACAGTGTGGAGGAAATCTAAAGTCGATCTTCGGATTGCCAATGAAATTCAAGAATCTGCATGGATATAAAATCATTTTCGTCAAGTCAAGTTACCACTTTTAGAATTGGAGAATGATAGATATGAAGTTTCGCAGGCTGATTGCTCGCATACTTACCTGGCACTGGGGATGCCTTGATCAATAAGGAGGCTCCCCCGAGCAGAGGCCTTCCATTGCACTTCGGAGGGTTGACGTTCGCCACATCCGCAAATCGCGGTTGCTTGGGGTGCATAATTTTTGGTAGTTGGGACTGCGTTCGCGCTGTCCCAGATATTTTACGAAAAGAAGAAATAGAGTGAATACGCTAATTACTTTCACGTTACCCACACCAGGCTGAGAAACATTTATTCAAGATACGCTTCGGCTGTTACTGCAACTAACTCATGGCTTGCTATATGAAGATGATAAAGAGTCAGTTTTTTCCAACATGGCTTTTCTGCACCTCAAACTCATAAGTGCTGCATGTCGAATGCATACCCGTGATGATCGCTACGACTTCATCGCGCTTTTAATTTAAAAGCTTATCGCCTTGACCAGAGCTCTTGGTTAATGTAGCTACAGCATTAAATTCGTAAAGCGTACAACAGATTTCGCATTACAACTCGCATCTGCAGAGGAAATAGAGTCTACGAAGGGAAAAGTCATCTCAACTGCCACAGTCACGACTTATGAAATGATACAATTCACTCCTTTAAGAATGATGATAAGCAAATCTCAGGCACAACTACTTGTGCAATCTTTCATACAATATTCTACTGCCATGTTTAAAATGCAGTAGGATCCGTCGATGTAAAGCATTACTGATGTATTTTATTCGAATAAAAGTTATTAAATTTCAAAGGGAATTTATTACAATCAACTTTTGGTTTGGCATCCATGATTTTTTCTCCAGCGTCACGAAATCATTTGCACTTGTCCACGTATGGTGATCTTTCTTGACATTTTGGATCAATTATTATGTAAACCAATTATGTGGTTTTCTAGATTTTAAATTTAATGATAAGAAGACGATTCGAACTTTGAAACATGCATAAAAAACAAAATAACAAGAAATAGCTGTATTAAAAGGAATAATATGCCTATATATTCATAATTAGATTAAAAATTTCAAAAGCTATATTAAGAGAAAGTGTTCAAAGGAAAATGTGCATTGACAATTAGAAGTAAATGCATTCGTAGTGTTCGAGTGAGTAGTACGAAAGTCGTCGCATAAAATGAAAGGTAGCGAGCGCCATCTATTCTTTGTTTATAAATAATATAAGTTCGTGATTTTCCGTACTACATCCAGAATCAATGCAATTTATTTGGCTTCAAATTATTGCGAATTAAACCGCTAATTTAGAACGATCATATTCATTAAGAGCAATCACATGCAGAATAATGTATTTCGCATTTACTCTTTGAGCGATCGCTGCGCCACACTTCGGAGGCGTTTGCAAGCTCTCGGGTATTAAACTCTATTCATTCGAAATGACATCGTAAACGTTACTATGCCCTTTCGGTCCACGTTTTGCTACGCGCTTATAACCTTCGAAAAAATAAAAATACTCTTTTGTTAGAAATTTTCTGTAATTCTAACCGCCTTTGACGATCAGTCGGTCCGATGGAATTAACGGTTGTTAAAAATTTCAGATAAATAATAGTATATGTGTAACTTTATCTCAATAGATTTCTCATTAAAATACCCCCGAACTTCAAATTTTGACAGTCATATAATTGATATACTGTAGGAGTGTTACACCATTCTGTTCACGGTGCTAGGCATTTCCCTAATTTTTTGTTTTTATTTTTATACATCCCATTACATCTCAGGAAAGATATCCGGTATTTGAAAATGGGGGCAATTTACAATCCCCCCCCCACACACACACACCCATACATTGATTGTAATGTTAAACGTATAATATAAGCACACTAAAGTTTCGAACCATATAATGAAAATAGACCTTGCACTGAAAAGTACTGAGAATGTATAATGATACGAGACGTATCTTCGCATTTTTATCATCAGCAATAATAGACAAAAGCTTGTATGAAATATTCATAGCAATGTTGGAATCTGAGTTTCGCTTCAGTAAAGTAATGCATTGTTTTAAAATATGATCAGAGTCTTTTCTTTTCTTTTTTAAATATTGACAAAGGAAAGGAACGAAAAATTCAACCAGAAACAGTGTTGTGCCAAAGTATCATTGGAAGTATGTGACTATCAAACATTATCATAGAAAAATTAAATAATTTTTTTAAACTTTAAGATGATGCAAAGATTATTTTTGTGCTGTGAAATTTTCGTAAAATTAATTTCTCTTGAATCGAAACTAATCAAATAATTGAAACAAATTATTGAGAAACTATAGTAAGAGCACTGGAAACATCAGATCCTCCATTTAAAATTTTTAGAGCTGCAGTAAAAGAGGGCAAACTGCACCTTGCAGTGCCACGCGGAGGGAGCGCCAAGTGTTCAGGGTCGTCTTTTTATTACCTACACCCTAACAAGAGAGAGAGTTGGAGAAAGAGCCGAACACCTGAAAACTGAACAAGTTTTATAATATCCTGTCACAAGAAATCTCAACCGCCTATTGAGAGACGGTGGGAGCAGGAACCTAGGAATGAAGCTGAGCCGACACCTCTCACACCAGATCTGCGATCGCGGAGACGAGCGATCATGGGAAACGGGCCTGAAAGCTTCGCGCTCCCGTGAGTTATAGAAAAAGTTTCAATTTAAATAATGCTTTCAATTTTAGAGGTATGCGAACTGGTAATTAAAAGTTTTCTACTTTTTTCTCCGAATAGATAGTACTGAGTACCTTCAGTCGATAAAAATTAGAAATAGAAATTTCATTTTAAAAATTTCATAAATTTCAGTTTAATTTTTTTTTCCAAGCCTATGTTTATTTTTAGGAACACACCAGTCTTCCAGTATTAAATTTAGTTTAGTTTTAGAGCAAATAATTGAATTTTCGAAAATATTGTTTATAATTATTATTCCCTCATTCTGACCGCAAATAATCTCAATATATTTTTGGCGAATTACTAATTTGTTATCGGCAAGATAGAAATTGCTAACCTGGAAAACACTTAATCATCCTCTCCCTCAAAATGATTCTTTTAAAAATTTCCTCCTCCAATTTTAAGTTTCTAGCGTTTTCTTCATTCATGATAATTAGTGTTCCCAACTTTCCCCGTCTTGTTATCAATTTTGAAGAGCAGCAGTAGTTTTGTCTTAGTCGCGATAACACTGCATAAAATTGCGAGTTCTTATAATGTTCCGAGAAGTGAAACCCTCATTTCAAATTTCATAAATTATTTTTGAATACTAAAAACATATTAATTGCTATAAAAGACTTATTGAAATTAACAAAGTGCTCGAAATCTAATTTGTTTAAATTTCACTTTGACGAGACATTGCACTTATCTGACACGTAACAAGAACATTCTCCAAAGGAAATTAGTATCAAGCAAAAAATGTGGAACGCTTCACGATTTTGCGTGTCATCCTTGCGCAGGGGCCATGCTAATCTTCTCTGTATCGTTCCAATTTTAGTATATGTACTGCCGAAGCGAGTACAAACACATTTCAGTGCCGGTTCCTATATATACCCTACCGTAGCTCTGCTATTTACATAGTGGTAATGCACCGGAAATTGCATGTTTACGAGGGGCAATGCTGAATGATTATTTCAGATTTCATTTGAGCATTGCCGGACGTTCGGCCAGAAATCGACATCGAACATTTTAAAAGTTGCAAAGCCATGTTCTTCTCTTTCGGAATATCACCATTTCAAGAAACGAATGCATAACAGAAGAGTGCCATCCAAAGTGTAAAACGATATGCGATTTCCGGATTGAAAGTAAACTTGCTAATTAAAATTTTGTTTTGATTTAAAAAAAATATATATATATCCGTCCGAGGTATTTTCATTTTTTTCCTTCCATTTTCTCATTTTTCATGTCGTGTGCTATCGCCATACATCGAAATCATCTGTACGTGCTACTCTTTTTCGAGATACAAATAAATGTGCAAAACTGAGACGACAACACAATAGAACAAAATGCAAATAAAACACCTATTATGAATTCCAATGAAAAGCGAAGATACTAACTACTTCGAAGAGAAAAATTCTTCAATCACCAGAGAGATTAGAAGATGCATTATTCTCTCACCAAAAGACAGCCTTTCTTTTTTACACAAGACATTCCATTTCTGCATATCGCCGTTGCTCATCACTTGGATTGATAGTATTATGGTCCTGTAAATATTTTTGCTTCTGAAAATTTCCCACAAAAGAAAGGAGTGATTCTTAAAATTCTTCTTGTCTGACTGACGTGTCATATTGTGTTACGATAGAATGGGAAAATTTGTTTTAACAGTGTGGAGGAAATCTAAAGTCGATCTTCGGATTGCCAATGAAATTCAAGAATCTGCATGGATATAAAATCATTTTCGTCAAGTCAAGTTACCACTTTTAGAATTGGAGAATGATAGATATGAAGTTTCGCAGGCTGATTGCTCGCATACTTACCTGGCACTGGGGATGCCTTGATCAATAAGGAGGCTCCCCCGAGCAGAGGCCTTCCATTGCACTTCGGAGGGTTGACGTTCGCCACATCCGCAAATCGCGGTTGCTTGGGGTGCATAATTTTTGGTAGTTGGGACTGCGTTCGCGCTGTCCCAGATATTTTACGAAAAGAAGAAATAGAGTGAATACGCTAATTACTTTCACGTTACCCACACCAGGCTGAGAAACATTTATTCAAGATACGCTTCGGCTGTTACTGCAACTAACTCATGGCTTGCTATATGAAGATGATAAAGAGTCAGTTTTTTCCAACATGGCTTTTCTGCACCTCAAACTCATAAGTGCTGCATGTCGAATGCATACCCGTGATGATCGCTACGACTTCATCGCGCTTTTAATTTAAAAGCTTATCGCCTTGACCAGAGCTCTTGGTTAATGTAGCTACAGCATTAAATTCGTAAAGCGTACAACAGATTTCGCATTACAACTCGCATCTGCAGAGGAAATAGAGTCTACGAAGGGAAAAGTCATCTCAACTGCCACAGTCACGACTTATGAAATGATACAATTCACTCCTTTAAGAATGATGATAAGCAAATCTCAGGCACAACTACTTGTGCAATCTTTCATACAATATTCTACTGCCATGTTTAAAATGCAGTAGGATCCGTCGATGTAAAGCATTACTGATGTATTTTATTCGAATAAAAGTTATTAAATTTCAAAGGGAATTTATTACAATCAACTTTTGGTTTGGCATCCATGATTTTTTCTCCAGCGTCACGAAATCATTTGCACTTGTCCACGTATGGTGATCTTTCTTGACATTTTGGATCAATTATTATGTAAACCAATTATGTGGTTTTCTAGATTTTAAATTTAATGATAAGAAGACGATTCGAACTTTGAAACATGCATAAAAAACAAAATAACAAGAAATAGCTGTATTAAAAGGAATAATATGCCTATATATTCATAATTAGATTAAAAATTTCAAAAGCTATATTAAGAGAAAGTGTTCAAAGGAAAATGTGCATTGACAATTAGAAGTAAATGCATTCGTAGTGTTCGAGTGAGTAGTACGAAAGTCGTCGCATAAAATGAAAGGTAGCGAGCGCCATCTATTCTTTGTTTATAAATAATATAAGTTCGTGATTTTCCGTACTACATCCAGAATCAATGCAATTTATTTGGCTTCAAATTATTGCGAATTAAACCGCTAATTTAGAACGATCATATTCATTAAGAGCAATCACATGCAGAATAATGTATTTCGCATTTACTCTTTGAGCGATCGCTGCGCCACACTTCGGAGGCGTTTGCAAGCTCTCGGGTATTAAACTCTATTCATTCGAAATGACATCGTAAACGTTACTATGCCCTTTCGGTCCACGTTTTGCTACGCGCTTATAACCTTCGAAAAAATAAAAATACTCTTTTGTTAGAAATTTTCTGTAATTCTAACCGCCTTTGACGATCAGTCGGTCCGATGGAATTAACGGTTGTTAAAAATTTCAGATAAATAATAGTATATGTGTAACTTTATCTCAATAGATTTCTCATTAAAATACCCCCGAACTTCAAATTTTGACAGTCATATAATTGATATACTGTAGGAGTGTTACACCATTCTGTTCACGGTGCTAGGCATTTCCCTAATTTTTTGTTTTTATTTTTATACATCCCATTACATCTCAGGAAAGATATCCGGTATTTGAAAATGGGGGCAATTTACAATCCCCCCCCCACACACACACACCCATACATTGATTGTAATGTTAAACGTATAATATAAGCACACTAAAGTTTCGAACCATATAATGAAAATAGACCTTGCACTGAAAAGTACTGAGAATGTATAATGATACGAGACGTATCTTCGCATTTTTATCATCAGCAATAATAGACAAAAGCTTGTATGAAATATTCATAGCAATGTTGGAATCTGAGTTTCGCTTCAGTAAAGTAATGCATTGTTTTAAAATATGATCAGAGTCTTTTCTTTTCTTTTTTAAATATTGACAAAGGAAAGGAACGAAAAATTCAACCAGAAACAGTGTTGTGCCAAAGTATCATTGGAAGTATGTGACTATCAAACATTATCATAGAAAAATTAAATAATTTTTTTAAACTTTAAGATGATGCAAAGATTATTTTTGTGCTGTGAAATTTTCGTAAAATTAATTTCTCTTGAATCGAAACTAATCAAATAATTGAAACAAATTATTGAGAAACTATAGTAAGAGCACTGGAAACATCAGATCCTCCATTTAAAATTTTTAGAGCTGCAGTAAAAGAGGGCAAACTGCACCTTGCAGTGCCACGCGGAGGGAGCGCCAAGTGTTCAGGGTCGTCTTTTTATTACCTACACCCTAACAAGAGAGAGAGTTGGAGAAAGAGCCGGACACCTGAAAACTGGACAAGTTTTATAATATCCTGTCACAAGAAATCTCAACCGCCTATTGAGAGACGGTGGGAGCACCTAGGAATGAAGCTGAGCCGACACCTCTCACACCAGATCTGCGATCGCGGAGACGAGCGATCATGGGAAACGGGCCTGAAAGCTTCGCGCTCCCGTGAGTTATAGAAAAAGTTTCAATTTAAATAATGCTTTCAATTTTAGAGGTATGCGAACTGGTAATTAAAAGTTTTCTACTTTTTTCTCCGAATAGATAGTACTGAGTACCTTCAGTCGATAAAAATTAGAAATAGAAATTTCATTTTAAAAATTTCATAAATTTCAATTTAATTTTTTTTTCCAAGCCTATGTTTATTTTTAGGAACACACCAGTCTTCCAGTATTAAATTTAGTTTAGTTTTAGAGCAAATAATTGAATTTTCGAAAATATTGTTTATAATTATTATTCCCTCATTCTGACCGCAAATAATCTCAATATATTTTTGGCGAATTACTAATTTGTTATCGGCAAGATAGAAATTGCTAACCTGGAAAACACTTAATCATCCTCTCCCTCAAAATGATTCTTTTAAAAATTTCCTCCTCCAATTTTAAGTTTCTAGCGTTTTCTTCATTCATGATAATTAGTGTTCCCAACTTTCCCCGTCTTGTTATCAATTTTGAAGAGCAGCAGTAGTTTTGTCTTAGTCGCGATAACACTGCATAAAATTGCGAGTTCTTATAATGTTCCGAGAAGTGAAACCCTCATTTCAAATTTCATAAATTATTTTTGAATACTAAAAACATATTAATTGCTATAAAAGACTTATTGAAATTAACAAAGTGCTCGAAATCTAATTTGTTTAAATTTCACTTTGACGAGACATTGCACTTATCTGACACGTAACAAGAACATTCTCCAAAGGAAATTAGTATCAAGCAAAAAATGTGGAACGCTTCACGATTTTGCGTGTCATCCTTGCGCAGGGGCCATGCTAATCTTCTCTGTATCGTTCCAATTTTAGTATATGTACTGCCGAAGCGAGTACAAACACATTTCAGTGCCGGTTCCTATATATACCCTACCGTAGCTCTGCTATTTACATAGTGGTAATGCACCGGAAATTGCATGTTTACGAGGGGCAATGCTGAATGATTATTTCAGATTTCATTTGAGCATTGCCGGACGTTCGGCCAGAAATCGACATCGAACATTTTAAAAGTTGCAAAGCCATGTTCTTCTCTTTCGGAATATCACCATTTCAAGAAACGAATGCATAACAGAAGAGTGCCATCCAAAGTGTAAAACGATATGCGATTTCCGGATTGAAAGTAAACTTGCTAATTAAAATTTTGTTTTGATTTAAAAAAAATATATATATATCCGTCCGAGGTATTTTCATTTTTTTCCTTCCATTTTCTCATTTTTCATGTCGTGTGCTATCGCCATACATCGAAATCATCTGTACGTGCTACTCTTTTTCGAGATACAAATAAATGTGCAAAACTGAGACGACAACACAATAGAACAAAATGCAAATAAAACACCTATTATGAATTCCAATGAAAAGCGAAGATACTAACTACTTCGAAGAGAAAAATTCTTCAATCACCAGAGAGATTAGAAGATGCATTATTCTCTCACCAAAAGACAGCCTTTCTTTTTTACACAAGACATTCCATTTCTGCATATCGCCGTTGCTCATCACTTGGATTGATAGTATTATGGTCCTGTAAATATTTTTGCTTCTGAAAATTTCCCACAAAAGAAAGGAGTGATTCTTAAAATTCTTCTTGTCTGACTGACGTGTCATATTGTGTTACGATAGAATGGGAAAATTTGTTTTAACAGTGTGGAGGAAATCTAAAGTCGATCTTCGGATTGCCAATGAAATTCAAGAATCTGCATGGATATAAAATCATTTTCGTCAAGTCAAGTTACCACTTTTAGAATTGGAGAATGATAGATATGAAGTTTCGCAGGCTGATTGCTCGCATACTTACCTGGCACTGGGGATGCCTTGATCAATAAGGAGGCTCCCCCGAGCAGAGGCCTTCCATTGCACTTCGGAGGGTTGACGTTCGCCACATCCGCAAATCGCGGTTGCTTGGGGTGCATAATTTTTGGTAGTTGGGACTGCGTTCGCGCTGTCCCAGATATTTTACGAAAAGAAGAAATAGAGTGAATACGCTAATTACTTTCACGTTACCCACACCAGGCTGAGAAACATTTATTCAAGATACGCTTCGGCTGTTACTGCAACTAACTCATGGCTTGCTATATGAAGATGATAAAGAGTCAGTTTTTTCCAACATGGCTTTTCTGCACCTCAAACTCATAAGTGCTGCATGTCGAATGCATACCCGTGATGATCGCTACGACTTCATCGCGCTTTTAATTTAAAAGCTTATCGCCTTGACCAGAGCTCTTGGTTAATGTAGCTACAGCATTAAATTCGTAAAGCGTACAACAGATTTCGCATTACAACTCGCATCTGCAGAGGAAATAGAGTCTACGAAGGGAAAAGTCATCTCAACTGCCACAGTCACGACTTATGAAATGATACAATTCACTCCTTTAAGAATGATGATAAGCAAATCTCAGGCACAACTACTTGTGCAATCTTTCATACAATATTCTACTGCCATGTTTAAAATGCAGTAGGATCCGTCGATGTAAAGCATTACTGATGTATTTTATTCGAATAAAAGTTATTAAATTTCAAAGGGAATTTATTACAATCAACTTTTGGTTTGGCATCCATGATTTTTTCTCCAGCGTCACGAAATCATTTGCACTTGTCCACGTATGGTGATCTTTCTTGACATTTTGGATCAATTATTATGTAAACCAATTATGTGGTTTTCTAGATTTTAAATTTAATGATAAGAAGACGATTCGAACTTTGAAACATGCATAAAAAACAAAATAACAAGAAATAGCTGTATTAAAAGGAATAATATGCCTATATATTCATAATTAGATTAAAAATTTCAAAAGCTATATTAAGAGAAAGTGTTCAAAGGAAAATGTGCATTGACAATTAGAAGTAAATGCATTCGTAGTGTTCGAGTGAGTAGTACGAAAGTCGTCGCATAAAATGAAAGGTAGCGAGCGCCATCTATTCTTTGTTTATAAATAATATAAGTTCGTGATTTTCCGTACTACATCCAGAATCAATGCAATTTATTTGGCTTCAAATTATTGCGAATTAAACCGCTAATTTAGAACGATCATATTCATTAAGAGCAATCACATGCAGAATAATGTATTTCGCATTTACTCTTTGAGCGATCGCTGCGCCACACTTCGGAGGCGTTTGCAAGCTCTCGGGTATTAAACTCTATTCATTCGAAATGACATCGTAAACGCATTCGTTAATGCACTGTTTACGAGGGGTAATGCTGAAATTGCAATTATTAGCAATAAAAGAAATGATGTTGTGACACACTCATTAGCTTCATAGCCTTTTACATTTATAAATATCTTTTTATAGTTATGAATGGTCTAAATTTAGCTGCACGTAAAAATTAATTTTCACGTGATAATTATAAAATTAATATTTGCATCCAGTACGTATCTGTCAAGGGACAGAAAGACGTTTCATCTCAAAAAGAATTACGTTTGTTATCTGCTGTGTGGTAAGTATATTATCTGTATTGAGCAAATTCTTATCTCAGTGTTATAATGTTTAAATACTGTCTAAGGAAATTCATTATTAATGTTGAGTAAAATAACTGCAATTATTGAAAAGCAAAATAATAGCAGATTAATTGACTAGTATAAAAACTATAATAACTGAATTAAAAAAATTCTTTGTGAACTAAAATTTGTTATGTCTCGTCGTAAATTAGTATTGATCAATATTTCGGTTCTGAAAATACAAATGGAACCAATAGGAAAATATTACTAGCTTTATATCGAGTGGTACTTACTGAGAAATATTGTCGAATTTTTTAATTGAATATGTTTCCCTTGAGATATAAAAAAATAATAATACCGTCCCTTTGTGATACATAATCAAGAGAAATTTTAATTCTTCAGCTCCTGATTGACAGCAGAAAATATATATCGTAAGAAAAAAAACGGCAAAAGGAAAAAAAAAAAGACTGTGTCCGACTATCTTGGATGGGCTGCCAACCGCCTCCTATTCACAGGCGCTATCCCACTACTGCACCGTGCGGGGGCTTTTGCCTGCTCCGTTTCCGACCTGGGCCGGTTCGCCCCTCCTTAGAGCGACCTGGTGGACCCGGGCTCCCCCGAGCCAACCATATCGACACCGTGCTTAGCGCGGACGCCTGATCAACATAGTAAAGCGGAGGACAGAACTCCCAACCTCACGCCGTCCAACGCCCTTAGCCTCCAAAGCAGCTGGATTACAGGACCACGCCACTGATCCCGGCAATTCGGAGGAACATTTTACAGTATATATCTCTTGTACCCAATAATTTAAAGTTATTTATTACATGTATTTGTGATTTATCTCAGAAGAAATTTAGACTCGTAATAAATTATCTAATCTTTTTTTTCTATGATTCTGATCTATTTAACTTATAAATTAAACTTTTCATATATTAATTTAAGGACAAAACTCGCACTATGGCGCCATCTATGAATAATAAAAATTAATAAAACTTAAATGATATTTATCAATATAGATATCATTTTTATGAATACAGATAACATATTTATCGATGTGTGGAAATATTAGTATTAAAAAAACTTTTAAATTCTTCTTAAATAAGAACGATAAAAACTCATCAGTCTTCTTGATAATAAGTAAAGCAGCAATAGCATTACATAAAAGTGTATTAAAATAGAAAATAATACAAAATGTACATGAATATATGTTTTGAAATGAATTTCTACTGGAGAAAATATTGCATACAAATGATTCACAGAAAATTAAAATAATTATTTCAAAACATTTGAAAAATTTTCTGTATTACAAACCATACAAGAAAGGGGGAAAATATTCAAAGGTATTAAATACAAACCTTTTTACGTGAAATTTGTTTCTATTAGATTGTGCTGAAGAACATCTTAAAACGTTGATTGCAGATTACTTTTGTTTTTATAATATTGTCATGAAGAAAATGCAAACTAAGAAAATAAGTTGGTTTATTTTAGAAGGAAAAATATAGGCAAAACAAAAAGAAATGTTCATAATTTTGCTTCCAAGATGAAGATTAAATATATATTCAAAAGAACTACTCAAGTTCCAGAATTTTCTTAACATTTTCACATATTATCAATAATTGATTCTATGCTTTAATTTTTACATCATTGGCTAGTTATCATCAACTATTTAATTTTGGTCCATGTGCATTTAATCATTTTTTTTTTAAAAATTAGGAAGTAAGCATAGAAGATTTATTATTTATTTATTTTTTAAAATGTGACAATATATATCTATATAAAAAATTCTTTTTATAAAACTATTTATCTATTATCCTGCAATTTTTTCATTTTAAAAATTTTAAAGACAATTTTGTCATGCATTGTTTTATCAAGCAAAAACAAATTTAGTAAATTCCATAGAAACTTGTAAATTAATTTGTATAACAGTTTAAGATATTTTTTTTTCAAAAATTTTATGGATGAAACATGAATCACTGAAAACAGACATGCATGAAAAGGTAAATCTACAAAAATAATAACTATTATAAATCTGTTACAAAATCACACATAAAATATCTTATCAGAATAAGCTTAAATAATATAGAAATTTCAAGAAGAAAGAGCAAAACAAAATTTCATATCTCAGCATACATAGAATCTTGTTTTCGATTGTTCCCTTAGAATTTTAGGGGCTGTACTGTTTTAGTGCAGCATTTAAAAGTTTAAAGTAGTTTCAAAATTAATCTAAATAATGATAGTAAAATTTCTAAAAGTTAGTATTAAAGAATGATTAGAAGAAAAGTGAAAAATATCTCATGGTTGAGGGATTAAACTATGTAATTTAAAGCATTTTAAAGAAGACAACACACTGTGCCATAAAAAAAATTGCATAACTGTTTTTGTTTGAATTGCTATGTTGTGATTTACTAGCAGATTTTGTTAGTAATTAAAAACTGATTTTCCACTTAAATGCTCCTAGAACCCACAAGCAGATTATTGGAGAAAGTTCTATAAACTTTGAGTAATAATCATAAGACAAGAATGACATTCCTCGTAACGATTAAGCTTTGGCAATAGACGATGATGAGTAGTGTGTTGTCTTGAATAGTTTTGCCCACAAATGGCTTTATAATAATGTTAACATACCACCCAGTATTAATAATATTATTGCCTAAATGGAAAATAAATATAACAAGAAATTAAAATTTATGAAAATAGGCTTATGTGATATCTCTAAAAAAATAATGCATTTTATTTTATAATTTTTATGCATAATCATCTAAAATTATATGCATTGTCTAGACAGATTCACATATGTATTAATAACAACAATTTTAATGTATTGCTAAAGAACCATTAACAAATTTATAAATTATCTTGTAATTTTATCATTGCAAGTTCAGAAGCTGCAAAAAGTTTCACAGTTTTATAATTGCAATATTCATACTTAGGTGACTCATTTTATAAAGTGAAAGGAAGTGTTATAATTTCACCTAAAAAGAGATCTTGGATAGCTTTAACCAAGTTTAAAACTAAAAATGTTTATAAATAATTTTTTTAAAAAAAAGCTTGATTCTGAAGGTTGCAATAATTAAGCAGGGGTGGATTCAGGAAGTTGCAGCCCCAAGTAGTCCAGATCATGAAACCCCCTTTAAATAAAATGGTTGATCAGTTGGACATTTGAATACATTTTAAACAAAATCAGCATGTAAATAATCTTTTTTCTTTTTCTTTTTAGTATTTTTATGAAGATATACATACTTTTATCAATTTTATTTATTATGATTCAGTACTATGCCACATCCAGATTTGTGTCCAATATTTTTAAAGAAAACCCTTGGTTTTTATAAATATTATAATAACAAAAGGAGCATAATGAAATATATAGAAGCTTAACCAATTATATTTGGTAAAGTAATATTATTATTCTAATATTTTATAATGGATAGAATTTATTTTTCTTACAAATTTATTTATTTAGCAATTAGCCAAATAATTTTTTATCTACTATCACACCCCTCTTCAAACCAGAAGCTCTAAGCAGTTGCCTAATCTGACAAGTAAGAAATCGAAAATTGCAAAGAATACAAGTATATATATATATATATATATATATATATATATATATATATATATATATATATATATATATATATATATATATATATATATATATATATATATATAAACTGTTTAGAAGTATAGAAAAACACATTCTTAATTCTTACAATTTTTAATCCAAAATTGATTCTAATAAATCTGCATAATTATCTGTTATTAAATTATGGTGATAACAAACAAGAAAAAAAATCAAGCTTATTGTTCTTTATTAAAAAATCAAATAAATAAAATATCAAACTATTATTATCATAAAAATTGCTGAAATAAACATCAATAAGTTTTCATTGTAAGGAAATAATAGTTTTGAAAATTTAAATGAAGAAACTTCTTTATATGATTTTATAAAATAGTTATGATGCTTTCTGTTGACATGATTTTTTTATAAATAAATGATAAAATTGTAATTTTTCCTCTATTTAACACTTAAGAGCAGAGCAGATAAAGTCTGGTAGGAGAGGCTTGGACCACCATTCCTCCTGCCCAATTTCTAAAACCAGATTATATTTTTATTGATTTTTTTATGATACACTGCATTAACAAAACATTTAATCATAACTCAACCCCAAGAGAACTGTTTTTATTAACATGTACAAAATAACAGTAAAAAAAAGGGGGGGGTGAATAACATAATCTAAAAGTTATAATATACAGCTTATCAGGACTACTGACAAGCGAGTTAATCAATCAACTGCAAAAAGAATGAATCTGAATATATGATAAGAGGCTTAAGAATAATATTCTGAAATTTAAAGTAAACTTAATTTTTATTTGAATTAATTCATGTAAATCAATAGAAAAAATGCAAAATCAAGCTACCCTGAAAATTCCACAGAAAAAAATTGTCAGCCCTCCCACCTATCCACCCTAATTTGTAACTGCTGATAATTCAACTTTGATTATAACAAAATTTGAGAATTTATTTAATTAATTTTAATGGAACATTTTCAGAAATCAAAATGCAGCATTGAATCATTAGATTTTAATGCAGTATTAAATTTTTATACTTATTTAAAAACTAAGGTGTACTTAAAACTTTCATTTTGGTCATATAAATTCTTTTATTTCAAAGATAAAATTCTAAAAGTAATTCTTCAATCCTTTCTGTGATATTTATTTCATAAGTAACAGGGCACTAATATATTATTAGGTAGGAATTCTTTTTTGCCTTTATGGTTTTAAGAACTAGAATGTTAAATTTGTAATTAATTTGAAGACCACGTACAAGTAAACCTATATCATTGCTGGAAGAAGATTCTAAAAACTGCAACATTACTGTTTAACTACTAGTAATAAATGATATAAATATGGAAGTCAGCATCAATACACTTAAGTAAAAAAAAAAGAACAGGCTATAAAATTAAAACTATATTTATTATTTACAAAATTTATACATTCTATATAATTTAAAAACTTTTAAAAGATCGAAGAGCTTCTTCAATTATCTGTTTATTTACACCATCTGGAACCAATATGCTTGTTACACCTATGAAAAAGAAGAAACAACTTTAACTAACGCATAAAATTTCCATATTAAAAAAATCTACCTTTCAGAATTTAAAAAAATAAATTAATTAAGAAATAAACTTGCCAATTGCTCTTAGATCAGAAATATTTCTTTGTTCATCATCAAAAAATAGCATATCAGAATAACTAATTCCAGATGCTTCTTGCATTCTAAACATAAAATAAATCATAACTGAAAATTAAGAGAAAAACAAAAACAAATTTATTTAAAAATATAAATTATTCTACATTATCCACTTTCATTAATATGCTTAGCTACTGTGATGGTTTGAAAAATTATTGTTTTTTTTCTATCTTTCTATCTCTTATCAATAATATTTTATTGGAATTCTTAAAATAAACTGAAATGCAGAACAATTCACACTGAAATCACACCACCAATTCATACTACCAAAAAATATGCAAAGTGTTTTATTGATTTACATGATAAGTAGCCACCTTTAGTAACTAGCTCCTTTGCATACATTATTAATTTTTTTAGGTTGTTAAAAATGATTAATAAGAATTAATTTATTTTTTTTAAAAATTTGCCTTGCTATTTGGTAAGACTGAAAAATCTGAATTCTATTGAATAAGTCAGTTTACTACAAATTAAAAAGTATTTATATATATGAAATAAAAATGGAAGAGAAATTCTTACTATAGAGTTAATGATTGTGTGCAATTGAATATTTTGATGAAATTCGAATTCCATCATAATAATTCAAAACAAATTATGTATCAAATTGAATTACAAATATATTATTAATATCAAAGGGGAAATTATACTTAATAAAATTTATATCAGTAAAAAAGAATTTAAAAAAATTAGTTACTTAAATCTTGAAATAACTTTCAATAAGATATCAAGATTTTTAACTTCTAATTTTAAGAAAATACAAAGACCATTTTTTGTATTTTCTTAAGATTAATTGATGTTAATATCTTTTGAAAGATATAAACATCAATTTCCATAAGAAAATCACAGCCAGTACCCACCTGCTGGCAATTAAGGTTATTTTTGCTTTCGATTGAAATTTATTTGAAGTCTGTTTCTTCATTTTTTTATATCATCTTCCCTCTAATTGAATGGACACTTTTGTGATACAGAGAACCTTTTCCAGAACATTTTTAGTAATATTTTTAAACTCATATAATTCTCAGTGAAGCAATGAATTCAATGCATATGTAAAAATGTTTAATGAAGCAGTTTGAAATATGCATGATGGTTTGTTTATATTTGATTTTTGCCATTTAAAAATAAGTAATAAGACTGATTCTCATGCAATTTATGATAGTGTTTGATATATATAAAAAGTTTTTGGGAGTATATCATAATTGTTAAAGAAGAATCATCAACTGAATTCATTCCTAATATTTCACGATAAACAAAATAATTAAATTTTCTAGAAGATTATTTAATGATAAAACATATAAAATAAAAAGCAATGCCTCTTGAAATGTGTAGTTTTCCTTCCAGGATAGATTTCTTTATAAGTAAAATACTTTTCCCAGTCAAATAACTTCAGCAACTTCTTTGCACCTTCGGGCCATTCAGTTCTGCAATAAAATGTAAAATCTTTTATATTTATTCAAAAATTTTTAAATAAATGATAAGAAAAATATAAAGACTATGCAGATAACTGCAACTTACAATTTTACTTAGTATTGTTAAAAAAGTTTAATTTGAACTTTCTTTATACAGTACTTATTACAATTTTTTTGGTTTGAATTTCTTCAATTTAGTTCTTAAAGGGGGAAAGAAAAACTATTAGCAGAAGGATGTAAATTATTTTAAAATTACATCATAAGATTTATATTCGTATATCTGATTTCAATTTCTGGAATATGTTTCATTTAACACAAAACCAATGAAACTGTTCTATTTTTGACTCTCTTGTTCACACATGACATTATCTTTAGCATAACATATGTTATTTAATACCTCTTAGCAAACTGAAAATAAATGAGTATGCATTTTGAACCTTAATCATTTTAACCTTTTCTTATTGACTGATTGAGAACAAAATTGGATGCAAATCTATAATATCTAAGTCAAGACAAATATATCAGATTTCATTTACACATTTTATAGCATGTTTAAGTAATCTATAGATGAAAAGATAAACTATTTGGTGATGGATCTCATTCAAAATTCAACACTGATATACAAATGGGGTGGATCTGGTTAGCTTGTTTCAATTAAAAAAATTAGTTTTCCAATAATTATATTCACATATACACAGAATTCTTATAAACAAATTTCTTGTTAAATTTGTTAGAAATTTGTAATTTTGGTGTACAATCCATATGGAAAATTCTATCCTTCTGCATTTATTAGTTACTTCAGTTCAAACAGAAATGCAATTCAAAAATAAAGTTTTTGGAATCAGTGAGCGTATACATCAAAATCTTAAAGCTGAATGCTTTAGTAATAACATTTTCCCTCTATACTTCATATATTTAAAAAATAAATTTAAAAATTAAGTTAAAAAGACATTTATTTCTTAGAATAAATCAAAATGACACATTATTATTTTTAGATAATTTCTAAGCAATTACATTGAAATTTATATTTATGATAAAAATATCTGTAAGTAAAATAAAGTGTACTTGGAAACAAATTGGAAAATTAAAAATTTAAAACCAATAATTTGTCAGAAACTATTGTTGCGTGACTTTTTTTTAAAAATCTGGTCTCATTACACTGTACATTTTTATTAATGAATACAGAAAAATAATATAAAACAATTTCTTTTCTGAAGTGTACATTCTATATCGTGAAATTTAAATGAGAAAATAAAACTTTTATTCGGCATGTTTTGGGTCTCTTTTTTTTAAAAGATAGCAAAAATTAATCATAACAACGGGGAAATGAGAAAAAAAAAACACTTATAGAATTAAAAAAAAAAAAAAAAAAAGAACTAAGAACTTATATACTTACCTAGAAGCGATTCCAAGAACATAACCATCATTCTGTAATTTATTTAATATATCTGGAACGTCTGGATAATACTTGATCCTTTCACCAGATCCATCTACAATGTGATTATTTCTAAAAAAAAGTATTGTATAAAATTATTTTCATTATTTTGGAAAATAAAAGTAGCAACTTTTGTCCATGCCTTGGAAAGTAGAATTATAACAGAAAATATAATAATTACAATTAATTACTGCAGAAATAAAAACCCTAAAAATATATCAAACTTACAGTTCAATACATAAATGGAGAAATGATGTCTAAACAGGCATAAAATAATACTATCATATTCTTACATCATTGTTCAAAATTCTGAAACATAATTTTGATTTCCTTCTTTTCAGTTAATAATTTAGAAAATAAAAAGATCATAAACAACTGTCTTTAGAAAAGAAGATACAAGTAATGCCTTTAATACTGCAAAATAAACACTTTCAAATTTGTAATTCTTAGCAAAATTTTGCATATCAATTTGTATTTCACCATGAAAGAAACAAGCCCAAATTACAGAATACATCCCCCCCCCTCCCAAAGTAGTTACAAAACAAAATATGAAATGAACTTTGAAGACAAATGCATTCTATCTTCTTGAGATCAATGTTAGACAAAACAACATACATGAATCCTCTGTTATAAACATGCATTTGAAAACTTTATGAAAATGAAAGATTGGCTAAGTAACATTATACAATAAGCTAATTTTAAAAACATTCCATGTTGAGAAGTAAATGTCAGTCAATACTATAAAGAAGTATTCCAATACATTTTTAATAACAGGCAAGAGATTATTTATGCACATTAACAAGAGGTTATGATATCATTGTAACAATATGCATATTGTATAATAACAAAGCATTAAAATGTTGCAAGTAACTATAGGTTAGCTTTCCATAAAAAAAGAATACACTTTCTTTATCTACAACAAAAACTAGTAACAGAAAAACACTATCAAATCAACATACATTTTTTTCAGTGAGAAAATCATAATTTTTTTTTAAAGTAAGCATTACACGAAATTTTTTTTAATGCAATGTTTAATTTTTTCCATAATTGTATAAAGGATGGCAAAACAGCTTAATATAGAATATAATTCCATAACAGCTTAATATAGAATATAATTCCATAACAGCTTAATATAGAATATAATTCCATAACAGCTTAATATAGAATATAATTCCATATTTATAGGTATAAGATTGAATTTTCAGTAAATCAGAAATATAAGAAGAAAAGCAAGAAAATTATCTTACAAATAAAACAATAAAAAGTTATTGACATAAAAATATCACAAAAGTTAACAACTTGACACTCATAATTTATTTTGATATAGTATTGTAGTAATTCTTCTTTATAATAAAGTTTTTAATAACAAGCCTGTCCTAAAAAAACATAATTATAAATTTGATTAAAAAATAAAATACAAAGTTCTGATTATTTTTTGAAAATAAAATAACAAATAGACTCAAATATTTTGCTAATTATATTAATGTTGAAATAATAAAGTCAACTACAATCCAAGTTGAAAATACATTAGAAATTATAAAGTATACCATTATTCCAATTTAAATAGAGATGAATATGAACTTCATGCACACTGAAAGTTACACATTTGAAGAGAATTTTAAAAGCTTATGTGTATATAAATGTGCTTCTGTGAAATAAAAATTGATTCTCTATAATTATAGAATTTTCTTCTCCTTTCTTTAAAAATGTAAACCAACTAAAATTTAATTTAATCTTGATGTTTTCTAAGAAGTAAACATTCTATTTAATCAATTTCAATGTTTAGATGTTACTACCCATTTATTTTAGAATTAAACATATTTTTGATCATATAATACTTAGCAGAAAATAAGGGTTAATTGCTTATATGTTTTTATTTTATCATTTTCAAAACTTCCTTTAACACTATTGCTTTTAAAATTGAGGGAAATAAAAAAAGAACATGAATCTCAAGTACTGAATCTGGCAATGACTACAGCACCTCATTTTATTTAGTTTTCTTTTTATGCTTTAATCAATGACATTTTAAAGTACTAAATTTAAAAATGTATAATAAAATTATTTTTATTTACTTAACTTATTAACATATATAATTAAATTTTTATTAAAAGTCATTGTTTACAGTTTAATTTCCTATTTTATAACTACATGTATTATATTTTGATAATAATAATCTAATCATTCATGAAGCATGTCTTCCCTTGAAAAAGCAACTTGTGATTATTATTTTTACATTTTGAAATAAATCACTTCAAAAAATATAATCAAAATAATATCATGCTATACATGCATCGATTCACTATCAAAAACAGCATGAAAGGAGAAAAAAGATACCAGACAACTGAGTTCAGCAGCTGTATTAATCATATGCCAGTGATTAATCACCGAAATGTTATATTTATTGTAACTAACAATTAATTACCAAAAAAAAAACTATCAAAGATGTCATTTTAGCTTATTGATTATGTTTGCCAATAACATGCAACTAAGCCTATTTTGTGAACAGCACACAATTAAGTGAAAAACTAACCAATGACAAGCAGTTAATTGATTAGTATCAACTACCCAATAAATTTTGCAACTCTTCCCTTAAAAAAATACCTATTTGTTTTTAATTAACATGAAAAAAAAAAGACACTGTTCTAATTTATGCATCTTAGCATAAAAATACGTCATCCATTGTAGTTCTTGAAACTTTCTGCATATTGCAATTTAAATTGTTTACAATTATGTTAATCTACATTTGAATAAATTTCAGAAAAAATAAGTAACTTACTTATCTTTCTTTATTGGACTTCTTATATGAGTATCAACCCAAAATGGCCACAATGTATAATCTGTAAATAATGAATGAAATCATTATTTAAAATGAAAAAGTAAGTATAAAGAAGAACAAAAAGAAAAAGATAACTAATTAAAATTCCATCTATGAAGCAGAATATGCATCTTTTAGTCGTAAGGACTGCTTTGAAATGACAAACAGAAGTGGCGTGAAGTTTGTAACTGCTATTCTCAGCTCTATTTTAACATCAACAGTGCTATTTTCAACTTTCAAGATTAGTTATTTTTAAAGATATTTAAATAACAAATTCAAGCCTAAATTTGTTATTTTTAAATAGTTTATGGCAATTCTGAACTAATTCATTCAAAAATACTTCTGAGCCATTTTAAATAATGGCAGTGTTTTATTAAATTTTCACAAATTTTTAATGATCTTAATCTATATTAAGTCATGGAAGGCTATAATTTTTAGTTTTGGTAAAAGTTTTGAGGGTTTTTTTCCCTCTTTTATAAGGAAGAAAATGGAGAACTATTTTTCAGGTTGGAAGCAAATTCCAAAAAGAAGATAATGCTATTTTAAGATACAGCAATAAAAAAATATGAAAGGACCTCTATTGTCGCTGAGACACTGATGGGCAAGGAAAATAAATTTTAAAAGTTGTTAGACTCATGCTAGAGTAGTTCAAAGTAAGGAGGGGAAAAAATACATGTGTATTAACTGCATACCAGAGATTAATTGCTGAAAAAAAATCTCCAAAGATGCCATATTTATTGCAACCAGCAATTTAGTAGAAAAGAAATTCACTATAGCTGTCATGTTAATTAAGTAATAATATTTGCTATTTGTAATCAATTAAGCCAAAAATTTTCTAATGGATGTCGTTAATATACAAAGTACCAAAAAAGAGATGCTGAGTTACTGAAAAAATGGTCTGATAACATGGGAAAGGAAGAAAAGGTCAAAGAAATACACTGAAGCAAAAAAAGATGCTTTATTAAATTTAAAGAGAAGACCTTGCTAGTTAATCATTTTGCCCTTGTAAATGACAGATTAAAGAATAACAGTTAAATAGTTTGCACTTATGTTCAAAATTTTAATTAATTCATAAATTTTTCATATAAACTATTTTATTATTGATTTTTTAACAATAAAAATATGAACATCATTATTGCAAAATGAAAACACTGACAAACTGATATTCGAAAGACAGAGCCTATTGGAAGTTTTTTCTTCACAAATGGTGAAATAAACACCTATAACAGGGTTGCTGCTCAAATCTGGAAGAAAAAAATTCCTGTGTATCCTTGTACATATATGCAATAGAAAAGAAAATGCATAAATGGACTCATGTGCTAGTCATAATGGAATAACAATACTCCACTGCTTTAATGAGTGAAAAAAGCAAGGGCCTTCAATAAATGAGGATTTAAACAAGATGCATTTTTTCAAACAGTATGAATTTTGTACATGCATTCATATATTTTTTACAGTGCCTATTCTTCACAAATATAAAATACTCTGCTTTAAACCCTTTCAGGGGCGGTGGTCGAAAAAGGGGACACCCAATTTAAAATTTTTCAATTTAAAAAACCCCTATTGGTTATAAAATCCCCAAAATTGCTGGAAAAGTAGCATTTAGTCTCTTTCTAGGAAAATAAATGGCAGAAGGAGCAATTTTAGTTTCTTTCATAGCATTAATTTTATATTAAAAATACCCTAATTTTTTGCTTCACATTTGAGAATTTTTTTGAGCTCTTCAGAAATGAAATTTTATAAAAATCTATCACCCTTTTCCTACAATATCCATGAGGTTTTAAATTATAATTTTGTTTAATCTTCAAATTAATTTAAGAATGAATCAAATTGGCTGTCTCTTCTACGTCACCTCCTCTCTTCATGTGAAAGGTGTAATTTCATATTTTGCAGAGAAGGATGTGATGCCATTTCTATGCTCAAGGGGGAGTTTTGTTCATTAATCATTGGATTCAGGAAAAAGAAATCCATGTTTGAAGCCAAAAAACATTTCATATTTGCCTTTCTTTTTACAGTGTTACTTATGTTTCATTCTCATGTTCTGATTTATTCTTTGCAATTTTTTTCTGTAAATATTTAGTTTTATGTAGCCATAATTTTTTACTTAAACTTTTTTTCATAATAATAATTATTATTGCATTCAGCCTATAGAAATTGCACAGCGGAAGATTTTAAAAAAATGTTCAACATATGCCAATCAAGTGTTCCCCCTCGAAAATATATGTTGTACAGTATAAAAAAAAAAATGTGTTTAAAACACGGACAATGAGCAAAACAATAATTTCTCATTATCTGTTAGATGAAAGAACACTCACACATGCTTTGGGAAAGTTCATGCCAAATAATAAGTTATTTTTAATTTGGTATTTTTCACCTTATTAATTGATAAAATTAACCCTTAATTAATAAAATTTAACTATAAATATTTATTTTTAGTGCTTTAATTAGACAATTTTTATTTTTAATGAATT
Organism: Argiope bruennichi; assembly: GCF_947563725.1. Lineage (NCBI taxonomy): Eukaryota > Metazoa > Arthropoda > Arachnida > Araneae > Araneidae > Argiope > Argiope bruennichi. The sequence continues at coordinate 38,719,907 of NC_079153.1, read as the reverse complement.
AAATTATAATTTGTATTAAATTGTAATAGTTTTTACTTTTTAATTATTTATATTTATTAAATTTAGTTAAGAATTTTGTAATAAATATATTATATTTTGTATGTTTAATATTTAAAATTTTTCAAATTACCTAAAACATAAAGAATAGTGTTTATAAACCTAAAATATTCACAATTACTTCTATTATTACAAAGGATTTACATAATTATTTCAAAAAATTTTCTTATGCAGAGATTGCTCTAGATGGGCGGTGTCATCAAACGAGGACGCCACCTCCTGCAGGAGGCAAATTAAAAAAATTCTTAACTGCAAAGTCCATGTGTACACAACCTATTAAACACATTGATTTTGTTTTTTCATTATATTTCAAAAATTTTAAAGACCTGTGCCAGAAAGGGTTCAAAAGCCTCTTTTTTTCAGTTTCAGTAACTCCTCTAGTAATCAAATAACTTTTAGTCATTATTCCCATATTAGTATTTTTTCCTCAGCCTTAGATTTTTAGGATCATCAAGCTCTATCAAAAATAAATGTCTAATATTTTTGCTTCTCTTGAAAATGGGATTTTTAAAAAAATTATTAAATTCAAGATAGAAAGACATACATCGATTATATTTATATTAACAAAACCATTAAATGGGCAAAATATAATATAACATTCAATCATTTTTTAAAATTTTATATCATTAATTCCATTTAGGATATATTCATGCTACTGAAATATTTAGCCAACCAAAAGACAAAAATTTTTATGTAGTTATGAATTTGAATGAAATAGATAGTGAATTGAAGACTATTTTAGGATCACAAAAAGAAATATAACAAGAAAAGAATTATGAATAAATATATTGTCATTAAGAAAAAAATGCAACATTTGTTCAGTTAAACACAACATATATTTGTGGTGCTTTCCAGTAAACTCGGAAAATTTGCTTCAGATCCAACAAAACAAACATCAAACATATATGAAAAATTGGGTTTCTTAAAACCTAATTTTTTATATATATGTCAGTTTGCTCATTCATTTGAGATTAAAAAATGTCTGGTGTTATTGGCGAGAAAAAAAAAATTAAAAACATTTTTTTCCCTTTATTTTAATAATATTTTTAATAATATTAGCTTTTTATAGATATGACATGCATTTAATGAAGGAAAAATAAATATAAATTAATTTTTAGAAACTGGCCTATATTACGGGGTAACAGCATTTATTTATTTATTATTATTTTTACAATTAAATAATACAAAAAATGGGATAGGAAAATGGTTATGTCATAGTAACAAATTACTTGCCTAAATCAAATACGATTAATTTAAGCTTTCCCATGTGGATAGACACTTCAGAAATATTTGAAGATAAAATGTTTTTAGTTGTGAACAAAATCAAAGGAAGGAAGGAATGGATGTTTGTTTTCCGGTGTATGCTCCTGAACGAGTTCTTAGCCTGTGCCGGGTTAACAAAATCAAAACACGAACATCACAAAAACTAAATCAAAATTGAAAACACCAAACAAAATACACACAAATAAATTGAAGTACGAGTTAATATCAACATTTCATTAGTGCAAAAAGTACCAATCCGAGTATGAATCTCGAATTACACTTCTTGTTTTTATTTGTTTGTTTATAACAGAAGATCTTTTTCTTCCGACTCAGTTCTGAAAAAATAGTTTTTTAATACAACGTAAAATGCTTTAACTGATTATTTAATTATGGAAACAATATTTTACAAAAAGTAGTTCTCAGGTGGCATTACTAAAACTATAGCAGACAGCTTTTGTTTAGAGCGGAAAAATTTGATTACGAAACAATTTTTTTGTTTCTCCTTTGTTCGTTGATGCCATTAAACTGATTTTTTTTTTTTTTACTGTTATAATATAATTTTTGAGATTATGGATTTCAGTGACAAAATTGCTATTGTAACCGGTGGAGCACAAGGAGTAGGGAAAGCAATTGTTTTTGCGTTATTGAATAAGGGAATGAAAGTAATTATTATATTAACTGAGCAGTTTTCTTTTCCGCACCATCTTTATTTTTTAATCACTTCTTTTGCCATAAATTATTTTTTGTTTTTTATTCATATTGTAATATTTCTGTAATGATGTGGTTGAAAAAACAACAAATGTAAGCATAGGAATATATATATACATATATATAAGAAATATAAAATGCTATTTTTTATAAATATCCATTTTTTTTTAATGCCTGGATTTTTTTCTCTTCATTGATAGAAAATTGAAAATCCACAAAACATGGATTATGATTTAAGATTTTTTTTTTTTTTTTTTTTTGCTAAATCTTCTTTAATCTGAATCTTTATTGCAGAGTTAGTGCTACTTGTTCTTTATTTTAAATGATAATTTTATCTATTTGTAATGAGTCTTTAATTTTATATAAAAATTGTTTATTTATTTGAAGTGTCTAGATGATCTTAAGATTAACAATATATTTTCCTAAGTTGAACAAGCTTTCATGTTTTTTATGTATGAATAGTTACAGTATTGCCTTTCCTTACGTTATTCAAAGAAATAAAACATGTAGTATGTTATTCAAACAAATAAAACACATAATTCAAATAAATACAATTTGACAAATGATAAAATATTTGATAAGTAGAAAATATTTTCAGTATAATGATTGTAATATTCTGTTAAATGTCGCTTAAATTTGTCATATATATGTAATAATTTCAACAAGTAGAGTTAACAATGCTGTTGGTGTATTTAACACATATAAATAAATGATTTTTTAAAAAAATATATAATTTAAGGAAAGATTCTGCAATTATATTGTTTATAATAGATATTCATTTAAATTATTTCATAGGTATGCATTTGTGATATTGATCAAGATTCAGCTGACCAGTTTATTAAAACACTTCCTGATATTCAGAAAAACAAATTAATATTTATAAAATGTGATGTATCATTATTTTCGGAATTTAAAAGTAAGTATTCTCTTTTATTCTATTCAATATTTTATGGTAATAGTTGATAAATGCATATATTTATTTCTAGTAGTAATTTTAGTAACATTTTGATATTAATGTGCATTAAAAATTTAATTAGAAAGTGAAATTCATTTTATTTAGAATATTTACTGACAGGTCGTTGCTTGACAAGTTTTCCAAATTTTGTTGTTGTTTTTCTTTCTCAATGTAGGGAAATGATATTTAAATCTATGAAAAGATCTAACTCAGGAATGAAAATTATATTTAAAATACCCAGCACTGGTTAATTTTTTAATAATTTTCAATCACAACCACATCAGAAAAAATCAAGTAGCTTTGCTATTGCATTAAAAGGAAAGAATCCTCATTTTTGAATTGTAGAGATGAGGTAGAGTCAATTGTATGCATGATATCTGCTGTATAAAATATTTGTGATAAAAAATATTTTAGGATTTTGCTAGCTACATGAAGAAGAATCAAGTGAAATTAGCATTGTTAAAATCCATTAATAATTATGCTATTATTCTTATGACCTTTTGACTTGCAATTTTTTTTCCCCTTATGCTATAACAGTAATTCAATCATTCAATTTTTTTTCTATATGCTGTTGGGTGGGACAGAGTAACCAGTTTTGGTTATATTCTAATTAGTAGGCAAGTCATCATGGCTATGTAATTAGTCACTATGCTAATAATCAAGTTGAATAGTTTGCATTAGCAGCCTAATTGACTCCTTTGTTTGGGTTGAAAAAGCAGTACAATGGCATATGTATAACTTTTGTGTTGTTTATTAAGTAGTGATACAAATTACAACCCATCATATTTAGCATAGTTATTTTGACCAAGCAGATGTATAAACTTTCTATATAAAGTTAAATTTTTTATATTAGATTATGCCCAATTTTAAATTTTCACAAAGACTATTTGAATGAAATTATAATTGTTAAAAAAAGTGTGATATGATAATCTGGTTTCCTGTTTTCAAAATTTTTATTTTGGAATAAATATACAGTTTAATTTTATTAATTACTTCAATAAATTTTTTAAATAGTTGCTTTTGAAAAAGTTCAGGCAACTTTGGGAGAAATTGACTTGCTTGTGAACAATGCAGGATTAGTTAATGAGCATGACTGGAAGAGAATGATTGATGTAAATTTTGTAAGTATATTGAACTCTAAATAAAGTGCATCAAAATGTTAGTAAATATTTTTTATCAAAATTGCGAGTGACAAAGTAATTGACCAATTCATTATTATTTAAAAAATCATTTTATTTAATAAATCATGCAATGAATTTATCCATACACTTATTTATGTGTCAATTTTATTACTTAATTTTCTTAGCTTTTTCCCTAGATTGGAGTGATTCATGGAATAAAACTTGCTTTTCATTACATGAATAAAAATGGTGGTGGGCATGGTGGTTTTGTTATCAATATTGGCTCAAATGCAGGTATCTTTATTTAAAATTCTTGAGTTTCTTTTTTCATGTTGGCCAAAAATTAAATTTCCTTCCTACTGAAGTGAAAAAATTTACATTTATTTTTTCTAAAAGTGTACATTCTTTTATGGATGAGATTGCATCTTATTATTTTTATGTGAGAATAAAGTAGCATCAATGCTTGATGCGAATTGTTTTAAAACCTATATTCTTAAATGTATGGTCTTTTGAAATTTAATCATTACTATAAAACTATGTGATTATTTTTTAATATCTAATCTTTAAATGTATGGTCTTTTGAAATTTAATCATTACTATAAAACTATGTGATTATTTTTTAATATCTAATCTTTAAATGTATTAATTTTTCACATAAATATTCATTCTGTTTAAAGATACAAACGATAGTAAATATTTTCTAGATAGGACATATTTTCATTGTATCTTTCTAAAAGTTGAATAATATTGTTTTATATATTATGCATAAGAATAAAATAAATCATGCTTTAAAAAAAAAAAGAAAGGAAAGAAATGAAATTCTGAGATAAAATTAAAAAAATTATTATTTATGTTCAAGTGAGGTGAATATTCCTTTGTAGTTCAAATATTTTTTTTGAGCAGATTACAGAATTAAATAATTTATTACTCAAACTTTGAAATAATGACTAATAAATATACAATTTTTACCAAGTATATTTTTCATTTATTCTTTTTAAAATTTATTTGTTAGGTTTTGAATCATTTGAATTAGGCCCTATATATGCTGGATGTAAACATGGCATTAATGGCATAACTAAAAGTTATGGTGTAAGTAATTTGAAGTTAATGAATTGTGAAAAATATTTGACAGTGATATAAAATATTTCAGTTGATGTGATTTTTCCTTACTAAACTTTTATGAATTTTGCAACATTAGAGATCTTTTACTTTTGTTGTAATATATCATTGTATTAGAAAATGTTTGCTGCTAATTATTTAACTTTGTTTTATCCTCCCTAATTTGATTATATTTTATTTTTTTATTTACATTGCTTTATAAGAAATTAAAATTTCAATTATTGTAACTAACTTTCCATTATTTTTTTTTAATTTTATAAATCTTCAAATTACAATCATCATAATTAATTTATCAATCTGTTTCTTACTAAATTGTATGTCAATTATAAAATATTTTTCCATTATAGACTGAGTTTCACTGGGAAAGAACTGGAATTAAAGTCAATGCAGTTTGTCCTGGTCCTGTAAACACAGCACTTTTCCATACTTTTCCTGACATGTGTCTGGATAAAGAAGTAGCTTTGAGACATAATAACTCTGTGAAATTCATCCAGTAAGACTTTAATAATTATATATATGTATTTGATTAACCATACATTTTGTATTACTTTCTTGCATCTTAGATTTTTTTTCTGCTCGTGCTATGAATTTCTTATTAACAGAATGTTTAAATACTACTTATGATCTGAATTTATTTGAATTATTTTTAAATCAAACCTAAAAATTGCCAAAAAAAAAATATATTTTTTATTTATTTATTTATTTTTTGCTATTTGTATATATATTTTAATTTGTGTTCTCAGAAATAATATCTGAATAATTTTTCAAGACCCTTATTTCATTTTACAACTTTATAGCAATTCAAAATATGGAATTGAACATAAATAAAATTATATTTTAAGAAGGACAATTTCATTACTAAAATTACTTTTTTAAAGAAAATGTTTTTTAATTTAATATAACTTTATTCATTAAAGTTATTTACTTTTTATTTATTTATAAAAACTATTATACACATTAAAAAAATATTTTTACTTCCATTTTTTTTAGATTAGCTCATGCTGTACTAAACACCTGCTTTTTAAACAATAGTTTTTCTTTAAATTTTTATTTATTTATAAAATTTTTATTCTTATTTCATTAGTTTCAAATCAGTAAACAGGGTAACAACATTACTTGTAAGAGTACCCAGGTTATTCATCAGTCTTGAAAGTTTTAAAAAGTGTATAATTAGCCTCATTTTTTCTATATTTTAAAAAAATACAAATGTTTAACATAAGTCAAAATTTTTGTGCAGAAATATATATATATATATATATAAATTCTGAATTAAGAGTTAGAAAATGTTTACCACCGTTTTGCTCAAAACAATAGTTCTAAAAAATTGAAGCTGCTTCCTAAAAAAAAAAGCCAAAAAAAACAGCTGGTGCATTTGCAATTTTTTGCTTTTTAAGTTTGGCGTTCGATTATTCAATCTTTTTTTGTTTCTCTATTAACAGACATAAAGTATTTCCATCAAAGTGCAGATTTCATCGTTTTTAAAACCCAATTTTGTCATTCTTGAGATCAATTAATTTTCTTTTATGTAATAATTTTACAATATTTTAAATAAATAATAGCATGAATTTATTATTCTATTAATCATACTTTTTTTTTTTTTTTTACTTCTTCATTTTTATGTTTGATACAATTTATTATTTCATATTATGTTTTACAATTTATTATTAAACTTTTTTTTTTGTTTCAAGCCTATGTTAAGTCATGTTTGTTCAAGACTATGTCATGTCAGTATTAGATAATATCACAACTCCCTGCATTCACACTTTTAATTGTTTATTTTATTATCTATTTAGGGGACAGATTTGTGTTTCTAGGTTTGTTTTAGGAATATGTTTTCATATTTATTTAATTAAAAGCCTGTAGCATATTTTATATGTTTATAGATAACACATCAGTTTTGTGTTAAATTACAAAGTTTATGAAGGACTGAGTTAAACATACAGTTTAAGAAATGTCAATACAATGCATGCTTGTGCACCTCTATTTATCGATTAAATCGTTTAACATTTCATAACGTTTAATGTTTCATTCATAAAAACATTTTCTTTTTAAAGACCAGAAGAAGTGCTGATGCTGTAATATTTGTCCTTGAAGAAAACAAAAATGGTGCTTTGCTGAGAGTAGATTGTAATGGAAGGAGATATGTAGAATCATAAATATGACTGGAATTCTAAATTTTATTAATAAAATTGTGATTTTTATAATAAAATAATACTTTATACTTGAAATAGTTTTCAATCATTAATTTTTTTTTTCATATACCTATATTACAGTTCAGTTAGAATCATATTATTTTGTAAATTTTTAAGAATAATTGAAATGCTCTGTTTGGATTTTGTTGCTTTCTATTTAATTACTACGCTTGGCATACTCATAACTTTATTCCTTCAAATCCTATCCTGAAAGGCTTTTAAATCGCAATCTAGCTAGAATATATGAGATTTTTGTCCTAGTTTTTCAATAAATTTCATTGCAAGATATAGAAAAGATAAGGGAATTTCATTACTTAAAATTAATTTATCAGTTTAATCACTATTGGCAATAGATAGTCGCACAATCTAAACCAGTGAAACATAGATGCTTATATCCAGAAAATTTTCTATTAAAATATGATTGAAAGCTGTGTTGGTTTAATCCAATATCCAATCCTCTGTTAAATCTATCAAACTATATATATTTAGCCTTCTCACAAACAATTCACTATATGTACATTGGAACCATGTTAAAAGAAACTGTAGCAAAGTGCAAGAAAGCAGCTGAAATCTGTTCAATTATGACCAGTGGTATTCGTAATTGACTACAATGTTGGTTTTCAGTGGAGAAAGCTTATAAGTTAGTTAACAACTACGCTACACGAGCAATTGCTTTTGTACTGTGGTCTTGTTCCTGGGCTGCAAACCACAAGGTCCCAGGTTCTATCCTCGCTCATACCAATTTCGCCACAAGTGTATGTTTAAATAAAATTGTCTGCAAAAGGGATGCCATGAATCAATAAATAAAAACATATTCTACGAAGTTGTTAAAATGGGGGGGGGGGTAACCTAATTTTTTTTTTCATTAAGTTAGAATTACGTTGCAATGTGTAAATAATTGCCCAGTTTATTAAAAGAGCAATCACATACTATATATTACCTATGGCCTAAAGTGCCACAATCCGCGACGGATGTTGGAATAACGGTGATGATTCCTTAAAAGTTTCGCATTTCAATTTACTACTCGGTTTCATTCGAGTTTTTCATTAAAGAACAGTCAATCAACGTTTAGCCGCCACAAAACATACTCGGTTCTTGTACTATGTTTCGACGTAAGCTGTACAATGACGGACATGTATGCTATAGAAAAGCAACATTCTTAATGAGGAACTCAATATCATTCACGATTTTTCTAATTCAGTTCCATGGATCAATAAACCATTTCGAATTTCTAAGTAGAAATGCACTGTGGAATTTTATTTTTTCATAAGCGAAAGAAAAATACTGTAATCATTAAAACATTATATTTCGAGATTTTCACCATGTTTGTGATTACACCGGATTCGGGTTGCAAGTATATGTTTATGAACATAGCGAGTTGGAACGTATGAAATTTGCCATCAAAATTGCAGATTACATCAGTTGCAAAATTGCAGTCAAAATTTCAAATTTATGAAAAGTTTTGACAAATCTGTAAATGGGAGATCCGTCTGTTTATTACAAACATTCATTATGGAGACGGCGAACTTTGTTAGACATTTCTGCGAATTTTTCTCTTAGAGTTTTGAAATTTTTTATACATGTGTATAAAAATATAATTACGTCAGATTTCTTTAAAAAGCTTTTTAAAACGAAATATTATTTTTTAAAAATTAAAAAATATATAATTTCTTTAAAATTTCGGAATATTTCAGGTGATTCAATTTTTAATTTTTTTTCCTATTATTTTTTTCTTATTACGGAATATAAATTTATTTGGAATAAAATTTTGTATGATTTTGTAATTCTAATTAAATTAATTTTGTCAATATTTTCAAGCACACTTATTGAATTTTCATAGGAATTTTATGTTTTTCCGAACTAAATTTCACTTTTAACTATCTAAAAAAAAATAATAAGTACGAAATATAAAAAAGAGGCATACTCTATTTTCTTTTAATGTTTAACCGAAATCTTTATTATCAACTCTATTTAATTACTTCAAAAATTAAGACACCTAGAGCATTCCAAAGATATTTAAATCTAATTAAAATATCATTGAGTAAAGTAATTAAAATGTTTTTTTCTCTAATTCTTTGAAATATTCATTTTATTGAAAAACATATAACGCTATTTTAGTGGAATATAAACATATATTCTGGTGACGAAACGATAAAAATAAAATTTCATGGTTCTGTCCATTTTGCTCATTTTAAAGTTTACTGTCCTCTTTACTTAAAGCTTTGCCGAGTTTTCGTGCCTCCATGCATGGCAGGGAGGGAGGGGGGCACAGTATTATAATCAAATCTCAAAAGAAACTTTTTTTTTGAAAATGATTTTTTTTTTGAAAATTAAAGTTGTTTATTAGACGTTTTATTAAAATTTTTAAATACTTTTTTTTTATAAAAAATTAAATGAAGACATTCTATTTTTGAAAAACGATAAAATAATAACATTTTCTTTCTGTTCCCTATTAATCTCGAGTAATTATTTTTTTTCATTGAAAAAAGATTTGAATAATATTGTTTTTACGAAATCCTGTTAGAATCGCACATATTTCAATTCTCAAAAAGGAAGAAATTTATTTTTCAATGTACTCTTAGCCATACGAAGATAGATGCCTTATTTCTTTGCCATTATTTCGCTTATAAACAGTGATAAATTTCAAAATGTAGACATAGATTCAGAAAATAATTAAAATGAAATATAGTTTTTAATTTTTATTTTACTACTACATTAAAAAAAGAAAAACATAACGTTTTTCGAATAAGGCATTTCGCTTTCTTAATCAACATGGCAGAAATTAAATTTGTGAACACTTAATCATAAATAACTTTCGCACATTCAGAATAGCAATCGATTTGGCAAATAATCTGTTCACTAGATTCTGAATATCAAGCAGTTATTGTAAAATTATCTAGCTAATTCTTTCTTACAAACGTGCTTTTTATTCGGATTCCATTAACAATGAAAAATAATTAAATAAAAATGTATTATCTGCAGCTTTGAAAGATAACTGTTACATAAAGCGTAAAATGCAATTCATTCCAGTCCTATTTGAAGGTTAGAAGAAAGCAGGCGTGTTTTTATCAATTTTATAAACATACTTTTGGATATATTTATTTAACTTTTGAGTTATCATGAATTTTACCGGAAAAGCTGCTCTTATTACAGGGGGTGCACAAGGTATTGGTAGAGCTTATGCTAAGGCATTATTGGATATAGGAATGAAAGTAAGATTTTTATAACATTATTTTATAACATTTAACAAGTTTTTAATATAAAATGAAATAATAAACTGCTTGTATAATTAATTTAATCATTGCAAATTCTTATCCGTTTGATTATATGTTTATAAGTATAAACGAAAAATAACATTAGCAAAAAAAAAAAAAAAAAAAAATCTTTATTTAATTATTTCATTTTAACGAAAGTAAGTAAAGTATTTAAAACATGATATAATCATACTTTTTGTTTCTGTACGAATTTTTATATGATGACGTGCTGTACAGCATCTGGTTGCTCGTGATTGCCTTGAAATAATGCAATCATCTGAGACGCATTTTATTTTAAAAGATTTTCTTCGATTATCTGAATTTTTTATCGAATGTAACAGAAGTTAACGTTGATAATCTAAAATCGAACTACTTAATGATGTTGCACATATGACAATCTGTATTTCAGGATCATAAAATTCCGATTCAGGAAACAGTACTGCTGTTTTGAATCTATAGGAACGTTCACACGAGGCTGACTATTGCACGCTATAGTAATCTTTCCGCTATTGTCCTAATTATTAACAGTTGAGACAATATTGTTAAGATACATATGCCCATCTCCTAGCCAAGTATTGAAGAAAATCGGGCCATATCATTGGTTAACACTGCCGCGAGCTTTGCAACGAGAAGGTGACGTCATTATAGGAGAATATCAACTTTGATTCGGTTCTTATTGCTTGGACTTCGTAATTTTGCCTTTGTGTTTAATTGAGTGACTTTTCCCCCTTTTAATCCAAGATTAAAAATGAAACGATTATAATGAATATGAATGCCAAGAATTTGTTTTCGAATTCCGAACACGAAACTATAATGTAGTTTCCTTCAGATCTTAAAATCCAAGATCCAAACCAGTAATGTATTTCTTAATAAAGCATTTGGAATGAAGTCCCAGCTGGATTTAATTATCTTTTTTACTACATTATGTTATTTACGAGAGTATTATACAATTAAAAAGTTTATATTAATCACAATATTTTTTTATATATTTTCTCTGCTTGGAATGTAAAATTTTGCATTTAAAAAAAGTTCTATTTTTTTAGTAATGTCAATAATTAAAAACATCTGTATTGAATTTTTTTGTATATAAATTGTATTTTGAGTATAAATTGTATTAGAAATAGAATAAAAAATTATCATTATAGAAGGATTTTCTTGAATTTATTATGAATAGCATAACATTTTTTACTTTTTATATTCTAGAGATAGATCTCATATTGTATCTATATTAGCCCCCTGCACTCGGAATGTGTAATTCGATGCAAAATTATTCACCTAATACAAGGGCTTGTTTATTTTTCTAAAAAATAAATATATACAATTGTTTCAAATTGAATTTCCATGAAATATTAATTTATATCTTTTTATCACTCTGTAGGCATTTTTAACAATCAAAATTGAAAAATAAATAAATAAAACGTCAAAATGATGCACTGTTTTGAATGGTGACGGAGATGCACTAGCCCAGTGCAAAGGGTTAGAAAAGATTGCTTCGTACAATTTATTCAAAAATTATATTTTAGAATTTTGATAAATATTTCCTTTCTTAGAAATTATAAAAAACTTAGATAATTACTATTATTGTTTATATTCGACCTGTAAAAACACATTTTTATTCATTCCGAAAATATTAGATATTTATGAAAATGCAGCATATTTATGAAATTATTATAAATAGATGTTTCTTTTAAATCTTCAAAAATATTAGAACTATAACTTCTATTACATTTTTGAAATAAAAAAAAATGCAAAAAAATATTTCCTTTTCTTTGATTTGATATTATTCTTCTATTAAAATCTACTTGATTGATAACAAAAATATTATCATTCTCCACTTTATTATTATTATTTTTAATTCAAACTAGGTATTCGGAACTGTAATATTTTCCCTATTATCATAAAACGCTCAATATTCTATTACGATATTATTACGATATCTTTACGATATTTTCCAGCTCTAAGAATATCTCGTAGCATCATGGAGATATCACAGAATATCTTGTGTTAAGAGGATTTGCACCATTTAACTTAATTAAAAGGCTATTGCTATTGCTATTGCATTACATCATTTCTTTAGTTCTGCAACGTATTTTTAATATTCATTTTTATATTTGGAAATTTTGAAGCATTTTCGAAAGAAAAAAAAAGCCGCCATGAATATTTTAATTAAAATAAAACATTATTTGTTTAAGAATTCAAATTTTAAAAATTCTAGTTTTCCTCGAAATTAATACATTTTTGAATAATGGCCAAATACAACTGAGTATAACTATAATAAAATAATTTTAATTGGATCTTGACACCGATTGGGTAAACTTCTTTCATAAAGGCGTCTGAAGCTTTTTTTCACTAGTAATAATGTTATCTAAATTCATAAGTAGAAAACACATTTCTATCTTTCAAAATTAAGAGTGATTATAACTATTCTTTGCAATTTGTAAAACAAATGACAAAACAATGATGCTGTTTCTACTAAGAATTATGTTGTATATGGATTTGATTGTTTATTAAATTTGTTTCTAATCTTAAATTTGTGTTGATATTATGAGAAAATTTGAATAATTTGGAATTTATTGAAACATCGTCCTTGTTATCTATTCACGATACAAAGTTATGAGATTTATTCTAAAATAATTCCCGAGTATCTTTTCTGAGGAGTTTATCTAACAAAATGTAAAAACAAATTATTTGAATAAGTGAATGATAAAACATCTGAATTTATAAAGGGTGTCCCAAATTTAAAGCAAGATTTGAACTTGCCATTATTCGTGCAGTAAATTATTGGCAACTCTATTAAAAACTACCCATTTGACAGCTGATAGTTTAGGGTTAGTAAAAAGGGACGTTACATGATAGAACAACGTGTTTTTATTGTTGAACAATATTTCAAAAATAATTAAAGTTTGGCGGCCACAGTTCGAAAATCTGAGAATTGGTTCCCTAGATAGTGTGATTTAACACCATTGGGTTTCTTTTTATTGAAAGTATTATCATTGAATTTTTTTTATTTGAAGTCAAAGGTCTATGCCAACAAGCCCACAAGCACGCGTGCATTGAAAGAGGAAATTCAACACTACAGCAATGAAATTCAACCATATTTATGCAAAATGGTCATGGAAAATTTCGGCAAAAGAGTGCGTATGTGCCAGCAAAGCCGTGGAGACTGTTCTCCTAAGTGTTATTACATATATGACCTTATCCTGTGTACTTTACGATTCAAAAAAAGTATAACAATTTAAAGGGAATAAAAAAACTCCCTTGTTTTTTTTTATATAATTTAAATTTTGCTTTGACACATTTTTCTATCGTGTAACGCTCCATTTTTACTAAACTATCAGCTTTCAAATGTTTTTTTAACAGGGTTGCCAACACTTTAATGTACGCCAAATCTTGAGCTAATTTTGGGACACCCTTTAAGTTTCTGTCGTTGATATAAAAATTCACAGATGCATGATTTCATTTATGAATATAAGTTTTTGCAGTTTGCATAGAAATGCCAGTAAGGTAATGAATAAATTATTTAAAATTTCGAATAAAAATTGCATATATTATTTCGTAGGTATGTGTATGTGACATCCTGGAAAGAGAGGCTTTGGAATTCATAGAAAGTCTTCCGGAGAATCAGAAAAGTAATGCGATCTTTCAGAAATGTGATGTGTCATTATTAGCTGATTTGAAAAGTACGTTCTATGTTTTGTTTTGTTTTTTGTTCTTTTCAATAATGATTTTTAGTGGGAAATAAACTTATTATAAATTACTAGAAAAATATTCGGTTTTGCTATGTTTTTACCGTATTAAAATCTAATTGGAAGTTAGGAACGAAATATTGATGTATCAAATAAAAATTATTTCCCTGATTATTACTCAAATTTAATCAAATGGTATAAATCTAAAATATAATTTGCATTTCAAATCATTTTTCATTGTTAAGTCCATTTTTCATAATCTTCCTTTTCTCGACAGAAGTCTTTTTTTCAAATATTTTTATTATTTGTCAAATATTTTTCAATGACTTGTTCATAACTAATCCATGGGGTTGAATTACGACAATTTTAATATTTTTAATTTAATAACGAGCAACATTTTTAAATATTTCAGCAGGCGTTTTGAATAAAAGACTCTTCAAACTAAAGATTTAATTATCATCTTAATGCGCTGATCAGAAAAAAAATAAATTAAGTTAGCATAATTTTTTGATAAGTTGAAATATGTGAATCAAATTTCATGTCAAATTGTTTATTTTTATTTTCTTTTATACGAAGCATGCAAAGAGAAAGTATTATAACCATAAAAAAAATAGAACTCGAGATCCTGATGTATTTCCACGCTTCAGGTCACCTTCACCTTCACCTTCAGGTCAATCAAAATCACCTTAGTCTAAAGTAAAATAAATAAATAAATAAAAAATAAAAGAAGAAGAAGGGAAAACAGCAACAACAACAACGTACATATATACCATTAACTGAACCTATATTACAAATATACGCACTAATTGGCCTCTCGAATGTTAAGGCTGCATCTCATACAGCGTCTCTTAAAATTAATTTTAAAAGTAAAAACAGTATTTGAAACCCCAAACAACTCTTTTTTTCTTTCGATTTAGAGACTCGAGATCAGCAGAAAAAAGAGAAGGCTTGGAGCTCAGCTCACTGAACTCTTTTTTTCTTTCTTTGATTTCTTTTTTCCTCCTTCGCTCCCAAAGTTCACTTTCGTTTAGTCTCGTCTTTTCATTAGTTTTTTATGAGCTTTAGTTTTGATTTTCGTTGCTTCGACAGATGTACATCTCGTTTATTGAAGATTCATCTTCTTTCAAAGAAAATGTGTTTGTAATTTTCTAAAATCATTAATCTATATTGATATTTTTAATATCTATCTATCTATAATCTATATCTCTTTCAATTATCATGAATCTATATCTATACTTATAATAAAGATAAATGTGTGTGTGTGTGTGTGTTCTCTACAGCCCAATCGAATTTAACAAAATATTCTTGAGTCGTTAATTTCACTTCAATCATCTAATCAGTCACTGAAATTTATAGATTTAGGAACATTTAAATATCGCTATTCTATAAAAATGGACGATTTTAGATCACATCATCGACCTCTCAAAGAAGATACGATAATCATTTCTCAAATTTTCTCGAAAGTGATTGGCCTAAGATTATAAAAATGCTGATTGTTCTAAAATTGCAAAATTCAGACTTCCTACATCGATCAGATTTTATAGCAGAAGATAGAAACGTTTATTTATTTATTTATTTAAAAGCTAGAAGATCAAGAATATTTCGCAGAATATGATTCATTAGGACCAAAAGACTGTCTAAAATTTAAAACCATAATTTTTTCAAAAGTATATTTATTGACAGAAATAAAATAACATATTTTTATGTACATCATTTAAATCATTTGAAAGTAAAACTAAAAACTGAATTTTACAATGAATCAGAGAAATTTTTGTTGAATAATTCTTTGAGATATTATATAAATTATGAAAATTATTCCATTGTGCGCATAAGACTTCAATGCCGAACGACTCTGCTTTCAATTCTCGTATTAAAAAAAAGATATGGTTGGTTACTGTACAAAATGTTTTTATATTAATTGTATTTTAACATTCCAACTTTGATTTAAAGTTGAAATAATAAAGATAATAATAAAGCTGCTGTCAGAAAATTAGAAAGAGCGATGCATAGTACAATGAATATAACTACTTAAGGTCTACATAATAGCAAGAGTGAATTATATAACTATCAAAATCTGTAGTTTAAAAATATTTTGCAGGAAAAGCTATTAAAATACTAGTTACATAAAATATCTAATTGAAAATTTTAGTGAGCACTAATACTGGCGAACCGGCTGGTCGCCAAATACGAATAGTTATTACATATAAAAATGATGAACGCTGCTGATTATTTCTTATACATCATATTTAATATTCATTTTTTGGACAAGCGTTATTGAGCTAAATGGACGAAGATGTATGTATGTGTCCGAGTGTGAGGAAGAGGTTCCGATAATTTTATCTACTAAGTTATAATTTTATGTTGACAAAACTACAAGGAGTAAAACTGATTATCTAATACGGTACACTCCCGATTATCCGCGGAATTGGGTGGCGCGGCCGCCGCGGATAACAAAAATCGCGGATAATCCGAAAAAAGCTAAAAACGTGTATAGCAAAAGAGAAAACAGTCATTCCAACTTTGAAAAATCGTTTTATGTACAATAAAACGTAAAATAGACAGCAAAAAATGTTTAACTAACGCTTAATATTTTAGTATATCACTCAAAACTAACCTAAAATGCATTTTGTTAATGAAAACAGACAAGTGCTTTGTACTTACGAGAGGCGTGAAGGATACACAGAAAAATTAATACATATGTACTGTTTTAATACTGTAATGTATTATGTAATTACAAAAGCATAACTGTAAAACTACACCTTTTTGAAGAAATCAGTCATTTGTGTTTGCTTCTTGCTTTGGAAGCATTTTCTCTTTGCTTGGAAGAAAAAAAAAAAAAAAAAAAAAAAACTTAGTGCTGCAGGCGCGGATAACCCACCCGCGGATAATCGGGAGTCTACTGTACATTTAAAATACAATGAATTTTATTTTTGGCTTTGAAATTAAAAAAAAGAAAGAAAAACGACCACTTATGGGTAAAGTAGCTTAAAAAAAATACAACTTTCTGAGCTATTGAGCATTGAAAGTTATTTATTTATATAGAAAGATTAACATTATTTTTTTAAAATGTGATTTTTTTCTTTTTCTTTTTGTTTAAAGCTATTGTAAGATGAAAATTTTAAAATCTACATTTTTATTTTTAATAATGCTGCATTTGATGGTTATCTTTGTTTCACTTGTACAGATGCATTTACAAGAGTTGTGTCTGAATTTGGCAGGATCGATATTGTTGTAAACAATGCTGGGGTCTTAACTGAACAAAATTATATGAAAGAAATAGAAATAAATTTCGTAAGTGATTTTAATTTGTTCTTTTACATAGTACATTTATTTACGATGCAAGATAAAAATAAATGACATTGAAATTTTTTAATAAGTTATATAACATGTATGGATGTTCCGTGCAAGCGAATTAATCATGCGATACACAAGCCAACTGTATTTTCTGAAGATGAAGTTTTGCTAGATTTTGAAAGCCTCGGATAAGAGCGATAGAAAGCATTGTTTAATGTTAAACAGTTACGTTTTCCATTTTGAAAAAAAATTCTGATAACTCCATTTAACTATACATCAAAACAGGAAACGATGTCCACTCGCTTCTAGGGTTACCAATGGGATGTTTGTATACACATATTCAACTCAACAACGGCGTAAAAAATAAAATTTTTGTTTAAAAAAGACATTAAGAAGTTTTTATTAGTTAATGTAATGTATATCAAATATATATAAATCTAGTGAACACAGAAAAAAATACAGTTGGCTCGTGCATCGCATGATTAATCCGTTGGTACAAGCACGCAGCTGAAATCACGACGTCATCTTGATGAAAGCAGGATCATCCCACATGTTAAGGAGAATAACTTCGCACAATTTTAGATATTTGCGTTAAATACATTTAAGCATTTTCTGTGTTATGAATCTAAAATATAAGATTTTAAAATACGGGTTAGGTTTTAAGCTTGATGGTTGTTTGAAATTGTAAATGCAGTCGGAGATCGATTAATAGACAACTTGAATGGTAAATGAATGAAAATAAGAAAACAACAGAATAAGTAAACAAATAAAAAAGCAATAACTGGAAATTGAATTCGCATGTGAAGAAAATTTCGAAATTTTTTTTAATAAAAGAAATTTTTCAGTTTTCGATAAAAGAGAATAATTTTAATAACCACAATTAAATAAGGAAGACATACTTTTCAGAAAGATCTAAGATACTAACTTTATCTTAAGATATGTCTTTCCCTTTCCCTTAAGTCACCAAAATATGAGTCATAAAAGAGTTAAGAACTGTAGAAGTATGATGAGGCATGTGATGATAGCTTGTAGAAATATGCTACATCCACTGGACACACTATGGTTCTTGCAGACCTTTCCAAAATTCGGATATGTTCAGAAGGCATTGAATTCTGTATTCAGTAGTGAATTGATAGAATTCCAGTTGTATAGTCTATCACGTTCAGGTCTTTGGAATTAGGCCGGTATTCTTTAATTTCTCGAAAACTGTGAGAAAATATTGTAATGGTTTTTTAAAAAAAAATCTATTTAAAGATTTTGGCGTATCAGCATGTTTTAGACTTCTCTGAATCCGAATGAATCATTTTTGAATTATTCCGACCTATCTACGAACGCCATAGCAATACATAAATCGGATATTGATGTAGCTTAGGCATATGTAATTTTGCATATGATCGTAACAATAAGTTAAAAATTTCGACCAAATTCGGAGGAAACCTGTCAAAGAAAAGTCTCTCTGTCCATCCATATATACGCGTATACGATCATGCGGAAACACAATGAAGTAAATGGAGAAATTAGGCATATGGATTCATTAAAATTATACACGTATTAAATTTTGAGAGAAAACCATTCAAACCTTGACTGTCCACTGATCTATCTATTTGCGACTATGTGGGCGTTGTTATTCAAAACGCAAAAATTTGATAAATGGAATTAGTTATGCTGTCTTCAATCAAGTGAAAGAAAGACAATTGAAATATATGCTCGGTTTTCTTATTTTGAAAGAGAAATATTTATTGACTTAAATTGGTTTTAATTAAGTTCCAGACCTTCTGAAAGCAGGCCTAATTAGCATCCTGTATCTAATGAAATATAATGGTGTTTCTTCAACTTTTTAACTCTTCTAGAATCTTCTCAATTCCTCTATTTTTGAAATTCTGTAACTGATTTTTACTTTTATTTGTAGTTATAACTTTTAGTAAATGTCGATTTCCTATTTAGACTGCAGTAATACAAGGCACTTTGATTGCATTTGAACACATGGATATTAATAAAGGTGGACATGGTGGATACATCATTAATACAGCATCTGAAGCAGGTTATGTATATGTTTTGCATCGTTTAAAAATTTTTATAAATATTATTTCTTTCCTACTCAAAGCGTACTTTCTCTATTCAATACTCTAATTTTTTTTAAATTGCTGGTTCATGTAAGGAAAAATATCTTTCGATTAACAATTTTGATATATTTAATGAGCATACAAGAATAAACGAGTGAAATATAAAGGAATATAACTACTAAAGAATAAGAAGACTCAGTTTGTATTGTTATGATAGACATAACAATACAAACTGAGAATATTTCTTGTATTTCTAGTGAACTATATATTATTATTTGAATTGAGTTTCAAACCATTAAATCTGAAAATAAATATAATATATTTCAAAATTCTTTATTTTAATGTAATATTTGATAACCATGGCTATATTCATAATTTAAATTATTCAGGTTTGGAACCCTTGTACTTAGCCCCAGTGTATAGTGCGACTAAATGCGGTGTTGTTGGATTCACAAAAAGCCTCGGAGTAAGTGATTAAAACTTATTCTTTATCTTCCTCCACTGTAGCATGATTTGCATCGTAGTATTCATAGCATATGATTATGGTTTATCAATTTTTTTTTTATCTCAGAAGCACACACTGTGGGATCAAGATCGCGATCGATTTTAATAGAAAATTACAAAACAAGGATATCTGGTATAAGAATTTGAGATTATCGAATAAAAAATAGCGATGTAATTAAAATTGTGATTTTTTCGGAATTGCAGAACATACAACCGAAAACAAAGAAATTCTGTTTATAATTACCGCTATTGTAATGATCGTAGCACCATCTTTCATCAGACAATGAACCTTCAACCTTCGTACTGCTGTTGTGGCGCCATCTACCCGCAACCAAAGTCTTCAGACTCACTTGACGCAGCAAAACCAAAATCGTCAGACTCACTTGACGCAGCAACCACTCACCCACACACACTCACTACTCAACTCGGTACAGCCCATTAGACAACAGCTACTAAATACTTCACCACACTCAACAGCGATATCGTTCGTCTCACCTCCGACTCACTGGAGGGAGAGTCTGTGGTGAATAGCATATAAGCCAGTTAACAACTACGCTACGATCACTATACTATTTAACGGAGTGGGTATCTTATGTAACGGGCATATTAAATTTTGTTACGAAAATAATTTGTGGTTGTGCGGCGAGCGTAGTCTAAAAAAAGCTGTATAATTCAATCAACCTTATCTAGCCAGAGCCGTTCGGGTGACGATAGCAAGAATACAAGGAACACAAAAACACAAATTCCTTAGCACCAGGACATAAAGGAACCGCAAGGTCAAAAAGAAGACAAAAACAAGATTGAAACTAACCACTTCATTCAGACCCTTTGGAAGTATCGGAAGCAAAACCTTCATTACAAAAATTTAATAAAGTTATCGTGAAGGATGCTCTATCGATAAGGATATAGCACCTTATATTGTTGGCACGTCGTTATAGAAATAGAATTTTTGTATATGTTACAGTTAAAGTATGAAATCCGTTATTTTATAGAATATCTAGTTATTCCATGAAATAACTGATCGTGTCCGTTAAAGTGTAAAACTCTCTTGTATTTCATGGTTTAACTAGTTATTTCATAGAATAACGATCTGCAGCCCGTTAAAATGTAAAATAATCTATATCATATATCTCGCACGACAAATACATTTACCTTCCACCCTTACTGCATTTATGTTTTTGTTTGTTTGTTTTAGAAATAAAAAATGTTTTTGTTTTAGAAATAATGTTCTTTGTAATTCCAAGTGTCATTTTAGTAATCCTTGTTGTAACAAATGATTTTATGGTACTTTTCCATAAATACCATTTATACGCTACATAAATTAGATAAATTGCTTCTTTTTCATTTTAATTGTCTATCATTAGTTTAATTTTATTTTAGATAAATTGTTTATTTTACACTTTAACTGTCTCTCATTAGTTAATTTATAGAATACCTAGTTATTTCATAGAATAACTAGTTAAAGTGTCAAATTAATAACATATTACACACTTTAACGGACACGATCAGTTATTTCATGGAATAACTAGGTATTCTATGAAATAACTGCATTATATACTTTAACGGTAACATATATATAAAAAAACTAAAGTACAGTGAATATAAACAAATCATGATATATAACTACGTGTATTAAAAAATAACTAACAATTTTAAAAAATGAAAAAGCTATAGAAGAATTTATTTGATAAAATAATATTAGATGAAAAATAAGGAAGGGGAAAATTATATAAAAGAGAAATGAGTAGAACACAAGGGGGAAAAAAAGGTAAAGGCAAGGAAGTATAAGTCTGTTTTTAACGTCTGTTTCAATCAGAAACGAATTATTACCGTATTTTTATTATGGATATCCTGTATAACGATATGTTTATAATTATGTAAGCAATTCTGTGCCATTAACTTTTGTAAATAGGTGTACTATGATGTTTTTAAATTCAAATAAATTTATGGGTATTCTTTAATTTGTTATATTTGAGTTGCCTCCGAAATTTCTTCTTTTGATATAATGTTTACATTAATATTTTTCTTGTTAGAGTTATATAGTATAGATAGTTTTCTTTTTTATTTTAGTCGGATTATCATTACAAAAAAACCGGCATTAAAGTCAATGCTATATGCCCAGGACCAATAGATACAGTTCTTTTCCATGCCTTTCCGAAGGGGAGTATTGATGAAGAAGAATCCAAGAAATATGGTTCATTACGAAAGCCAATCAAGTAAAGAGATTTCGATTTTCAATTTAGGTTTCGTTTACTACAAAAATTCTTCCTTTTATAGTTATAAATGAAAATTTAAAAAAATGCATTTAAGTTCATTAGGAAGAACACTGACTACGCAAAAGAAAAAAAAACTTTTTTTTTTGTACAAACTTTAATGAATTATAGAACATATCAGCGAGAAGAGAAGAGAATGCAGATGTTTCAACCAATTCATTTAACATTATATTACAACCAGCCATTTCAATGGCAATTCATTTAGCATTATATTTTACAAACATATTGCCGTCATCAACAAATTGGAAAATAGAATTAAAAATTTGTCACTTTGATATAAACGGAGAGAAAGTTGATCCTTGTTGTCATGTAAACAATAGTTAACCATCAATGTATTTTTTTACTTCATTTTTCGATAAATATCATCGAATTAAAGAATATATCATCGGTTTTGATACATTATTAGTTTCATTATTCAAACTAATAAATTTAAAGCTGGATTTTATATAATTAATCATTTTTTGAACCATTAATAATAACCATTTTAAAAATATAGATGTATAATCCAAGAATTATAAAGTGTTTTTTTAAATTTTTAAATTACATTTACTCTTTTTCAACGAAAGTTTTTTCATACTGTATATATTTTTTTAATTACATAGAAATTATTTGTGTGTATTTAGCTATCTTTTTCAGAATATTTAAAAATTTTAACAGCTAATTAATTTTAATATATTTATATTTAATCTTTTTCAAGATATAAAACTTACTAATTAAAAGAATGATAGTTGTTTAGGACAGAATCATTCATGATTTTAATTTTTCTTAGTTTCTTTATTTATAACAACAAATTCAATTTTTTTATTTGATATTTTAGTTTTTATAATAAATGCCAAGTACTCAAAACATTGTTATGTGATTTTATAAACAAAATATTAGAAATGTTTTCACATCTTAAAAAATATATGCTTGACAAATGAAACAAAATATAATAAATTACCTAAATGTATTTCTATGTTCTTATTTTTATTTATTTATTTATTACAAATTTTTGAACTTTTTGAGCAAAACATGATAAGTTAAGCCTAGAAATATTAGAGAATATAAATTATGATTAAATAGAAAACTAAAAACAATTTATTTATGAACAATTAACTAAAAGATACAAGAAAATGAAGTGCTTTTTTTTATTATAATGTAACAATATTCAATGTAAAAAAGGAAATGAAAATTTAAAGATTGATTCATAACAAGAATACAAAAAAAAAAGATACAAAAATTTATTTAATAAAATTACAAATTTATTAGAAAATTAATACATTATTCAAAACTTACTATCATTAATAGGATTATATGAGATGAGCAGAATATAATACAACTGAGTACTTAATAATGCCGTTCTAATGGTACTTGTAACAATCTGTATATGTCAAATCGAATGTATGCCAAAATGAAAATATTATCAAGTTAAAATCTAAAAGGAAAGTAGTGTTGTAGTTCATTTACATCAGCTATTTTTCTTTATGCAAATCTTGCTCACCTGCATTGCAGTAATTCATTTAATTACTTCTAAAATAAATAAAAAAATAATTCCTTTCAACAAGCGGTTAGCAAAGAAGTGATTTCTTTTGCTCGAAATTATACTGTAAAATATTACCTTCTGCAGTACCAATTACTTTCATGATTTTTTAGAAGCAATTATTGGACATTTTTTTAATGAATATCACAACCTGAGGCTAAAAAGTTAAGAGTTGAAAATCACCTTTCGCCTCCTAACTTCTAAGCAACTGCTGCAATAGAATTTTTTTTTTTTTTAATGATAAAGAAAAAATATTTTTCCGTTTTAAATGACTCTCTATCTTTAACAGTGAAAGAGAAGCATAGGAAATGAAAATTTCTACTTTTCGCTATTTCTATTCCATTTTGGATGGCTCATTTACGAATTCACAAGGATTTTTGTTTCCTGCAATTTTACTAGCCAATTAATACTAAACATACCAATTTCTACCATAGCCGGTAGTTCATTTTATCATTATGTTTCCTGACTGAACATATAAAATATGAATGTTAGAAAGGGAATAAGCAAATTAACTTCATTATAATTAAACAAAATTGTATATTGTTAATTTCTATGTAATACAAACGCAAAGAATAAGAATTTTTAATTCATTGCTTATTGCATTTTTTTACATATACAGTGGGTTTCCATTGTATATTTTACGCAAACATATTTTTCACATTTAGAGCAAATTTTGATGGTTTTATTTTCTTTACAACATCCTATTTGACATGTCTTACGTTGTTAAGAATCTGTGATAGATTTAAGCATCGATCGTTTTGTATTTGTTCTTTCTTTTGGTTGTTCACGGACTTCTCGAAAATCGGCAGCAAGTTCTGCTGTTAACTGGAATAAAAAATCTTCCATGTCTCGAGATATTTTCGTATGTCGTTTGCTTGTACAAAATCCAGACATTTATGCCAGTTAAATCAATGTGCAACTAACTGAATACAATATGTTGAATACGCGTTACATCATTCTGATCCGATAACCTTATAAAGCAATAAATTGTTCTCCCGGTCAAATGACCGATTGTGGTAGATAACAGTATACTATAAGTATTACTCAAAATAAACAAAATGCAAATAAAAAGATAATAAAATATTTACTGTATATAATTTTTAGAAAAAGTCATAAAGTCAAATGTGCAAAACCGATAAGATGATATGTGCATTTTCGATTCAAAAGTTTATAATCGGTCATTTGATCGGTTATGGTATGTTTAGTGCAAAAATCCATTCAAAGTCATTATAGATTTCCTGTTCACAGAATAACATAGGGCGGGTTCCTAAGAAGCGCCTTCTAACTTATTACAATTTGCGTTCTAGTCATTAAATAATGAATAGTGCAAGTGCAGTAGTGTTCTATCTTCTCACTGTTTGGTTCTCCACCGTTCCATTTAAATATGTAATTAAATGATATAATAAACTGTTAAGAATTTATTAATATATATAAATAAAATAAATACTTTTTTAACAATTTTAAATTATTTTTTCTGTTTGATCGTTTTCCACGTTTCTATTATTGTTAAGATTCGTTATATTTTCAGGCCCGAAGAAGTTGGTAAAGCCTTATTGAAACTCCTCGAAGACGATAAAAATGGCGCAATGTTGAAGATAGATTGCGATGGCTTAAGATATTATTTATCACTTTAAAGCAAATATCAAAGTTCGACTTCAATTGTACATGAAAAGTTGCCTGTCTTTGAGATTGACGTGTTTTGCTTTGTACAATATTTAAATATATTTCACAGTTATATAATAATTTTTTTTTTTCATTTTCAATTCATACAGTTTTTTTCTACTGCTGTAGTTTTTATGTTATTTTTCCATTAGAATAAAAGGAATTAAAATTCATGGCTTAATTTATTTACGTCTAATAACTGGCGAAGAGAAATTCTTCAATGCATTATGTTACAATAAATGGTGCATGTTACTCACGATCTTTTTAATTTAGTCGTTTCGTTCATCATTCATCATTTTACAAAACATTTTAGCACTGTAAATAAAATTCAATAAACATGAAACTATCAAAACTGTATTTTACGACAAAACGAATTGAAGTCAAAAAAATAGTTTAATGAAATTTTTTTGATTTTAGAAAAATTATTTATTGAATGGCCAGATCCTCTATCTATTTATATTTATGGAAAATGAGGTACTGCAGATTGTGAAACGAGTACAAAACCTCATATTTTGGAAAGCTCTACTTATACCGTATACTTTTTGAATAGATAGTATTGAACAGATTATATTTTTCTATTCTTTCACTTCCATAATAAATCTACCGAAATATTAGAGTGGGGCACCAGTTTTCCTTTGGCACTTGAATTAAGTTTTCATTCATGTAACTGTGTTTAATATTTTTTAGATGATATCCATGAAAGATACCCATTTTCATGGCTCATTAACTCATTTTTAAATCATGAGAGGTAAGCATACATAGAAAAATATTCTAAATGCCATAAGGAATTATACAATTTGTTTAAGTCAATAAAATATTAAGATGTATAAATTCGTATCTGTTAATCGTATTTAGTAAAATATTTTTGATATATAAACTTTATAAAAAAAAGCTGAGATTAAAACTGATCGAACTATGAACTACTTCTCATCATTTTAGACCAATCATCGATTGGCTCGAAAATATACCATGTGCTGATTTGCGGGTCTTCCTGAAGATGACCATTGAAATATTTTTAAATTGTTAAGAAAATTCTCCAAAATTAATAAAGTAAAATAAATAAAATAGCATACATAAAGTAATAGAATAACATAATATCACACTCATATATTTATGTTATTCAGTCTTTAAAAATTGTGTATATTTTTAATTAAACAAATGACATGTCAGGATTTGAATATATATATATATATATAGAAAATTTGTAAACCCATTTCAAGTCTTATCAGGCTTTATAAGGATTTATCTTAGGTCTTATTACTTATGTTACCAGCTTTTGAGATATTCCAATTTAGTACATAATTCCCATAACTCAAAATAAGCATTACAAAAAGGTAATTTTTTAAAATTTCGTAGTGGCAGCAATAGAAAAAAATTTTTTTAACAGCTTTTTTTCAGGGGAGTTTTAATAACACTTTAAAAGCAGGCTATTTTGTTAACATATGCTAGAAGTTTCTACCTTATTTTGCACACTTTTGTAATTTACAATGTTTACAACCCAATAAAATGTTAAAAAGCGTTTTAACATTTCTGAAATATCCTATATAGAATGCATGAAGCATTATTATTATTATTTATTAGAATTCATCCCAGGTAACATAAATATATTTAGTACACTGGTCTCCAAAAGTTAAATGCAACCTATTTTTTATGCCTACTTTTAAATAAATTATAAAAATATGAAAATTAGAATAACTGTAGCTTAAACAATTATTTATTGTATTTATTTTATTTTGGCATGAAGTATAATTAAAATTATCACAACAAATCATCACTCAAATAAATTAATTCTAGACCTTTTTTTTTGTCCTTTGAAGAGCCTATTATGTATCCTTCTTTAGCTGTAAAACATTGGTAGCACCGATTTTTCCAATTTGTCATTAAAATCACCGAATGACAAAGTGAAGCTAACATATTAAATCAGAATCGTACAGTTATGAAATATGAGGAGTCTTACAACAATATACAAACACACATACATAAAAATATTAAACGAACAAGGGTGTTATTATTTTTTTTAATTCTAAAAACATATTAGTGAAGAAATTTATTGCAGATTCGAAATTCTTGTCCGGAGCATTGCTTCATAATAAAATGTTTCAAGCTCGATTCGGCTATTTTTATTTAATTTTTAATTAAATTTCAGCAGTAAGGCTCACACAAAAAATGAATTTGTATCATAAAAATGTATGAATGTAGACCTAGCAATTAAATAATGCAAAGTATTAAAAATATAAGGAAATATTTTAAAAAATTATTATAGTCAAAGAAAAATATTGTATCACTATAAAATTGGTATCACCAAAGATCTTATTATTTTTTAAAAATTTAAATGTAAAATTGGTTTGTATGCAATAATATACTCTGAGAGAACATTTTAAATTTTCGATTGATTTTTAACTAAGATTTTGAAAAAACATTTATTAGTGAGCATCCACTATCCAAAAAGTAACTACAACAAATTTTGCAGCTTTAGATCGCATGATCTGCCTGCTCTATACAGCTTTTAAAGCTGTCGCAATTTGCATGTAATAATAGTTCAGTATTTAAAGAGTCTTTTATTTATATAAGTTCCACACAAAAAAATGCAAAGATTTTATTAAATTCTAACCGCATTTTAAAAGGAATTACAATATTTATTTTATGCACCGATTTTTTGAGTGCAAATTCATAATTTATATGATATTAATCAACATAAATTGTACAGAATGTTAATAATGATAGTTGCTACGAAACTAACCTGTTAAAATGATACTAGATTTTTGTCTTTTTTTTTTCTTTCTAATCGGCTGACATCATCGTTTGAATCATTAAATAACCGTACCGTATTAACGACTGAAATAAAAATTTGAGAAATTAACTTAATTTAATTACTACGTTTGTGTAGAATAAAACAACCTCTTAATATCCTTTCTTGCTTATTTCTAGCTATTTTGAATCAAGATGTCTAAAATTTTATTTAAAAGACAAAAAACACACACAAAAAAACAGGGTCTGTAATTGGGAAATTATGGAAATATAAATATGTAGATGCACTTTTACGGGACTGCAGTTCACCCCACACCCCACACACATATATAATGAAAAACACATAATTTTAAAGCAGAGTCGTAGCCGAAGGGAGAAGACACTTTTGTACTTTTAACTTCACTTTTGTTCCATCCTGGAAGGCAAAACTTATGCACAAGCAAAAAGTAAACGAAATATTTATCCCCATGATTATATACTGTGACATTCTTTTAGGGAATTTTTTACACGTGTCGATTTAGGTAAGGGAATTATAGGAATGTTTTAAAAGAATTTGTTTAAATCAACAAATTTTTATCCCTTCACTCGGAGTGTGAGAACTTGCCAATTTCAGCAATTTTACAAAGCTTCTGTTGCATTAATTAAATAAAAAAAAAGGTGGAATTGAATCAGGAAACAAGAGAACATTTTAGAATAAAGTTAATATGGGCTAAATTAAGATAAAAATTAGAAATTAATTAGGATTTAATTTAAATTTAGTGATATCCTTACACACAAATATTGATTTTGACCTTTATAAATTAAGAGCA